>NW_027186296.1:98611041-98623312 GCF_028583685.1 Petaurus breviceps papuanus | reverse complement strand
GAATAGAGCACTGGCCCTGGAGTCAGAAGAGCCTGAGTTCAAATCTGGCCTCAGACACTTAATAGTAGCTGTGTGACCTTGGGCAAGTCACTTAACCCAAGTTGCCCTTCCTTCCCCCTTCCAAAAAGCAAAAAAAAATAGCTTAGGTCTCCCAGTTCTAAGAGTCAGAGAGAAAGAACACACAGGTTTCCTTTATTAGGCTTCATTTTGCCCAAATCTTTCTCCCCTTCCCTCCCTTTCCCCTCTTCTCCCTCTCCTCTCCCTCTCCTCTCTCTCTCTCTCTCTCTCTCTCTCTCTCTCTCTCTCTCTCTCTCTGTCTCTGTCTCTCTCTCTCTCTCATTGCTTTATGGACAAGCCCTGCATGTTTGCCTCCCTATCTGGGATGGTTACCTGAAGAAAGAAAAGTCATTCATTGTTATTAAAAATTCATAACCTGGAACTAAATATTAACTTTGGGGGCTTGAGCTATGTGATAGAATAAAACATAATTTATTCATAATTTGTCACTTTCTAAACTCAGAATGATTCTTTTGGAAGCCATTTCTTAAACATAAAACAATAGCATTGTCAGGGATGGTTGAGGACAGAAGTGTAACACTGAACAGTCACAGTCTTATATGAATGAAATATGACTACAAGATTTCTCTGCTAACTCCTTCTCTGATCATTATTTTCCTCTAGCCTCTCCAAGAGCTTAGAAATGGCAGTTTGGGAGCAATCATTGAAATATTTATGAAGTGAACTGAAGTATAAAGACAGAAAAAAGTTGGGAAGTTCAATCCTATGTAGTAGGTACCTTGACATTAAACAATCTGTGATTTCACAGTGGCCTAGTAGATATTTCCCTATCTGTTCCTATCCATCAATGCTCTATCCTTAGAGATAAAAGACCAGGCTCTACTATTGGGCTATATAAGTCATTCTGCTACTCTGACCTTGGTTTTCTCTTCTGCATAATGGAGATACCAATATTTGCACTACTTACCTCTCAGAGTTGTTAAAAGGAAAGTATTTTGGATTTGCAAATATGTATGCAAATATTGTCTATAAATTGGGTGAGAGAAGAAATATATATGCCTATATACATATAATACATTATAAGATCATAAATATATTATTAATTTTATATAATATTTTATATAGATAGCACACATTATATTAAATATCATATATAATCTTATGTGCCATAAGATCATATATATATACATACACACATATACACATACGTATTATACATTATAAGATTAAACTCAAAAAGACAAAATCATAATCTGTCACTAGGCCTGCCCTTAAAGACACATAATAGTCACTAGGCCAGCCCATAGGAACCTATGGCCAATTGTTACAGTCATAGCCTTGAGAATCCAGGACCACCTCTATCTTTTGATGAGACAAAATTTTTGTAAACACACTAAAACAAAACAAAACAAGAAGGAGTAAATAGATTTCCTCTATTTGATAGGCTACATTTCTACTGCTACCAGCAGAATACATAACATACATTTGTCCATTTAATTTAAAGTGTTATCTTACTAGAAAGCTTAGACATTATCCATCATCTAATTTCATGTTTGCTTCTTCATTGCATTCATTCCTAAGTCTATCCTACAGTGGAAACTATTTCCCACACTGGACTATTCCCAGATAATGTTTTTTTTGCACTTATCTTAGATTCATTGTTTCTTTCACCACTTGTCCTGAGAGATATTCTCAAATCTTCATGTTGTAACCACCCCAAAGCATTATAATCAATCTCCTACACCTCTTTGGGGAGAAGGAAAGGAGGAAGCAAGTAATATAAAATACAATCCAATAGGAAGTCACTCCTGAGTTCAATTATAACGAAGTTTATATTTTCTTGTGGGGAAGAGGGTTACTTTATCATGTGACAAGTGACCAGCTTTGTTTTCTTACCCAAAGGACTAACTCTGATGATAGGATTTACAACTTTAATCCTGGACACTTACTATGGTTTGGACTTTATTTCCCAGAGCAGCTCTGCTTGGATATCCCACTATAAACTCAAACTTGACACAGCAAAACTGAACTCTTTGTCTCCCTACAACTTGATTCCTTTTCTATCCCATTTCTGTCTTCATATCCTCATTCTAGCTTTCCTCAAAGCTAAAAACCTTGGAATTATCATTTATTCTTCCTTCTCCTTCACGTTCTGTCCAGACTGTCATGAAGTCCTGATTTTCTTTGAAATACCTTTTGAATTTGTCCTTTTTCCTTTATTCTCATTATGATGACTTTGATCCAAGCCTTTGACACCTCATATCTGGAATATTGTAACAACCTCCTAACCGAGACCCCTTCCTTCCTTCACTCAATCCATCTTACATACTAATACAGAATGATCTTCTAAAAAATGCCATTTTCATCACGTTGGGCCAGTCACTTCAAGCATCTAGAGTGGTTCCCAATTACTTATTACACTGAGTTCAGACTCCACTATCTAGGTTTCAAAGGCTTTTCAGAACCTTAGCCACACCCAAACCAGCAAATAATTTTGTTCATTGTTGCCCAACCTACACACGTGACCCACAATATCATGTTCATGAATGAATGAAAAACATTATTAAGCACTTTCTATGTTAAGCATTGTACTAAGTACTAGGAATACAAATACAAAAGCAAAGATCATTGCTGCCCTCAGTGTGCTTACATTGTGCACTCACTCATGCTGTAGCCCAGATGCTATCTTTTTTTGCCTTGTGCTTATGTAAGCCCTACTTATGTTTTAGAGCTCAGCTTCAAATCCTTTATTCTCCTTGATTACCCTGACCCTTTTCGATCTTTCCCTACTTGGAATTTCCATTGAAAGTATGATTAGTACTATACAATTTACCACTTGTTATCTATTTAATTTTTTCCTGGATGTTATTTCTGTTTCCCTAGCTGATCATAATGTCATATCTTATGTTTGTTTTGTATTTCCCATTGTACTTAACATGCTATTGAACACATAATAAGTATTGGATAAATACTTGGTGACTCTATTTCCAGTTGGAAAAGGGCATTCATTTTCTGTGTGTTCTAATACTTCCTAATCAGCAAATAACATTGCTGCTTCTGTTCTTTCTGCTACTGTAAAGTCAGTGAGCAATTCTAATCTTAAATGATATGCATATTTTTCACAGAAAAATCAGGGTTTGGGATAAAACTTTTTTCCTTTCTTTTAATAGCAAATTATGGATGAGTAATCAATTCAATTAAGTAATGAAATTCTAAGAGAAAGTAGAAGAAATAGATATAAATAAACATTATAAAATTATTAGTGCTATAGAAAAAATAAAAAATTCTTAATTTGACATATAATCCCTGTGATAATATTGTATTATCTAATTTCTTTAGACATCTATTGATTATTTTCATACAACCTACATTTTGACTAAAATGTCCTATTCAACATGTCCATTTTCTTCTACTCTCTGTTTCTCCTCACATTATCCCTCATCCCTGCAATGGATTTCCCTACCTCCCCTATCTCCTTTTATTGAAATCTTTCTTTAAGGCCAAATCCAAGTCCCACTTCTCTCCAGGACCACCCCCATCCCAAATTTGCAAATTCTCTCTTCTTTCTCACAAAATTTTGCATGCATTTTTCTAACACAATTTAAATGATCTTATTGTCAGACTGGAATGTCCTTGAGAGCAAAGATTGTATCCTGTTTTATCTTTGTATGTCTTCCAGCACCTAACATTGTGCTCTTCACATAGTGTTTAACACATATTTGTGGAGTAGAACTGGATAGATGTATATGTTCCTACTGTCCTGTTACATCACAAGAATGACAAGGGTTTAGAAGGTTCAGTGAATTAATAGGATAGCTCCACTCAGAGCTTGAGATTTTCTCCTGTGGTACATTGCTTTGATCACTGGATCTAAAGTCAGGAGATCTGGGCTCAAATCCCAGCTCTGCTAATTCCTACCTGCAAAACTTTGGTCAAGTCACTTTGCCTCATTGCGCCTCAGTTTCCTACTCTATAAAATAAAGAGGTTAGATTGGATGTCTTCTACAATCTCAACATCTGTAACCCTAGGATATGATAGGATTACAGATTAAGAAAAAGACAGGACCATCCAGAACAAGCAAAAATGTCATAGATCAGAGACTGAGGTTTAAGTGACTTTCTTATGGTCACATTGCCAGTGATATTAGAAATAGGCTTTACACCCAGTTTTTCCTGAACTCCAGTTCTAGCCCTTGATCTGCTACACCATGATGCTTATGAAGCAAGATGATAGTCCCCTCCTCACCTATATTTCAGCAGGACTTGACACCATCCTTGGAGAGAAACTGTACCACCCACTATTACTTCTGGAAGTGTGGGGTGCTCTTTCTTAATACTGAGATTGTTAGTTGCATAAACCTTAGGAAAGGCCCATTGGCATTCTTCACATCAGACCAAAGAGATGTCCCACAGCTGGGCTTTTTCTCCACTGGGTACCACCTTGTACCACAAGTTGTAATTATGTCATCTGAACTTTATATTTCTCTCCAATTTCTACAGAGATATGTACTAGGTTCTAGTGAAGTCTCTAGGTATGGGTAGAGAGGGAAAAAAAAAGCAGACAAGAGACAGAGAAGTTCTTATTCTTCTTTTTTGTCTCACATCAGGAACTGCACTGGCATCTTTTGACTGCTTTCTTCTCTTTATCCACTCAATCAGGTTAAGATAGGCTTGGAAGAATCCCATAGAACCAAGTCAGTGGGAGGGGGGGAGCTCTTTTGCTCCCCCTAGAGAATGTACTCAAAAGAAAGTAAGTTATTTCTCAGGCTATCCAACAAATGTCCACCTGTCCTCTGGGATATTCTGTGTCTGTGTTCAATCTCCATGAGATTTAAAGTTGTGCTGGGAAGGTATTGCTGAGACACAGAGCCAATACATCAGGGACTGGAGTTTTCAGCACTGTGACAGCTGAGCTGGTAGTGGGACATATTTTTTTTCTTCTGATTTTTAGTTATTCCAGTGTTTGCTATCGAGTAAGGCCAAGATATTTTGGGATTTATGGGCTAGATTTTTTTGTTAAGGACCATGCCTTAAATACAAATCACAATTACTCTCATTGATTGACCAACAATAGGTCTCAGTCCAATCCCACAGGCTCATAGTTTGGGCCCTGATTGATGGGAGAAAATGTAAATAGTAATTTATTTTTTGACCAGAAACCCTGAGGATCTTCTCTTCCCAGATTTTTTTTGACTAGATAAACTAGGCCATTCTCTGCTTTATGTCTTAACTAGCCTTAATCACTGAATGGGTGTTGCCTCAGTCAAACTGAGACCTGGAAAAGGCCTTAGCTTAAAAAGATCAAAGTCTCCCATTGCACCCAGGACCATCTCCAGTTGACCTGATCTATATCTTGCCATTGGACCCAGGTGGCTCCAGAGGAAAGAGTGAGGCTGGTGACTTTGCACATACTTCCCTCACTTAAATCCAATTCACTTATAACTCATTGTATTACTTCCCTGACGTCATGGTCATCTTAGAGTACTAAGGATAAACAAACAACAAGAAAAATAGTGTGAACAAAAGTTACTAACTACCTAACTACATGTTCAGCTCCGTTCTCTTGTTAATGTAAAGTAGCAATGTAATATTTTATGAAATATTTTCTTTGCATTAATAGAAGTATGCAAGTGAACTTGCCCAAATATTCCTATCTAACAATCAAGTCCTATAATTAAATCAATGGAAAGTACAATGGGCCCTGACCATGTATAACTCCAGAGAAGTCACCTTAATAGATTGTACTGATCTCCAACTAATACTGCATCTATTTTCTGATACTGGAATTTATTTTAAATTGAAAAAATGCTACTAGCAGTAAAAAGAAAAAAATGCCAATCATATCACATGTAGTGAAAATTAATGTTTCACTTCTTTATATACATGGGTGTTCAGGTGCACACAGGTGCCTGGTTAAAGTTTGAAATGAATTTATCCTAAGGATTTCCTTGCTTGAATTCATCTTCTGGCATGTTGTTTTTATTTTTTTTTAATTTGCAAATTTTCCTCTTCACAGATGATAAGATTGCTCTCTGGGTCACAAAACATCATTAACCCTAAGCAAAGAATGTGAAGTTATTTGCTGGCATGCTTTATGAAATTTGACAGCCTTATTTATCTTTGAATAGCTACTGTTTTAAAGATAGATCTTGCTTCCCAAATTCATCATGTGGGGCCAACCACGAAGCCAGAATCAGATTTTTGCCAACCTGGGGCATAATAAAGATTAAGCCAGTGAACATCATTTTACACATTCCCTAGTATTGAGGATGTCTCCTTGCCACATACCTGAGAGAGGGGTATATGGTAACTATCCTCAATCCTGTCTTAGCCTGCTTTCTGGTCCTTTCATTAGATGACAGAGTTCAAAAGTAACCTATTGAAAATATAAAAATCTTGCGTTTCTCCTAAGTCCATCAACATTTTATCTAAACCCAAAGTGAGAGGATGACTTTTTAACAGTCATAGCTAACTTGCTTAATGAACTAAAAGACAGTTAAGGAATATTTGAAGGGAAACATGAACATACACTACCTGAAAATAGGTTCTACATGTAATATGCTAGACTAAATTGGGTCATAGAATCATAGGGAATTGGAATTGGAAGGGGTTTGAGAAATCACTTAGAATGCCAACTCCTTGAGAACAGGGACTTTTTTTATAGATGGTTATATATCTAATCTTATTTTTCTGCTTTTCTTTGTATTTTGATTTTTTTGCTTTTTTTTTTGGAGGGAGAAGGCAGGGCAATTGTGATTAAGTGACTTGCCAAGGTCACATGGCTAGTAAGTGTTAAGTGTCTGAGGTCAGATTTGAACTCAGGTCCTCCTGAATCCAGGGCTGGTGCACTATTGATTGTGCCACCTAGCTGCCCCTGAAATTTTTATGATTATAAAATTCATAAAAGCTCCTCGACAACAGAGTTTGTTTTGTATTTATCTCTGTACTCCTAATGCCTAACACAGTCCCTGGTACACAGAAAGAGCTTGATGAATGCTTTTTGACAATTATTTGATCTAATTCAGACACCTTACTTGAGAAATGAAAAAAAGAGGGCTAAACAAATGCAATGATTTGCCCAAAGTCACATAGTGAATTTGTGATTGCAAGCAGTCTGTGAGTTAGACTTAGGTCAGCATCTTACCCCATATACTACAATGAGCATCAAATGAACATATGACTAAATAGACAAGGTCATATACAAATTAGAAGAAAGGTAAGGAGATAACTTTAACAAATATGAATAAGTGAAGAGTTCTTGACCAAATGAGAGAGAGAGGATCATAAAGATAAAGACAATTTCTATGACCTAAAACTGAAAAATTTTTGCACAGTCAAAATCAATGCACTTAGAAGAGAAATAGCAAACTGGGAACAGAATCTTTGTAGTGAATTTCTCTGACAAAGATCTAAAATGCAAAATATATAGGGTATTCATACAAATTCATAAAAAACAAGAGCCATTATCCAATAGACAGTCAAAGGATATGAAGAGGCAATTTTCAAAAGAAGAAATGGAAGCTATCACAACAATATTAAAAATGTTCCAAATTACTAATCATAAGAGAAATGCAAATTAAAACATCTGAGGTTCTACTTCACTCCCATCCAAATGGCAATGACAAAAAAATGACTCTTGGTAGAGGAATTGTGGGATGACAGGCCAACTAATACATTATTGATGGAACTGTGAATTTAGTTAACAGTTCTGGAAAGCAATTTTGAGCTAGAATTCCAAAGTCACAAAATTGTGTCTATCTTTGATCCAGTGATATAACTTCTAGGCAGTTACCCTGAAGGGTCAGAGACAGCAGAAAAAATAAGTAAAAATCGATTAAAAGCAGCACTTTTTTGTTGAAGCATAGAACTAGAAACAAAGTAGGTGCCCATCAACCAGTGAATGGATGAACAAATTACTGAATATAAATGTAGTGGAACATTATTGCACCCTAAGAAATGATGAAAGCATAAGATCCAGAGAAATTTGAGAAGTTTGTATGATCTAACTCAGACTGAAGTAAATGGAACTAGAAAAATTTATACAATTATTAAAATGTAAAGAAAATTAACTTTGAAAGGCTTGAGAATATGATCAATGCAATGATTAATCACAATTCCTGAATAAAAATGAAGCATGCTTTTCATGTCTTGGCAGAGAGGTGGTGGACTGGAGAGGTACAGGATAAGACACACATATTTAGATATGACCCATGTGGGAATTTGAATTTCATTGTACTTAAGTATTACAAAGAAGGGTTTTGGGGGAATCAGGGAGGCGGGGGAGTAGGTAGTTAATAATAGTAATGTTTAGGAAAAGAATATAGGAAAGAAAAGATTGTAAATGCTACAAAAAATATACAGAAGAAAGCAAAGTTTAAAAGGGGACTCAGAGTGGAATTGGTAGTATATACTTTAAAAACATGTTATACATAATAGAATTATGGTTTTATTTCCAGTCTTCTTTTTCTGTTCTCCTTTATATTTTGAAATTCTTATCATTGTAAAGTTTATAATAAAACATTCTTTCCTTTAAAAAAGAAGGATCTGAAGAATATCTAACATGAAATTGATCAAATAACTTGAAAATGAAACCTGGGAAATTAAAATAGAAGAGTCCCCTATTATTGATTTTCAAATATGCTATGGATAGGGACCAATTACTCTCTATTTCTACCAAGGACAGAATAAGACAAACTTAAACTGCCTTAATTAGGTTAGGTGTATGGAAGAATTTCCTGCCAGGACCACGTCCAATGATTTAAGATGAGAGAGGATGAGTTGTCATTTCCTATAAGCTTCTTATTCTATTATTTATGCTAACCATGGATGTTTGCCTGAGTAATTGAAGGCTTTTATAGTTTTTAAAATTCCTTTCATTTACTTGGTTATGACCTGTTCCATAGAGGCAGTGTGGTTTAGTAGTCAAAAGTCTCCACTAGGGGGCAGAAGACATGGATTCTGTTTCCATCCTTTCCCTCCACAACACCTCTTTCCCACATCTCATTCCGTAGGATTTCAGACAAAAGATTCAACCTAATTGGTCCTCATTTACTTCACCTATTTTTATTTATTTATTTTAACTCCATCTATTTTAAAAAGCTATAATAATACTTACTGAGCAGTGAGACCAATGATTCTATGAAAAAGCCACAGATACTTTAATTGATGGCATGGTCCATACATGACATATGGTAAATGATTGCATTTTCAGGCCAGTTCAACTTGGTTAAAATTGCTCTTGGCATATTTTATCTGAAGTATACACAGGAGGGTTCAGCTACATCAATATTTTTAGCATAAACAAAATTATCATTTCTAAGTGCTATAAAGCAGTGAAAACGATCTTTAAATATGAATAATTTGTTTAACACAGCCACTAATATGTGCAGCCAATATTTCACTAATGGATGGGTTAGGAAATGAATTTCTAGCTAGTCTTGCATAATGAAATATGTGTATTCTTTGCAATTATCAACAAATTGGAGTCGATCATTTCACTGTTTCACAAATAGAATGTTCACATTCCTCATCTGGAAATAAAATGGAATGAATGCAGACTGATTTCACCCCCACTTTCCCTCTCCTCTAAAGAAAAGGGGAATATATTCCAGCTTAACACATATGAAATGTTACAGCTAGAGGTAGCATAGCAATATTTTAGTCTAAACCTTTCATTTTTCAGATGAGGAAATTGTGACCTAGAGAAGTCATATGAGTTTCTTAAGGTCACACAACTTAGTCAATTCAGTTCAATTAGCATTTATTAGGTGGAAAGTCTCTGACTAGGGGTAGTGTGGTTAAAAGCATTTTGGATCTGGATTCAGAAGATCTGGGTCCAAACATAGTCTGCTGTGTCCTGTTCAAATTTAGGTAAGTCAATGAACCTCTTCAGGTCTCCCTCTCTTAGAAATGAGAAGGTTAGACTAATGGTTCCTAACATTGGTTCTTGAAACTCTTGGGGGTTTGTAATGATAGCTCAAGGGGTTCACACTAAAAATTCTTTAATGGAACCTTAAGTAAGGAGTTGCACGGAATATTATATGTCTATTAAATTATCCAGAGGGTTTGCAATGCATTTCTGTTATTGTTGAATGGGGTTCAAGGAGTAAAATGCCCTGGGGATCACTGGACTATTTTTTTCCTCGGGCTCTTGCAGCTCTAAACCCCATGATGATTCCCATACCAGAGCTTTTGACACTCCACAGTGACAGCTCTTCAGCCTTCACAGTGTGTTCTAGGAAATGTCACAGAATGGGGAGTTCTGTAATAAGTTACAGGCATGTGGTCTTCCAATGAGGCAGAAATAGAAGTTCCTTGTCAGATTAATGAGTTACTCATATTTCGTCTCATGAGTTCCTTGGAGTTTTTTTTAATAGCCACCTGCATTCTCAATATGTCTGATTCGCATGTATCTTTCCTTTGACTCACCAAAAACTACAAATATTTTTTATGTAGATCTACTCTAATGAGTGAAGTTTAAAATAGCTGCTAGTCTGGAGATTTCTTTTTGTGTTTTGAGATTTCCCTTTGTGTTTTGGCTGGTTTCAAAGTTTTGTTTTTACATTTTTGAGATGCAGGTAAAGCATCTGAGTAATGAAAGATTTTGAGAGGATGCATGATGTGAAAGGAATGCTAGTTTCTTGTTTTATTCTTTGCATTTATATCCCTAACACAGTGCTTGGAGAAGAATAGGCACCTAATAAATCTTTGGTGATTGATTGTTTGATTGATATTGTCTTGGGGTTGGTATAGAAAGCTCTGACACCTTCTATGTGACCATGGAAAAGTCAAATAATCTTTCTGAGTCTCACTGGGCTCATCAGGAAGCCTTTCCTCACACTATGGAAAGAGCACTGGGTTTGGAGTCAGAAGTTGTTGTTAAGTCATTTCGGTAATGTTTGACTCTTTGTGACCCCATTTGGAGTTTTCTTGGCAAAGATACAGGAGCGGTTTGCCATTTCCTTCTCCAACTTATTTTATATATGCAGAAACTGAGACGAGCAGGGTTGTGACCTGCCCAGGGGGTTATACAACTAGTGGGTTTCTGAGACCAGATTTGATCTTAGGTCTTCTTGATTCCAGGCTCTGCACTCTATCTACTACATTACCTGGCTGACCCCAGAGACAGAAGACTTGAATACAAATTCTCATTCAGCTACTTTCTAGTTGGGGGATCTTGGACATGCTCTTTCATCTCTCTGCGATTTTTTCCATTTATAACTGGATTAGACAAGGTGATCTCTAATGCCACCCGCATTTCTAAAATCTATAAGACACTTAATTATCTGGACCCCAGTTTCTTCATATGTAAAATAAATGGTGTGAGGACTCAATAGCACGAAATGCTCCTTCCAGTTCTAGCATTCTATACCCAATAAATAAACTTATTACTCTGATTCATATCCCACTTCTATTCCCAGATATTCTCACCTTATTAAAATTGCTTTGAATTAACTTTGCATTTACTTGTCTACATCTGCTATGTCATTCCAATAGAAATAAGTTACTTAAGGGCAGGAACTCTTCTATTTATTTGTCTCCTACATAAGAGTAAGACCATAATACATGTTTGTTGAATTAGTCTGAGTAGAATTTGTAAAATGGCGATCAAATGAAATAATATTTGTAAAGTGCTTAGTACAGTACTTAGCACATTGTATACTTTTTTTTAGAGGCAATCAGCGTTAAGTGATTTGCTCAGGGTCACACAGAAGTGTCTGAGGTTGGATTTGAACTCAGGTCCTCCTGAATTGCGCTGGTGCTCTACCCACTGTGTCAACAAGCTGCCCTTACATTCATAGGTTCTCAAAGTGGGTGATACTGCCCCCTGGGGGGTGCTGGAATGATCCAGGGGAGGTGGTGGTAGCCTCAGGTATAACTGGGGGGGGGAGTTGAATAAAAATAAGGGGGCAGTGGAAGCATAAGGAAGAGAGGAAAATTTTGAAAAACGATTTCTATGTTTCATCTGTTGTATTGTTAAGTTGTGTTGAGTTAAACATCTGTTGAGTTAAAGTTGTAGTGATTACATTATTTTCCAAATAAACACATAAAAGGCAAGTTATAACCAATCAGTGGTCAAGTCTGCCAAAAGGACTTAACAAGCAAGTGTTGGCAGTTGAGCATTTTGCACATTGTTAAGAAGTCCAGTATGGATTGACATGTGTGTATAATGACTTGTTTACAATATGATACTATATGATTATGTAATGCAATGTTCCATCATCAAAATTTCAATGCAGGGAAAACCCGCAGA
>NW_027186296.1:98503534-98611031 GCF_028583685.1 Petaurus breviceps papuanus | reverse complement strand
ATGCAATGTTCCATCATCAAAATTTCAATGCAGGGAAAACCCGCAGATTTATAATAATTATTAAATTTAAGATGTCATTTAAATATTTTTTGAAATAATGCAAATTTCAAAAAATAAACCATTAAAGGTCTAAACGAAATAGATTTCTAGGGAAGTGCTGAGTAATTTTTTTTTTCTTTTGGAAAGGGGGTAGTAGGTCAAATATCTTCAGGAACTTCTGTAGACTCAATAAATATTTGTTCCCTTTTCCTTTATCCTTATACATGCACTACCTAACTCAAGGGGTTGTCATGAGGAAAGTACTTTACAAGTTTAAAAATACAGAAACATGAAGTTTTAAAGATATAATTGAAATCTTTTTCTTTTACTGAAACAAAGAGTATCCAGAATCAATTTTTATTTTTGTTTCAAATTTCCCTTTCCCAGGGGAACCTGTCTTTACTAGTAGGTTTACAATTCATGTAACAGGTTTTTATCCTATGATGTATGATTAGCAATGAAGCCTGGCATCAGTAAAAAAAAAAGTTTTGGTTGATATTCTTAATTCATAACTACATTTGATTGATATCTTGAAGATTACTCTTTAGAGTATACATCTCTCAAGTAATGTAAGACAGAGAGGAATCTTTTTTTTAAAGGAAAATGGGAAAATTACTCTTCTTATTTATTTCATGAATATCATGGTATTCTGCAACATCCTCCTAAGGAATTAACTAAAATTTGGTTAGGAAATCTACATAGTAATGCCATGGTTTTCTTCTGCACATGTAAATTCTGTCAGTTACCTCTATCCCAACACTCTCATCTTCTAACACTGAGCTAATATTTACCAGATAACAATATTTTATGAAGGCTAAAGTCATGTATTTTGAGTTTGTATTTAAGTTTCCTCAAGTCATGACAACTTACATTTCGGTTGTATATGTTATTGTAGTTATTTCACCTATAATTATATGGAGGTCACAGGACAGTCAAAAGTCATCCCAACCATTCAGCATATGGTTGAAATGATTCTTAGGGACTGTTTGAAACAGGTTTCTGAACCAATTTATTCTGTTATCTGAACGGGAGGTTTCTAGACAAAATTGGGACAATGGAAAATAAAAGCTGGCTACACTAAACTGGATCTCAGTCTCTCTGGGAAGTCAGAGATTAGAGTTATAGGAACAAGACTGGCATTAAAGATAAGATAGGAAGGGAATGAGCATCCTGTCAGAATTGATCAGGCAAAAATTACAGCTTATTTAGTAATCTGAAGAGGAAGTTATCCATCCATTGATGGCAAAGAAATGGGGTGAAAACTGCCATACAAATTTAACAGAAGGGAAGAAATGAATCTATGGTCAACATATGAACTAAGGGGCAAAGAAATTGGAAAGAGAAAAAGATTATCCTACATGTGGAGAAAACAGGAGCCAGGGTAGTTAGGCTTGGTCAAATCCATTGTATTTAGTAGGAAGGAGAAAAAATTGACAGACAAAACTTTCAGAAATGAACATTCAAAGGTTTCAGCAAAACCAAGGAGGATTAAATTAAACAAGAACTATCATGATGATAATGATGATGGTAATGGTGGTGGTGGTGAAGATGATGATGATGATAGGAACTACAACAATAGCAACTAGTGTATATACCAATCTTTAAGGTTAGCAAAGCCCTCTTCATATGTTATTTTGTGATCCTCACAACAACCCTGGAAGGGTAAGTGCTGTTATTATCTCCATCTTACCCATGAGGAAACTGAGGCTCAGAGAAGTTGAGTGACTTGCCAAGGATCTCACAGTAAGTGTCTGGGGCAGGATTCAAACTCAGGTCTTCCTGACTCCTAGCCTAGTACTCTCTGCCATGTCTGTTGCAGGATACATTGCCAATTGACAGTTTGAAAATATCAATGTACTTTCTGACACATTGCCCATTTATGAAAGATATTCTTTTTGCCAGCCAATCTCCTTTAAAGACCTAGTGGTAGTAGAAACCAAGATATACACCTTCTGGGCACTAGGATTCCTTTTTACTCGTTCACACTAAGTCTCTGAGTCTAGTCTTTGACTCTTTTTTGTTCACTGTATGGGTCAGCTAATAGGAGAGGAGAGATGGAAAACTTTTCTTCTTCCAGACACAGCTTTATAATTCAATTCATGGGGAAAATTATATTACATACTTTCTCAAAACAATGACATTCATTATCAACCAAAACCATTCTAGGTGCTACATAATCTTTTATCTTCTTTTCTAAGTTTCATAAATAATGAAGTTTGTATCCTACAGATCTTTATGAACAACAACAAAAACTGAGAATATATAGATATTTGAAGGTGTTTTTAGAAGTGGTTTATTACTTTGATTATATTACTTTATTTCAAAATAGCTTGAATAGAATGGCCTCATAAAGTCTGAAGATGGTGCTGTAAAAAGCTCAGGATGACATAATATTGAGTTTCCTCTCCTTTGAAGACATCACGCACTCCTTGTGTGTGAAGACACCTGGTTGTAAGTATCTAGTATAAAGATTTCTTTGGAAGGCTTAATTTGATTTATCAAGTACTATTTCTTTCTCTAGCAATCTGCCAAGTGAAAAAGACCTTCAAAAAAGAAAAAAAACCTGACTGTTGTCTTTAAGTGTGTGTGTGTGTGTGTGTGTATGTGTGCGCACGAGCACGCTTGTGTATGGATAGGGACTGACAGCTCAACAAAGAAAAAAAAACCTTCTTGATGTTTCAGACCACTAGATCTGTGAATTAAGTGATTGCTTGATTTTGGTTTATAAAATTTTACATTATGACATTTCTACCCACTTTCATCTTTCATCTGGATAGCATCAGATATTTTTTCAGCCCCTATAGCTCAGGATGTGTTTGTCTATGCAACGAATGAACCAAAGGATGTCTAAATATTGCTTTCTAATTTTAATTTTTTTTTTTAAGCAATTGGGGTTAAGTAACTTGCTCAAGGTTACACAGCCAGTTATTTCTGAGTGTGGTGCTGAGTGTCTGAGCCCGGGATTCGATCTCCAGGTCATCCCAACACTGGAACCGGTGCTCTTACTCGCTGAGCCACCTGGCCGCCCCTCTAATTTTTATTTTTAAAATGTTTTTAGTTCTATTCTTTGGGGTCCCAATTTTGTTAAACATAGATTAGGTACAAAAAATTCTAATATATATTGCTTTCTCTTGTTTTTACAATTCTTACACTTTCCACAATATCCTTATCTCTACCTCCTTCCTGGGGAGCTTTAAAATAAAGAAGAAAAAGAAGAAAGAAAAATTTCACAAAACTAACCAATGTATTTAGAAATTTTGATGCCTTCTGTAGAGCTCCACTCCCATAGTTCCCCAGCCCTGTAAATTTGCAGAAGGAAGTGCCTTCTCCTTGCTCTTCTTTATGGCCAAACTTGGTTACCATTTTGCAGTATTCAATTTTGATTGTTCTGCTTTAGTTCTTTTATTCATTAACGTTGTTATAGCCATTGTGTATATTGTTTTCTTTGTTCTACTAAATTTTGTATTAATTCATATATATCTTTCTGGGCTTCTCTGTACTCATGGTGCTCACTATTTCTTATAGTGCAGTAATATTCCATTATATTCATGTACCACAGTTTGTTTAGTTATTCCCCAATTGATGGGAATCTACTGTGTTTGCAGTTTTTTCCTATCACAAAAAATGTTGCTATAAATTTTGTTGTGTGTATGGGACCTTTTGTTTTTGTCATTGTCTTCCTTGAAGTATTTGGGTAGCAGTGTAATCTCTGTGTCAAAGGGTTTGGGTTTTTAGGCACTCTACATAGTTCTAAATCCCTTTCCAGAGTGGTTAGTCTTCCTCTTCCTCCTCCTCATCCCCCTCCTCCTCTTCCTCTTTTTTTCTCCTCCTCCTTTTCCTCCTCCTCTTGCTTCTCCTTTTCCTCCTTCTCATTCTCCTCCTTTTTTCCTCCTCCTTCTCCTTCTTCCAATGGTTCCAACACTAATATCATTTGGCATAACTTTATCCTTTCCTCTCACCAGTGCTTTGTATAGAGCTGAAATAATGTACATCCTGTCAAGCAAAGTAATAACTATGGTGGAATGACTGGAGTATTGTCCCAGGGGGTTAACATCTATAGAAATTTATTTTCTCATCTGCCTCTACTGAGTGTTGCAACCCCATTTCCTTATACAATCCTAGGTTATAACCCCCAGGGTTCTGTCTCCATGGTTCCCTTTTTCCTGTGCTCACATTTTCCTCAGTCTCTGTGAAGGGTTAGTCTGGGATTCCCCCTCTTCTGGCATGACCATACTTTCTATGATGACCTTTCCTTATAAGCAGACTGATTGTAGTGTTGCTACTGTCCAACTCATTATCTTTAAATCCTTCATAATCAACTGTTTAATGTCAAATTAAAGAGTTCCTGACTTCTTCTGATGCCCAAGGAGAGCAGTCTGTGCTGATTGCATAACCATCAATATAGAAGACACGCACTTACTTCATGTACCAAAGTTCTATTTCCTTTTTCAAAATGTTTCAATGCAGGAAAGGCATGAGAATGACCATATCTAAAGTGCTCATACACACTTCACTTAGTGGAAAGTTTTAGGCCTTTCCCTAGCACAAAAAAAGTCTCAAGAACCTCAGAGATGTTACAACATGTTTCATAATTCAAAGTGAAGAATTATCTGGGGGAACCCCATGACTGATAAGGGATGTCTCCTGATTCTGAGTATTCTTGCCATAAACTTTACCTAAAACTAACAGCAAATGCTTTCTGTGGTTGCTGACAGTGCCTCAAAGCCAAATTTGAATTTTTAACTTGATCAATCAGACTGACATATTTATGAGCATATTTTATGTAGATTATGAATTCCTTGAGAGGAAAAAGCTATGTCTTACAGATTCTGTACACTTCATAATACTTTGCACTCATAGGCACTCAATAGAGTTTGTTTGAATTGTGGCATTTAAAAAATTTGAGAGACATGACTTCTGGGGAATTAGTAATTTTATTAATAATACTAGTATTTTAATAAAAGGTCAGTGTCTTGCTCAAAGGTCAAAGACTATCATTGTGGACTTGTGGTTTAAATGACACTTGGAAGAGGGGTGTTCTTAAGGGTAGCAATAAACTCTGATTGGTTAACAATTAATGAGAATGAATATTACGATGAAGTTTAATTTTGTCATTTACTTCCAAGTTATCCCCAGTCTTAGGCAAACTATTCAAAGAATTTATCCCCTCCCCAACCTGAGTGGAGCATAATGGGTTTCCCCTCCTGGGTGGTATCTGAACAAGATTGTTAAATTAATCCAATTTTATTATCAGTAATGTCTTTCAAGGTAATGAACTTTGAAATGAGGATTATAGAAAAAGGGGGAACTCAGGCTCTCCTCAAAACATTGGTTATCAATAATCATTTCCACCCAAATCAATGAATGTTTGCCTTCAAAATCAAACAGCAGTTTTTTATTTTGTTTTTTTAAGTAAAAAAGATCAAACAAAATTCATTCTCTACAGGTAATCTAACAATGAGCAGGACTCCAGTTACTTTGGGGAAGAGGTTTAAAACATAGAGGTACCAAAGGCTTTCCTAGGAGATACTCACTTTCTTGGATTGTAGATGGTAGCTATGTTAATCTCAGGCTGATTCTGCAGGCACCTATCCTAGGGAATGCAGTTAGTCATAGCATTTAGAGGATCCCAACAGAAGAAACAAAGTTGACATGTACCACTGATTAAATTGGACTCCATGGTTTGATAACTTGGTAACATGTCTGGGGTAGTGGTTAAGTGCAGAAACTTAAACTCTGGGCCTGACTGGGTAGCATACCCCCAGTGGTAGAATCCTGGACACATCCTTCCTTTTTTGTGATCTCTGTTCTCTCCTGGCTTTTCTCCTTCTTAGAAATATAAGCATCTTTCTTGTTTTATTATCTCCAACTATGTGGCACAGGACCAGGCACTTTTTTTTGTCTGCATTCAAACCTGGGATTTCATTTGTGTAAGGAGTTACCAGAGAGGAAATTGCATCAATCAGTGTCAGTCAGAAACTGTTCTGTAATTTATAGCCTTAGACAATTGTCTGAACCATTTGTCTTTATCTCAGAATCCCTCTCTTCCTTTAAGAATTGGTTTTCCCATTGTCTTCTGCAAGAAGTCTTTCTTGATCCCCCCATCAATACTGCCCCAACTACCAGGCATATAAGTACTTTGTAAGTAGAACTATATATGTGTTATTGATTTTTAATTTATGTTGTATATATTTTTTATATGCACTTGTCTCTTCCATTAAAATGTAAACTCATTTTGAGTAGGGATTATTTAATTCTTTGTGCTTGTATCCTTAGTATCTACCAATGCTTGACATAGAGTAGGCACTTAACACTTATTAAATGGTTGACCTATTTATTGATAGGAGACCAATTGACTTGCTCAGGGTCACACAGCCAGTGAGTAGCAAAAGAAGGTTTTAACTGGGGTTAATTCTTTAGTTACTACACTATACCTTTCAGAGTTGTGGTGAGGATGAGAAAATATTTGTAAAACACTGTAAATCTTTTTTTTTAAAGCAATTGGGGTTAAGTAACTTGCTCAAGGTTACACGGCCAGTTATTTTTGTGTGGGTGCTGAGTATCTGAAGCTGGAACTGATCCTGGGTCTCCCGACACTGGGGCTGGCGTTCTTACTCACTGTGCCACCTGGCCACCCCTAAGCAATTGGGGTTAAATAACTTGCTCAAGGTTACATGGCCAGTTATTTTGTGTGGGTGTTAAGTATCTGAGGCCGGAACCGATCCCAGGTCTCCCCACTCTGGGGCCAGTTCTCTTACTCACTGCACCACCTGGCAGCCCCACACTTTGTAAATCTTAAAGCACTATCTACCTATTATGATTATTATATAGCCTTTGTATTTTGCATATAGTAAGTACTCACTAAATGCTTGGAGACAGTGAGGTGGTGCAAGGCCTGAAGTAAGGAAGACCCATCTTCCCCAGTTCAAATCTGAACTCAGACTCCTCTTCCAAATGCATTTAAGCCACGAGCCTGCAATGATAGTCTTTGATCTTTGAGCATGCCACTGACCTTTTATTAAAATGCTAGCATTATTAATAAAATGATTAATTACACAGGAGTTATGTCTCTCAAATTTTTTAAAAGCCACAATTCATACAAACAATATTGAGTACTTATGAGTACAAAGTACTATGGAGTGCATAGAATATATGACTAGCAGAGCTAGCTTGTGACTTTTGGGCAAGTCACTTGACCCTGTTTGCCTCAGTTTCCTCATATGTCAAATGAGCAGGAGAAGGAAATGGAAACTACTCCAGTAACTTTGCCAAGAAAACCCTAAATGGGGTCACTCAGAGGTAGACATGACTGAAACTACTGAACAACAACCACAAATGCTTATTGATTGAAACTGAACAGCATCTGGGCACATGTCTGAAGTTAATAATTAGCTAGCATTTATATAGCACCTATGTGACAGACACTGTGCTACTATCATGTTTGAGCCTTATAACAACCCTGGGAGGGAGGTGTTATTACTATTATTCCCATTTTATAGTTGAGGAAACCATGACAAACAGAGATTAAGTGACTTGCCCAAGGTCACATAGGTAATAAGCATGTAAGGGTCGATTTGGATTTAGGTCTTCCTTACCCTAGGCCTGGTACTCTAGCCGCACCACCTAGCTGCCCTAAGTATTATGTTAGTGTCTCCAATAGAGTTACTGGTGGGGTGGGGTCGGTTGTAGGGAATGGGTAAGACAAGAGGCAGTGATGACAAAATCTAGCCAGGATCAATACGTGCAGAGATCCTAAAGGCCTTCTCTCTGAGTTACTCTACTATCCTATGTGACTTTGGTCAAATCATTTAACTTTTCTGAACCTTATTTTCCTTATCTATAGAAGAAGAATATTTGGGGGGTATAAGAACGAGGAGTTAGAAGGGAGGGAAATATCAGTAAGAGGACAGGGTAGGTAAAGACGGGGGAATCACAGGTTGGGAACACTGAGGGAGGCAGTGGTCAAAAGGGGAACGTCCTTAAGGACGGGAGGGGAGAAGGAAGAAACAAAAACATAAGCAGGGAGGGAATAGGATGGAGGGAAAGAGACAGACAGTAATCATTACTACGCATGTGAATGGGATGAACTCTCTCATAAAACAGAGGCAGATAGCAGAATGGATTAAAAACCATAATCCTACAATATGCTGTCTACAAGAAACACATTTGAAACAAAGGGATACCCACAGGGTAAAGGTAAAAGGCTGGAGTAGAATATATTATGCTTTAGCTAAAGTAAAAAAAAAAAGCAGGGGTGGCAATCCTTATCTCAGATAAAGCAAAAGCAAAAATAGGTCTAATTAAAAGAGATAAAGAAGGAAACTATATCCTGCTAAAAGGCACCATCAAGAATGAAGCATTATCGGGGTGGCCAGGTAGCACAGCAAGTAAGAGCACCGGCTCCAGTGTTGAGAAGACCTGGAGATCGAATCCCAGGCTCAGACACTTAGCACCCACCCAGAAACACCTGGCCGTGTAACCTTGAGCAAGTTACTTAACCCCAATTGCTTAGGGGCGGCCAGGTGGCTCAGTGAGTAAGAGCACCAGCTCCAGTGTCGGGATGACCTGGATCAAATCCGAGCTCGGATGCTCAGCACCACACCCAGAAATAACTGGCCGTGTAACCTTGAGCAAGTTACTTAACCCCAATTGCTTTTAAAAAAAATAAAAAAAAAGAATGAAGCATTATCATTACTTAATATATATATATACATATATATACATATATATATATATATACATATATATATACATATATATATATGCACTAAGTGGTACAGCATCCAAATTCCTAGAGGAGAAGTTAAGGGAATTAGAGGAAGAAATAGATAGCAAAACTATACTAGTGGGGGACCTTAATCTCCCCCTCTCTGAACTTGATAAATCTAACCTCAAAAAAAACAAGAAAGAAGTGAAGGAGGCGAAAAGGATTTCAGAGAGGATAGATATGATAGATCTCTGGAGAAAACTGAATGGGGATTAAAAGGAATATACTTTCTTCTCAGCAGTACATGGCATGTACTCAAAAATTGACCATGTTCTAGGGCACAAAAAACTGACAATTCAGTGCAGAAAGGCAGAAATTTTGAATGCATCCTTCTCAGATCATGATGCAATAAAAATTATATGCAATAAAGAGCCATGGAAAGATAGACTGAAAACTAATTGGAAATTAAACAATAAAGAATGAGTGGGTCAAACAATAAATTATAGAAACAATCAGTAACTTCATTCAAGAGAATGACAATAATGATACAACATACCAAAATTTGTGGATGCAGCAGAGGCAGTTATTAGGGGAAGTTTTATATCTCTGAGTGCATACATGAATAAATTAGAAAAAAGGGAGGTCAATGAATTGGGCATGCAGTTGAAAAAGCTAGAAAAAGAACAAATTGAAAATACCCAATTAAATACTAAATTATAAATACTGAAAACCAAAGAAGAGATTAATAAAATTGAAATTAACAAAACTATTGAATTAATAAATAAAACTAAGATCTGGTTTTATGAAAAAAAAACAATAAAATTGATAGACCCTTAGTCAATATGATAAAAAAAAGAAAGAAGAAAACCAAATTATGAGTATCAAAAATGAAAAGGGTGAATTTACCTCCAATTAAGAGGAAATTAAAACAATAATTAGGAATTATTTTTCCCAATTGTAGCACATAAATTTGACAATCTTAGTGAAATGGATGAATATTTACAAAAATATAAATTTCCCAGATTAAGTGAAGAGGAAGTAAATTACTTAAGAAATCAAACAAGTGTAATGCCAAGCAAAGGCAACTTCCCAAGGTTCAACACCAGCATAGCTGCTCTTCATTTTATTCAGTGACAAATTAAGAACAGAGAAAATAAAAATATAGCATAATTCAAAATACAGCATTCACCAAGTGTAATTCAATAATTTCCAAGTACTACACCACCCCTGGACATTACATTCATTAAGTCAATCACAAAGTCCCTCTTCTCAAATGGGGATTAGTTCCAATCATAAACAAAGTACATTCATTTGGTCAGTCATAGAGCACAAAAGAGTCAAAAGTTTCCCACCCCTGGATCACAACTGAAAAGGCCATTTGCCCCAGAGTTACAACAAGCTTAAGCACAGCATTTAATACCCAAAGAGAGGTCTTGTCTTCATCTTGATCTAAGGCAAATTCTCAGCAATCTTTGTTCCTGGGGAGACAAAGCTTAGCAAGGCCACAAGATACAATGCCAGTTCCCTCATTAATTCATTCTCTATCTGCAGAACAGTCCTAGGACCCCTGAAAACATTAGCAAAACCCTCTTCCAGGATTTCTGTAAACATACAACAAAAAAACCTTCTTCAGGGCTTCTGAACCAACAGCAAGGTTACAGAACCTCTGCCACAACAGCACCATCCTTCACCAGTACACTCAATTCATTCTCTGTCTGCAGAACAGTCTCTGGACCCCTGAACCAGCAGCAAGGTTCCAGAACCTCTGCAACAACAGGACTGTCCTTCACCAGTGGACAAATCTGGCAAAACAACATCAAAACAGACAAAGTACCAGCATAACAGCCATGTCTCCTCAGTCCTTGGCAGCTCTGGGTGGCAGCTCTTTAAAGTCCTGGGCAGTTTGAACTGGCTCTCAGCAATCCTCTCTGTCTCTCTGCCTCCAAGATGCTGTTTCCAAAAAATTCTTCTGCCTCTCTTGTGCCTCTCTAAATTCACATTACCAGCTCCTCCCAGTTCAACCCTCTCTTTTCACATCAACAAGTCCATCCCACAAGTGGGAGTCACAAGCTCTGGGTTTTAACACAATCAATCTGAAAACCAAGCCATTACAAGGGGATCTTTAAATTCCATTACTATTACAACAAGTCATCAGTGAACTCCCTAGGAAAAAATCTCCAGGGCCAGATGGATTTACTAGTGAATTCTATCAAATATTTAAAGAACAATTTATTCCAATCTCTACTAATCCTACAAAATTCTTTTTATGTCACAAATATGGTACTGATACCTAAATAAGGAAGAGAGAAAACAGAGAAAGAAAATTATAAGCCAATCTCCCTCAAGAATATAGATGCAAAAATTTTAAATAAAATATTAGCTAAAAAGACTACAACAACTTATCTCAAGAATAATACACTTTGATCAGGTAGGATTTATTCCATGAATTCAAGGATGGTTTAATATTAGGAAAACCATCAGTATAATTGATCATATCAACAGTAAAACTAGCAAAAACCACATGATTATCTCAATAGATGCAGAAAATGCTTTTGGCAAAATACAACACCTATTCCTATTAAAAACACTAGAAAGTATAGGAGTAAATGGAGCCTTCCTTAAAATAATAAATAGCATCTATTTAAAGGCATCAATGAATATTACATGTAATGGGGATAAGCTAGAAGCATTTCCAATAAGATCAGGGGTGAAACAAGGGTGTCCACTATCACCCCTCTTATTCAATTCGGTACTAGAAATGTTAGCAGTAGCAATTAGAGAAGAAAAAGAAATCAAAGGAATCAAATTAGGCAAAGAAGAGACCAAGCTATCACTAATGATATACTTAGAGAATCAAGTAAAAAAACTACTTGAGATAATAAAAAAATTTGGCAAAGTTGCAGGATATAAAATAAACTCACATAAATCCTCATCATTCCTGTATATTTCTAATGAAATTCAACAGCAAGAGATAGAAAGAGAAATCCCCTTTAAAGTTACTGTAGACATTATAAAAGATTTGGGAATCTACCTGCCAAAACAAACCCAGGACCTATGTGAACACAACTACAAAACTCTTTTCACACAACTAAAGTCAGATCTAACTAATTGGAAAAACATCAATTTCTTGTGGCTGGGTGGAGCTAATATAATAAAAACAACAATTTTATCTAAATTAAATTATATATTTAGTATCATACCAATCAATTAACCAATAAACTACTTTATAGAGCAAAAAAAAAATAGTAACAAAATTCATTTGGAAGAACAAAAGGTCCAGAATATCAAGGAAATTAATGAAAAGAAATTCTAGGGAAGGTGGACTAGCTATACCAGACTTTAATCTGTATTATAAAGCAGCAGTCCTCAAAACTACTTGGTACAGGCTGAGGAATAGAGTAGTGGATCAATGGAATAGATTGGGTACACAAGACTCAGCAGTCAATGACTATAGTCATATATATATATAATCTACTGTTTCATAAACACAAAGACCCCAGTTTTTTGGATAAGAACTCACTATTTGACAAAAACTTCTGGGAAAACTAGAAGATAGTATGGCACAAACTGGGCATAGATCATTATCTAACACCATATACCAAAATCAAGTCTAAATGGGTTACATGATCTGGGTATAAAAGCTGATACTATAAGCAATCTGGGAAAGCAAGGAATAGTTTACCTGTCAGATTTGTGGAGAGGGGAAGCCTTTATGACCTTCTTAAACAAGAATTAGAGAGCATTATAAATGTAAAATGGATAATTTTGATTACATTAAATTGCAAAGCTTCTGTACAAACAAAGCCAATGTAACCAAGATTAAGAGGGAACTAGGATATTGGGAAAGAATTTTTACAACCTATGTCTCTGATAAAGGACTCATTTCTAAAATATACAGAGAATTGAGTCAAAACTATAAGAATACAAGTCATTCTCCAATTGATAAATGGTCAAAGGATATGAACAGGCAGTTTTAAGAGGAAGAAATTAAAGATATCTATAAGTATATGAAAAAATGCTCTAAATCACTATTGATTAGAGAAATGCAAATCAAAACAACTCTGAGTTACCACATCTCATCAGTCAGATTGGGTAAGATGACAAAACAGGAGAGGATGTGGAAAAATTGGAACACTAATGCATTGCTGGTGGAGTTGTGAACTGATCCAGCCATTCTGGAGAGCAATCTGGAATTTTGCCTCAAGGGCTATAAATAATTTTATATCCTTTGACCCAGCAATACCACTTCTAGGGTTGTATCCCAAAGAGATCATAGAAGTGGAAGGAAGACCCATATATGCAAAAATATTTATAACAACTCTTTTTGTAATGGCAAAGAATTGGAAATCAAGGGGGTGCCCATCAATTAGGGAATGGCTGAAAAAATTGTGGTATATGCGTGTAATGGAATATTATTGTGATATAAGAAACGAGGAGCAGATGGACTTCAGATTTACCTGGAGAGGTTTATATGAACTGATGCTGAGTGAGAGTAGAACCAGGAGAAATTTGTACACAATTACAGATACAATGTATGTGTGACGACCAACTTTGATAGACTGGACTCTTCTCAGCAATGCAGGGTTATAAGTCAACCCCAATAGACTCATGATGGAGAGAGATGTCTACATGCAGAGAAAGAACTGAGTTTGAATCCAGATGCAAGCCAACTACCTGCTCTTTTTCTTTTTCGGTTTTGTTTCCTCTTTCCCATTGTTCATTCCATCTGATACACTCCTTCTTTATAACCTGACTAATGGCTAATGTGAAACTATTTGCAGATCCTATACTTGTTTGTTTGCTGCCATGGGGGGGGGGGCGGAGAAAAAATTTGAAACTCAAGGAATTTTGGAACTGAATTTTGTAAACTAAGAGTAAACAAATGAATCAATAAAGACAAAAAAAAAACCAAGAATATTTGAGTTGCCTTTTTGTTCTAAAACTGAAATTGACCAGTCAACAAAAACAACCCCCAAATAGCATCGCTTTATTTAATCATGGGACCAAGGGTTGGGGATGCTATTATTTGTTAGTTCACCCTAAGAAATCAGAGCACTGGGAAGTCTTAGAGGCTGTTCTAGATTCTTTTCACTATCAGACAGAGAGGGTAGCATAAAATCAAGAACTTTTGCTTCACCAAGAACAAAGGGGTTTGGAAACTCCACTTGATAAGCAAATCATATCTCAGTCATGTAGAGACAAACCTTTCAGGTTTTCTTGCCATGTTCCTGAGGGATATGAAGATGCTCAACCAAATCCATCTTTAAAGAATGATCTTCATAGAACTCAAAATCTTGTGGAAGTGAATGGTGAGAACTAAAAATAAATTAATTAATTTAAAAAAGTAAAATCACAAACCAAAAAGCATCAAGGAAAAAAGTTACCGTTGACTAAATATTGTTGTTAGCCAAAATCATACTGAAGACTTACAGAATGTGTCTGCCTTGGTATCATGTCTCATGACCAAATGTAAGCATGTATTAATTTGCTTGCTTGATAAGTTGGATAGAAAAATAAATCTTTCATCTTCTGGAAAAAAGAATGCTCTTCATACAGAGACTTCTAGGCAAAGCAAAACCATTTCCCAGATCTGTTAAGCTATGAGAAATCAAAGGCTAAACATTTTACCAAATAGTATTTTGTAACCTCCAGATTTCAGAATCCATATTTAGATTTTTTTTATTTTCCCAATGCAGGAATTTGTTTTTGGTTAATTATGAATTATTGTAAGAGGGGTTTTGTTTTTATTACTTTTTTTAGGGGTTGGGCAGATTAAGAGGAAGAGGATGAACACTTGAAAAAAAAATAAAATTGATTTCTTAAAACAGATTCCAATAGAATGCTTTTCATGTTTGTCTGTATATTGTGTTTCATGAGATATTTAGACATTAGGCAGTAAAAGAATTTCAATGTGTTCAAAACAACAAACAAACCTTGCCTACTCCACATACTGATTTCCAAGCATGAGTTGGAGTCCTGTGCAACTGGCTATTTTTGTAGGGAACGCCAGTGAGGCAAAGGGATAATAATCATAATTAATTAAGAACTGACACATAACACCTGAAGGTTTACAAACTACTTTACGAACCCTGTCTCATTTGATCCTTAAGACAACCCTGCTACATGGTGTTTGTAGATAAAACTCAGAGAGGTTGACACAGTAAATGTCAGAAGCAAGATTCAAACCTGGGTTTCCCCTGGTCTCAAGTCTAGCTACAAAGAGAAGACTAGATTCTCATGGTGAAATTGTCTATTTTCACTTTTTAAACCCGGTGTCTTTGGGATGTGGAAAGAGCAGTTAGACGTGTGTTTTAGTCTCTGCACTATAGAGATGGCAAGGTGGTGTCATAGTGTGCAAAGCTCTGGGTCTGGAGTCAAGACCTGAGTTCGAATGTCACCTCAGAAGCATACTAGCTGCTTGACCTAGGGCAAGCCATTTAACCTGTTTACCTCAGTTTCCTTATAGGTAAAATAGAGATAATAATAGCACTAACCTCCAAAGGTTTGTGTTTTTTTTTTCTTTCAGGAGGGCAATTGGGGTTAAGTGACTTGCCCAAGGTCACACGACTAGTTTTTGTGTTGTGTCTGATGCCACATTTGAATTCAGGTCCTCCTGACTCCAGGGCAGGTGCTCTACTCACTGTGCCACCTAGCTGCCCCTAAAGACATTCTTACACTTGGGCCATTTGAATTCTAATTTTTCTCCCAACAACAGCCAAATTCATTTACACAAATATACATAAATGTTAACTAATGGAAATACATATGTGTGTATTTTATAATGCCCTATATATACATTATATTACACATAATGTCCATAATTATATACCGCTATACACATGTATCATATATTATACATAAATATTATATTATATACACATACATATTTCAATGAGTTTACATTTTCTAAGACCAAAAGCATCTATTTTTTCCCCTCATGGGCTAAGTTGCTGGTAATGAAATGTGTGATTTTATGTGCAAAACAATATTCCTGTTATGAAAGAAGCAAGTAGCAGCTTTTGTGAGAACAGCAAGCAATAGGATCATAGAATGTAGGTATGATTGTTATACAATCAAAGATCTATAGCAGGAAGAGATCCTGAGAGGGATTTCTAAGTCACGTGACCTGAAAGACTAAGAAGTATTCATTTCTAATGATCCTCACAACCCTTCAAACCCTTCCTAAGAAGAAATGAGGTACAACAATTTCAGCTGTTTCCATGGTCTAGGACACCAAGAACCCAAATGAGGTAAACAAACAAACAAAAAACTTAAACATGAATTAATAGCCAAGAGCATGAATCCTTAAGTCATAAGCAGCTACTTAGCTTTGGAGTTAGGAGTGGATTTGAAACCTGACCCTGCTCTCTATTATCTATGTGACTTTGGGCAAGGAATTTACCTTCGCTGGACCAAAGTTTTCTCATCTCTAAGATTAAGGTGCTAGACTAGACAATCTCTAAGTTCTCTCCCAACTCTAAATCCTATGTATCACGCTATGCTTGACATCACTCACCTTCCAATTCTCTACCTAACAGATATAAATTCACAGCCCCAACCACAGCAGGAAACTTCTGCAAGAAATATTTCTTCTGTGATTTTGCAAGTGAAAAGACATTGAGGGGAGGAGAACCCCAGATGGATGCAATTGAAGTTCCTTTGCCCCCTAAGGCTGGCATATGCTGCCAGATCAATGACAGACACTGATGAGACTGTAATGCAAGGAAGATAACTGTGTCAGCACTGAGATGGCATCTGTTCTTCATAGACTAAGTACAGAGCCTCCCAGTTCAGACCCTTAGAGCTGGGTGAATCTGTCCTGGAAATCTTCATTAAAGGATGGCATTAAGCTAATGGCAAACTAATGACAAGCAAGACAATTGCTTTTTTTTTTTTACAATGCAATGATTAAACACAAGCATCATAGTCTTCCATTCCCCCTCACTCCTGCCCAATTAATTTATTCCAAAAAACCTCAATGTTTTTTAACTTACCTAGATTTAGGGATGTTTTAACAAGACTGGAATTTTTAACTCTTCATGGTCTAAAATCTGTTTGAATGTCTCTAAGCAATGAGCTGTAGAGAATTTTTGCTAAAAAGAAAAAATAGAAACAATGGAAGAAATTGTGCTGGTGATGAATATTTTCTTCACTGTTTGAGTATTTTTATCTCCATTGGTTGATTATTATGTTTCTGGTTACATGAGCTCTCCCATCGTTATTGAACACACTTCTGGAATGTGAGTCAATGTGGTGCATGGCAAAGCATTCTAGACTGGGAGTCAGGTAATTTGTGCCCCACCTCACCAATGCCCAATCATTTGTTGTTATGGAAAGAATCATCCCTTCCTATTTAATTGGTCTTGTGCCCTCTGTTTATGTATACCTATACACACACACATACACACACACACACACATATACACACTCACATATTTATTCATATGCCCATATACCCTCCTCTATAGACATATATATGTATGTATACATATATATACATATAATGAGAGAGACAGAGAGAGACAGAGACAGAGAGAGGCAGAGAGAGAGAGAGAGAGAGAGAGAGAGAGAGAGAGAGAGAGAGAGACAGAGAGAGAGAGAGAGAGAGAGAGAGAGATCTGGAGTCAAAACATCTGGATTCCCATCCTGCCTCTGCCACTTACTACTTCTGTGACCTAAAGCAGACCACTTCCAGACCGAAGTGGCTGGACTAGACAGCCTAAGAACTTATCTCCAGTTCTATGATTTGTCTTCTCGATGTGTCAGTTTCCTCCTCTAAAAAAAAGGAAGGGGTTGAACCAGATGATGGCTAAGGCCCTTTGGCCTTGGTCTTACATAGTTTGCATGAGAGACACTTTAGATCTTCCCCAATCTGTAGTTGATTAAGAAATATTTGTTCAATGGAAGAATGGATTTATTCTACCAAATACTGCTATTATAGTGACTCAGGACAGTTTTGAGAAACTTTCTAGCAGTAATTACTAATCAGCTTACTTGGGCACACATATCTTCCCAGTAGACTTCCTATTGGACGGGAATTGGCAGGGTTGTTTATGTGTGTGTGTGTGTGTCTTTGTATCCTTCAATATTTAGAAGATAATAGGTAATTAAGATTTACTGAAAAGAAACCAATCAGTTGTTATAGGCTACATGGTAACACAACTACAGGAATTGATGTTTCCAGATCTCTGCCAAAGCATGACTCTGTAGATAAACTCTGGGTTAGACCAAATATTGGAAATGGTCTACCACTTTCTATGAAGACAAATCTGTAGATACATTGGAGGGGGGTCACTAGTATTCACAAACACTACTACCTCATGTATAAAGCAGAATGTGGATGAACAAAACTTCAAGGACTAAGGAAGTCCTGAGCCTGGGACTCTACTATGGGGACACATTCTGGTCTCCTAAGCCCAGGCTCAGTGGTGACAGTGAAGGTGGCCCTGGTGTCATTCTAGTAGTCGAATGTTAGCCTTTTATTCAGGAGGGTTAAGTTTGAATTCTAGCTCTGCCACTTACTAGCTATGTGATCCTGGACAAATTTCCTCATCTGCAAACTGTGAGATTGTAACATTGGCACTGCCTACTTCACAGGGTTATTTGGGGAAAGTGTATTGTGACCTTTAAAGCACTATATAAAAGTTCAATGATTATTTCAAGTATTTGATTCTTACAGTCAGTCCTAGATGAGGGAAAGTCTGTGCCCCCGGGCTCACCCAACCCGGTAAGTTGGATGTGGGACAGGTGTAACCCTCTCAGCTGGTGAAGGAAAGAGGAAGGAGCATTCTTCCCCTAAACATACTTTAACCTCTGAAAAACAAGAAGGCAGAGAGAATACCATAGTCTGTCCTATCTAGAGGGCTGATAGTAGAGAAGGAAAGAAGGAAATGATTGTCTCTGGCTCATTCTCATATCAGAGAATGAACCAGAGACAATATGTGTTGTGGAATAAATCTTCAGAACTTTAACAGGATTTCCTTTTCTCCCCTCTTCTTTGTTAAATTTCAACTTTATTTGTCCAGTGTATTCAGTTACAACATTATGGTAGAAATACTTAAAAGAACTTGACAAACAATATCGTACAAAGGAAAGAAGGTGGAATTTGGAATAAAAAAGTATTGGTTCAAACTCCAGCTTTTCTATTTACTATATGTTCGGCCTTAATCTCTCTGGCCTCTGTTTTCTCATCTGAAGGGTTTGGAGCAGTCTTTTAAGGTAATTTTTAGCTCTAAAGCTATGATGCTATCAATTCTGATTAAGTTCAAACCTCTTTGGCCAAAGCACAATAAATGAACCTCCCCAATTCCCCCAAATCACAAGGGTCCTGATTTATTATATCAAGTAGTTTTGGATCCTACCTCATACACTTGAGAAGATATCCAACAATCACAAAGCAATGCACCAGAAAGATTTGGAAGAACCTATCTCAGAACATGGAAGGTCATATGGTTTATGAGTATGATCTAAGGGGGAAAGCTACTTAGCCATCTTCCTCTTTCCCACTGATTACTGTCAAAAATACCAAACTAGAGTATGGTTATACCAGCCCTGAAAAGCAGAATGTGAGAAGATTCAGTCATGATAACATTGGCATGAAGGTGTAACAGTCTGTTTACCTTAATGACTTCCCCTCACGAACTTGAGGAATTTTTGATTCCAGGGAGGGCCAATTTACAGGGTAATCTTGTTGTCTGATAGCCTAATATGAAAATGAATTATTGAATGCATTTAAACTCCTACAAAGTTCTTAAAAAGTGATGGTACAAACTTTTGTAGGAGACACTATATCACATACACCTAATGGTTTAGTAAAAACAGCAGTCATGCTTTTAGCTTTACAATCCACTTTAAACCAGAATATGTGATAAAAGCCTTGTACTTTCCCTGAAGGAATATGACGCTCACCAAGATGATCTTGGCTGCTAGTGACAATTCCCTTTCCAAAAACTGAAAAAGCAACGAGTAAAAGATATTCAAATTGACCAACAGGCTAGGCTGATGTACTACTTAATTAGAAAAAGAAACCACCACACACACACGCTGGGTTTTTAATCAGTGCTCTTCTTCAGGTGGGAATCTTACAGGCCTTTAGATGCATTTGCTGTTTGGTTGGTGCAACCCATAGTGCAGTTTCTTACTTTTGAGCTATGCTGATCCTGTTCTTCATTCTTATCAGTTTGGACTTAATCTTCTTCATCCTCATCTTCCAACTGTAGCTCTTCAGCTTCATCTAGGACTCTTAACTGATTAGCTTCCCTTGGTCTCTCATGGCCGCCACTGTCTAGGAAATTTTGGAAACTTTCTAGTGTCCTTGCCCCATGGTATTCAATGATTTTTCTACCAGCACCTGCAGGGAAGTACTTCAGTGTGGGGAATTTATGAACTATAACTGATTCTATTTCATTAACTGATGAGTCTATCTTGGCAATGATTATATTTTTATGATCCTTGTAAGCTTCTCCCAGTTTTTCCCAAATGGGAGCTAGTATTTTGCACTGAAGACACCAAGGAGCATAGAAGTTCACAAAAACATTAATTGTTTTGTCAAAAGCAACTTTTTCAAAGTTCTTCCCAACCAATATTTTAACAGGACCTTTATCCCAATTATCAGGAACCTCTTGGCTAATAAGATGGGTGTCGAATTTGCCCTCCAAAAACTGCTTACAGAATTCCTTTATTTTCTCGGGAGTTAATTCGTCTGAATCAGGCTTGTACTTGGTCATCTCACTTTCCATACTAATGAGGCGCATCGTTGGGCACTCTTCTTTCCTCAGAGCAAAGAAATTAAGGATGCTGTTGTTGTCACTTCGGTTACTATCAATGATGATAAATAGGATTTTCTCCTTGAAACTTTCCGCTGCTTTTCTGAAGTTGTTAATTTGGTCCTCAAAGTCTGGGCTGCTCTTTGGCAAGAACAATAATAAATGAGTTTTCAAATGACCTGCAAAAATCTTTGGGGCAGTCTCTTCAGTGAACTCGATGACCAAGGGCAACTGGTGTCGATTAACAAAATTGACCAGGCTTACTTTTGTAATCTCTCCATCAAAGTGGTTTCGACCTTCATCAAACTTCTTAAAGAGGATAATGCTGTCTTTATCCAACTGATATTCGGAGAATAAGTCGTCGCTGTAAGTGATTCCAAATGGGATGTTATCGAAGTACCCTGCAGCCTCTGTAAAATTCTCAACATCAGCGGACTGAGGGTTTTTGAAAAAGCCTATAACCAAAATTTCGTTGGAATCTCTTAAAGCTTCTACAGCTACAGCATCTTCCAGAAGAATGACGGCTGGCTGGATTTGTTTCTTCATCCATTCCACAATATCTTTCGCTTCTCTGCCACCTGTATAGTTCTTAGGTAGAGATGTATCTCCATGTTTAAATAACTTGATAGTAGGGAACAGTTGAATTTTAAACTGAAATGCTAGGTCCTCTTCTTGAATGGCATCTACTGTAGCCAATCTGATTTTGGAGCTTTCAGCTTTCAATTGTTTCGCTGCGTTGGCAAACTCTGGTTGCAGCTCTCGACAGGGAGTACACCAAGGGGCAAAGAAGTCCACCAAGAGGTAGTCATAGGCGGCCAGCGACTCACTGAAGTTGTTCGAATTTAAGACCAGGACATGATCTTCCTCCTCTTCTGTTTCAGGAGGGTCTGCGACTTCGGTGGAGACGGCCAGGGCTAGTGAGAGCAGAGCGTAGCTCACAGATCTTCTTGTTGTCAGTAGATTGTGGGGGCGGGGAGTGGGCGGGGTAGCTGCAGTTATCTCCTCGGGCCATTCCGAGCTGGGGCACGCGCGCTCCAGAGCAGCCCTAGCCTAGCCAAGTGCCCTTCTACCCGCTGCTTGCCACCGACCAGCTGGTGTTTGGAGTCGGAGGACCTGGCTTTGAATTCCACCACTGGTGCTTACTGCCTGTATGAGACTGGGCCGAAGCACAGAGGGTTTCTAAGCTCTGAATCATTTTTAAATTTTTCCCTCCATATCCTTTGACCATTTATTAACTGGGGAATGACTTGTATTCTTCTAAATCTGACTCCGTTTTCTCTATATTTTAGAGATGAAGCCTTTATCAGAGACACTAGCCGTACAAATTCTTTCCTGGTTTTCTGCTTCCCTCCTCCTAATCTTGGTTGTATTGGTTTTGTGCAAAATCTTTTCAATTTAATGTAATCAGAATGATCCATTTTGCATTTCTTAATGTTCTCTCTCTCTTGTTTGGTCATAAACTCCTCCATTCTCCATAAATCTGACAGATAAACTGTTTTTTGCTCCCCTAATTTGTTTAAATTGTCAGCTTTTACCTCTAAATTGTGTACCTGTTTGGACTTTATTTTGGTCTACAGTGTCAGACATTGGTCTGTCCCCAGTTTCTTAGGCCCTGACTCTTTATCTTCATGAATTGAGGGATCTGGGTTAAAGTTGCATCTATGGATTCTTTCCAGTCTAAAAGTATGACCTCTGTGGATGAAGGTAGTGATGATGATGATGATGATGATGATGATGATGATGATGATGATGATGAAATGGGTCTTTGCAATATGTTTTCTTCACCTTGGTCACCTTTCTATATGTAGTGCTTTTTTTTTCCCCAGAAACTTCCAAAACCCTAGTCTCATAGACAGTATCTCTGATGTCCTCTATACTTCTAACTGGAAGGAACTACAGAGACAAACTAGTCCTACCCATTCATTTCTCAGATGTGGAAAGAGGACTAGGGAGGTTACATGTAAGTTACATCAGAGGGTAGTACCCATTACAGGCAGATTTGACCTCAGGTCAGCACAGTGCCATAGGAAAGAGTGCTGAACTTAATTGCTATATTTGGAGTTATGGGAAATGAGTTTTAATCCCAGCTTTACTCCTAAATTACCTGTGTGATGTTGGATAAATATTTTAAATCTCTGGTCCTCAGTTTCCTCATCTATGTCATCAGGGGGTTGGACCAGATGACTTCAAGAATCTCTCTCAGCAGTAGTAACAACTGCCTAGGAATTCTATGTTCCTCTCACCCCAAAGCCTACTAAGTAATTTGACCATGGTTAAAAAGGGTAGGTGGTAGAGTTGGGAAGCAAACCCAGGTCCCCAGACTCCAAATTTAGTGCTCTTTCTCCTACCTCTAGAATATAAATCCTTGTATCATCCAATAAAACATAGTCTTAGGTTTTTATTTTGTTGTTCAATTTTTGTGACTCCATTAGAGAATGCTGTATTGATTATTCCCTTCCAGCTTTCTAAGATGCAAAAACAATCCCTAGAAAAGAGCAGGAAAACAGACCTTTCTTATTTCTTCTGAAGTCTGGAGTTGTGGGGGAGGCCACACAGATTCTCCAAAGCTCCATATATACATGCTAGGAACTTCATGTTGAAGGTTTATGATTTTGTTGTTTTTAACTTTTTTTTTAGTTGTGTCCCACTCTTTGTGACCCCATTTGGGGTTTTCTTGGCAAAGATACTGGAGTGGTGGTTTGCTATTTCCTTCTCTGGTTCCTTTTATAGATGAGGAAACTGAGGTAAATAGGGCTCAGTGACTTGCTCAGGGTCACACAGCTATTGAGTGTCTTGAGGCCAGATTTGAACTCATGAAAATAAGTCTTCCTGATTCCAGGTCTGGCACTCTATCCACTGCAGCACCTAGCTGCCCCTAGGTCTATGATATCCCACCAGTTTACCTATGCACCATAGAACTAGACTGGTAAGCAAAGTCCCAAGTTAGATATTTTATGTACTGCAGTCCTTATGTTTGTCTAAATGAAGAGAACCGAGTGAGAAAATCCCAACAGCACTGATGCTTTCCTTTTTATTTATTTAATTTATTATTACTATATTCTATTTTATCCATTTCTATAGCTACCAACCTAGTTCAGGCCCTCATTATTTCTTGCCAAAACGGTTGCAATAACCTCTTAATTGGTCTCTCTGCCTCAGTTCTCTCCCTATTCCAATCCCTACTTCCAAAGTGATTTTCTTTTTAAAAATATGTGACTGGGGAGGCTAAGTGGCACAGTGAGTAGAGCACTGGCCCTGGAGTCAGGAGGTCCTGAGTTCAAATCTGGCTTCAGACACTCAACACAAAAACTAGCCATGTGACCTTGGGCAAGTCACTGAACCCCAAATGCCTTCCAAAAAGCAAAAAAAAAGTGACTTTATTAATTTTACTCTCACTTATAATCTGCCCCTGTCACTAAAACCACCCCCATTGAAAAAAATTCAAGAAAAAAAACCCTAAACCTCCTATCATAAACATGAATAGTCCAGCAAATAATATTCCCACACTGGATCTGACCAAAGATCTCTCTCCTTCTGCATTTTAACTTCATCACCTCAACAAGCAACATCATTAAAATGACTTATACAAGTCAAAATTTTTTCCTTAATAATACTAAAGATATGACACATAATATGTTCCTAGAAGAAGGTTAGAAATAGGGTATCAATACTTGTCCTAGACTGTGAGAGGCCTTCCATGCACCCTTCAGAGAAGAATAGAAAAGGTCAGGCATAAGCTTTTGCCCTTCAGAAAGAAGATGCCAAAAAGACAGTTGAAGAACACTGTACAACAAGGAAAAGAGAAGAGCACACCCATCTAGTTCTATGTTCACTAGGAAGAGAGAAGTGGGGAGGGACTGCAGGAAGGGAGAGAATTTAGAAGTCACAATTTAAGAAAAGAATGTTAAAAAATAAATTTGTTGTTATTCAGTCATTTTTCAGTCATGTCTGACTCTCCATGACCCCAATTCGGGTTTTCTTGGCAAAGATACTGAAGGGGTTTGCTGTTTCCTTCTTCAGCTCAGATGAAGAAACTGAGGTAGACAGAGTTAAGTGACTTGCCCAGGGTCATGAAGGTCGTAAGTGTCTAAGGTCAGATTTGAATTCAGAAAGATGAGTCTCCCTGACTTCAGCCCCAGCAGTCTGTCTACTGTGCTACCTAACTGCCCATTAAAAAATAGTAAATTTTAAAAAAATACTATTTTACTTTAAAAATAAATTGTAAATTAAAAAAAGGAAGATACAAAGATCAAGCCTTCTCAGAACCCCTTTTATCTTTAGGACCTTACAACTATTCTATCTAGCCTTGTCAGGTATGATCCTTTCTTGCTAGGATCTAAGCCTCTTCTACACTCTTAAGAATTATAAGTGACCATATCTGCTGCATTTCTAACTATGAAAACCAGTGGGTATTCTCTTTTTTCCCCCGGGGGATGAATAAGTTTTGAATCAAGAGGATATTTCCCTATTAACAACAAAACCTCACCTCCTCAAATCTAGTCAAGTTGAGTCATTGCGGCCCACTATTGTTCAGGCCAGAGCAAAGTTGGGACAGGAGCAAATTATGTTTAGGAGAGAACAAATATGCCAGGCTTACTAGAGTGAATAGTTCATGTTGTTTAATAGTGTAAAGGGTAGAAAATGAGACTGGAAATATAGTATAGTGCCAGATTACCCAGGTAAGAAGACGGGTTTTTTTCCTGTAGGTAGTAGGGACTCCATGAAAGTTCCTGATCAGCAAAATGGCTTGCTAAAGGGATTGTTTTTAGGCAGACATATCTGGTCATAGTGTGCAAAATGGTTTGAACAGGGGAAAAGGATAGAAGAAAGAAAACTTATTAGGATCCTATTACAATAGCCTAAGTGAGAGGTGATAAGGATTCTGGGAATGGAAAGAAAGAGAAGAAGGAGGTTTTATATAGGAAGAATCTTTGGGACTTGGTGACTGATTAGATATAAGTAACATAGGGAGGGGGAGGAATTCAAGATGTTTTATGATTATGAGCCTCAGGGTACAGAGAATGGTTCCATCATTGATTGAAATAGTCAGGAAAAAGAGTTGTTTTGGGAAGGAGAGGAATAATAACTAGAATTTACATAATGGTTTCAAATTTACAAAGTTCTTAAAACCCAAGATTGCCTTTGATCCTCTCTATAAGGCAGGTTTTGTTATGCCCATCTTGCAAATGGGGAAACTGAGGCTCAGAGTGATTGAGTGACTTGCCTATATCACATAGCTAGTGTCTGAGACAGGATTGGAACCCATCTTCCTGACTTCAATTCACTTCACTAATGTTTCCTCCACCAAACTCTGAGTCATCAATAGAAATATTGAATTTGATGTGCTGGAAAGACACTCGGGTTGAAATTTATAGCATGTAAATGAAGAAATAGGACTAACAATCAAGAAAGATGCCAGTGGATTACATCTCCACAGCAGAGAGTATAGTATAGGGATATATACTATATATATTATATATATAGTAAAAGGAGAAAGGAAGAGGATGAGAACTAAGGTACTAAAATATTTAAGTTGGGGATAAAGAAGGAAACAGAGAGGACAGAGGTGGAGCTTCCAGAACCATAAAGAATCCATTGCATTCAATCTGTTTTGGAAATACCCTTTGGATGGCAAGTCTTAGGTCCAGCTTCCTTATTATCCTTCTAAGTGAGTGGTTTAAGATGTATAATGATCATTGGACTGTGCCCTTCGTCTCTCTACTTAGAGCGACTAAGCTTCAGGTAGAATACAAATGATCCATAACTTGGGCTGCCTTGTTTCTTTTTAATTGGTGGGAAAGTACATGATGTTATAGCATCTTACTGTCTATTGATTCTCTTCATTTCCTCAAGACATTCCCAGATTCCCCTTCATCAGCTACCATCACTTTGATCCATGGCATTCTGGTATTTGTCTCTTCTGCAGATTTATCAACTCAATTTAAAATTGACAATAGCCGATCTGCAAAAGGATACTGAACCTCTAATTGATAAAGTGCCTCACTGCCTTCATGCTAGAAGGAAATGGTATGTTAGTGTATTCATGTGTTGGTGGGATTGGGAGGTTGGTGAACTAAACTCAAGACTAAAAAAACACAAGAGGGATGTTATCTGAGATTCTGCCTCTTCCTAAAGCAGTGGTCCTCAAAATGTTCCCAAGACCCTTTTAGGTGATCTGTGAGGCCAAAGCTATTTTCATAATAATACTAAGATGCTATTTACCTAACAAAATACTTCTCCCTTTCCCATCGACCTATCTGTACAAGGTCAGATTTTCTTCAGATATTTTATCAAAACAACATACTGTAACATATTCTACACAGAAGCAGGCTTGAGAATTCAGTTAATTATTAAGAATTAAACCAAATATTAAAGAGATTTGCAAAAGCCTATAAAACAATACCACTCTTCTTATTTTTCTGTTTTATAAAATATAGTTCTTTTTCATGAAAAATGCCATTTATATTCATATATAATGGGTTTATTATTATTTTAAATGAATTAATGAATATTTTTTAAAATTCCTAGTTTTAATTTCTAATATGATAACTAGTGATAGTTATGACTCACAAAAACAAAAGCTCTTTGGAGTCCTCAATAATTTTTCTAAGTGTAAAGGGGATCTGTAACCAAAAGTCTGAGAACTGCTATACAAAGAATCAAAAATAAGATTCAGCTTAAGAATCCGTCATCAATCATGCAAATTCTTATATGTTTCATCTTTCTAAGGTCTAAAAACCTGATCTAAGAGTTCCTCAGAAGAGAAATGCACAGACAACCAGTGCTGGGCAAGAAAAGCTTTATTTGAGGAAGAAATGTCAAACTCTGCTGGGCTTCTTACATATGAGATTTCTGGTAGAAAGAACAGATTGAGGCTTGAAATTCCTTATCTGCTAGCTTTCTGGAATGGCTAAAGAAGGGTTGCCCTTGAGACCAGATAAGAGGGAGAAGAAAAGCTATTCAGAAAATATAAGGTCATTTTCTAACTTTATGCAGCCAGCCAAGAATGCTGAAATTGTAACCTGAACTTTTCTGATGACTCCTGTGGTGAAATGAATCCTTAAAAATCATCTAATATAAAGATCACAGGACTTGGAATAAAGATATCTGGGGTCTCTTTTCTTCTCTGACTTAACCATCCAGGTGTCCCAAGACAAGTCAATCTGTCTAAGTAAAATAAAGTTACATAAGGTCATCAATTCAAGAGACATATTTATTAAGTGGCTACTATGAGCTAGACACTACTAAAGACACTATTTATTGAAATAAAACATCCCCTGCCCTCAAAAACTTTTTATTCTGTTGCAGGAATACAGCATGTAAATACAAAAGCAAATAAAAACTGTGTACAAAGTGCACAGAATCATTTCAAAAACAACAGAGCACTAAAACTGGGGGAGGGGAAGATTAGGGTGGTCTCACATCATATATAGCACCTTAACCATTCTTTGAAGCGAATTAGGGATTTCAGGAGATAGAGGTGTGGGTGGACGTGCTTTGCAAACTTGGGGGACCAGCTGTGCAAAGACACAGAGCATCATGGAGAGATGGAGTATCCTACACAGGGATCCTACACTTGTGGGCCATTTTGAGAGGAATGGTGAGTTTGTAAAGGGGAGTAAAATGAAAACATAAAGGTAGATAGAAGCCATGTTTTGGAAGGCTTTAAATGCTAAATAAGGATTGTGCTTTATCTTAGAGGAAACAGTGACACACTGAAGAAAGTCAGTGAGTGATGTGGTCTGATGTCTATTTCACGAGTTGCAATTTAACAGCAGAATGGACAGTGGAATGGAGAGAGAAGTAGGTAAGCAGAAAATCCCGTTAGAGGTTATTTCAATACTACATAGCACAGATAAGAGCAGTGGATAGAGAATGGAGCCAACAATTAGAAAGTCTTTTTCATGAGTTTAATTCTAGGCTCAGATACTTACTAGCTGTGTGATCCTGGCCAAATCACTTAACCCTCTTTACCTCAGTTTCCTCATCTGTAAAATGAGTTGGGGAAAGAAATGGCAAACCACCTCAATATCTTTGCCAAGAGAACCCCAAATGGTGAAGAGTGGGGTGTGACTGAAAAATGACTGAACATCATCATCATAGTACAGATAAAAGGTCATGAGAGTCAGTGGTTGCTGGGTAAGTGGAAAAAAGAGTATGGAGGTGAGAGATGTGGATGCAGAAACAATAAGGCTTGACAAATGATTATATATAGACCAAGAATGGAGTGTGGAGTGAAGGAGAGGCAAGAATCAAGGATGACTGATGTAATCAGAAGGTGACTGGAAGGATGGTGACTTCCTTATAAACAGTAAAGTCTGAAGGAACAATGGCCTGTAATGCCCTTCTCATCCCTAATATTCTGTGATACTATGGTCTTCTACCCTTCTTAATTCCTAGTGTATTCCTAATGCACACCATTGCCTTCCAAGACTTTATAAGGGGAGAGTTGTTTATTTTTTTCCCAGAAGGGCCCAAACAGGGCCACTGCTACTTTGTTCTCTGCTATCAATTAATATGCATTAATTAAGCATGTGTTATATGCTGAGAAGGGTGCTGTAGTATTTCCTCATAACTTCTTTGGATTAGTAATACCTAGTCTAACCCTTAAGCCTTTGCCGTGATATTATTCTCTCTAGAAAAACATGTACACACACAAAATTACACAAGTCTGAAGTTCTATTCTACAGGATCATAGACTAAAGCTAGAAAGGCTCATTGAAGTTAATTTGTATAAACTTATCAGACAGAGTGTTGGAATCAGGAAGATCTGAGTTCAAATTCTATATCATGCATTTATTAGCTGTTTAATTAATTAGAAAATTACTTAATCTCTTGGGGTCTCAGTTTCCTCATCTGTAAAATGAAAGGAGGAGAGTGCTTGATGGACCTTTCTAGTTCTAAATTTATGATGAACCTCATTTTATAGATGAAGAAAAAAATTGAAGACCAGTTAAGTTACATTATTATATAAGTTATAGCAGATGATGGATTTGAATCTAGGTCTTTTGACTCCCCCAATACCCTGTTGTAACATGACCTGTTTCTTTCAGTGCTATACATAGAACCACATCTTTCCCACTCATTGATTCATAACTACAACAAATAATGTTGCATGTAGAAAAGATGTATCAATCAACTTCCCTATGGCTCCATGCACCATTTATGTGACTACTGAGACCACAGTACCTTTGGCTGTCATTTTTCTATTTGAGTGGTCTTCCACAATGAAAGCTCTTTGAAAGCTTGTATAACCAGAGCTTAGTGCAGTGAGCTTAACACATTGCTTGGCTCATAGTAAGCATTTAATGCATGCTTTTCATTCATTTGTGCATGCATGAGTGCCCTTGTATACATTCTAACACCCAGGGCTTTCCCCACTATAACTTTAAAGCAGATAATCTCTAGAATTTCAGCTTGTCTATCAGAGTTATGAAGAGGCAGCATTATTTAGTGAGCACAATGTTGACCTTGAAATCAGGAAGATTTGGATTTGAATTACATCTCAGATATTTACTACCCCATGACTCAGAGTAGTTAAACTCAAGGGCGGGGGCAGCTAGGTGGTACAGTGAATAGAGCACCAGCCCTGGAGACAGGAGGACCTGAATTCAAATCCAGCCTCAGACACTTAACACAAAACTAGCCGTGTGACCTTGGGTAAGTCACTTAACTCCAATTGCCCTGCCTTTCCCCCTCCAAAAAAGACAATAAAACAAAAAGGTTTTAACCTAGAGGTTGAGTTTACACTAAAGATTTTTAACCTCTCTGAGCCTTAGGCTCTTTATCTCTAAAATGGGGATAAAATAGGTACTAAATAAGATAATTTGTTTATAGTACCTTGTAAACCTTAAATAGGTCGAGGCGGCCAGGTAGCACAGCGAGTAAGAGCACCGGCTCCGGTTCTGAGAAGACCTGGAGATCGAATCCCGGGCTCAGACACTTAGCACCCACCCAGAAACACCTGGCCGTGTAACCTTGAGCAAGTTACTTAACCCCAATTGCTTAGGGGCAGCCAGGTGGCTCAGCGAGTAAGAGCACTGGCTCCAGTGTCGGGATGTCCTGGATCAAATCCAGGCTCAGATACTCAGCACCACACCCAGAAATAATAACTGGCCGTGTAACCTTGAGCAAGTTACTTAACCCCGATTGCTTAAAATAAATAAATTAATTAATTTAAAAAAATTGTTATAGGTCGGCTATCATAATGAACTCAAATGAATGTTTGACTTGAGTCTAGACAACTGGGTTCAAATCCCATTCTTGATACTTATTAGTCATATAACTGTGGGCAAATTCTTCACCTTCTGTAAGTTTCCTCATCTACAAAAAGGAAGAAATAATATTAGTAACTCCTTCACTGGATTGTGAGAATTGAAATAATATACATGAAGCACTTTGTAAACCTTAAAGTACTTTATAAATATTTATTTATCCTATTGTATGATTTTAATAGAAGGACCAGGTGAATCAGTTTTGATGCAAGGGTCTTTATAATAATATTACTTTAATTTTGCTATAACTTCTATATGTGCAAATTTAAATACACTTTAAAATGTATATTTGGATAGGAAAATAATTATATTAATGAAATGAATTAATTATATGAAAATAATTATATCAATGAAATGAAAATAATTAGAAGTAGATACTATAATTTTTCTTTAAAATAAAATTTTTATAGCACTATTTTATAGGTAAATGCTTTGCATTAATTGATACAACTTGTTTCCTTGAGGTTTTTTTTTAAATTTTGCTTAAATTCCTTAAGGTACCTTTTAGCTCTAACAGTCAATGACCCTGACTTTGTACAATTTCTCATTTCTAAAAATTTGTGCATATGAGTTTTCTGCACAATTTCATGGGCTTCTAGATAGGATTATTTTTTGCCTGAATATTTTCAAACTTTTCAAAAGTCTAAAGATTTAGTTGTTTAATGGAAATGTGTACCTTTCAATTCTCTATCATGCATAATAATTTCTTTCAAATAAAAGTGTGGCCAGCAAGTACACAATTTCCTACGGACATAATGTTTGTTGTTAACAGTTTATTGTGATCTGCTTAGACTTAATCAAAGATTAAGGTTCTTTTTGACCTTAGGGAGAGAAAGAGGAGGAGCAGAGTGGATGAATGTTTCACACTTTTCAAACTGTCAGAACAAAATGAAGTAATTCTAAGGATTTGTTTTATGATGGGAAGAAGCTAACAAGCATGCATTCCTTCTAAAGTAAACAGAAAATAAGGAAATTAGTTCTGTTGATCATTTGAAAACAGCTTCTGAAATGGGAAGAGATACAACTACATTAATCTTAGAGAGGTAATTAATCTTCAAGCTATGGAGTAAAATAGTTAGGATAATGCCAAGCACAGCTGCTGAATACGAAGCATTAACACTTTCTGAGGTCTAAGGAAATTCACTAAATGGATGCAGTGTGGGAGAGTGGAAAGAACTTTGCCCAGGATGGAGGAGACCTTGGTTCAGAGGTACTGGCTCTACCACTGATGGGCTTTGTGATCATGACAAGTCACTTCCTTTCACTGGCCATCAGTTTCCTCACCTGTAGGATGAAGAGGGAGGATCAAACTGAATGATTTTTCTAAGATTCCTTCTAGTTCCAGTATTCAATGTGCTATGGTAATTATTTACTGGATGTCCTAAGAACCTTACAAGGACTAACATTTTATGTCAATAGGTCCAAAACAGAACTCAGTATCCTATCCCCCTCCACTCAACCCTTTCCTCTTCTGAATTTCCCTATTACAGGCAAGTAATACCATTCTCTAACCTTGGAATCATCCAGTCATCCTCGGCTGCTTATTCTCCCTCACTCCACATATCCAGTTCATTAACAATCTTGTCATTTATATCTTCTCAACATTTCTCCTCTCACACAGCCACCACCCTAATTAAAGTCCTTATCTCTTCTCATCTGCACTCCATAGGAATAACCTTCTTTCTAAAGGGTCTCCCTGCTTCAAATCTCTCCCCGCTCCAGTTCATCTTTCACTTAGTTGCTAACTATAGGTCTGACCGTTTTAAGCCCTTCATTCAATAAACTCCAATGACTATTTCCTTTAAGATAAAATATAGTCTTCTGTTTAGCATTTAAAACCCTTCACAATCTGACACCTTCCTAACTTACTAATCATTTTATATTTGCCTCCATCCCACATATACTCTATGATCCAGCTCCACCAGCCTACTTTTTGGTCTTTATACATTATCTTTAACTAATCTTTATTATACCTACTGTGTTTATAGCTATTGCAGGGAAGTCCTCTAAGCAGCTTATATATATTTTTTTAACAATTGGGGTTAAGTAACTTGCTCAAGGTTACACATCCAGGTGTTTCTGGGTGGGTTCTAAGTGTCTGAGCCCGGATTCCATCTCCAGGACAGTGCTACCTGGTTGCCCCTAAGCAGCTTATATTATAAGGGAATTTTCTTATTAGTCTTTTTATTTTTCTAATTTTTAGCTAATTTCTTAAAGATTTAAGTTCTAATGTCAGTATTATTACTCTGGGACAAGAAACCTTTCAAATTTCCATCATGACTTGGGATCTTTCTGCTTCCTGTCAGCTGTTGCCTTAGACAAATAGATCTAAAGATAGAAGGTCGAAATCACCTAATTTAACCCTCACTTGTTACAGTGAAGATACTGAAGAAACTAAAGGATTTACATGATTTGCCCAGAGTAACATAGTTATGAAACGTCAGAGCTAGGGTTCAATCTGAGGTTCCTTGATCCCAAAATTAGCACTGTTTCTATTGAACTACACTATCTCTAATATGTGTGGATTTTTGACATTTCACTGAACTCAACTTTTTTTCCAAAGTAGGAGGATTCCTGAGATAAAAAACTATTCACATTACATCTCATTATAACAAAGTGAGGATTGACCCATACACTTACCTTTGGTACAGTGGGCAGCAAAGAGAGCATGGATTAAAACAAGGTTGAGAGCAGGGGAAATCGAAGTCATTCTGGTGGCTTTAAAGAATTTGCTCCACTGAAGAGGAGAGACCATTATGAAACCCAGGCCTCGTATTCAGTCAGAGAAGCTGGGGAGCATTCATTTGTCAGAGTTTCAGCTCAAGTTCTTTTGAAGTAATGTTTCTATAAATCAAGTGTGAATGAGAGATTCAGAGAAAAAAAAAATTACTGTGGATCAGAAAGATGTAGCAAGTGAAATGACAACTCTCATTTCAGAATCAATGGATTGATTAACCATGGAGAATTCAGCTCATCTCAGCTCAGTGGAAGCTGAGAAGCAACTCCCCCATGGCCCTTTTCCAGTCTTGTCTCAGAAATCAACATCAATATGAACTGTGTTTTGCTGAAGCTTCTTCCCAGTCTGGTGAGCTTTATGCTCATCATTTTCCAAAAATTTCAAATGTCATTGGTGCTATGTAGCACTTAGAAGTGCCAAATCTGTGCCCATTAGAAATTTCAGTTTTTATGAATGAATAAACAATAGTTACAACCATAACTTACACTACAGAACGCTTTGAGGTTTACAATCACTGTCCTCAAAATAAGACTGTGAGGTACACAGCGTGAGATTATTATCACCATTAGAGGCTGCTTATCTACAAACCACCTGAACCAGGTGTTTTCAAGTGCCTGATACCATTCACAAAGCCCAAACTAGCGAACAGGTTGCTGCCATAGGGGAACCATCAAAAAATATGGAAGCAAGGGCTCTACTCATCAAGTTTCTCTGATTCCAGTTCATACTTGTGTTCACTGTTGTCCATCCCTGAACTCCCCTCTGTCTGTTCGTGTCTCTGTCTCTCCTTCATTACCTTACTTGGACTTGGGGCCATCTTTGTGAAGGATCCTTCTTTTTTCATGCATTGCCCTCCTCTTTTTATGTCTTGCTTACTCTAATGCTCACTCCAGGGCACTCTTCTCAAGGTGTGGGTGAAAGGGAAGACTCAAGAAACAAGAGTAGCTGGTGCAATCCAGATAAATGAATGAATGAATGAATGGAGAGCATGGCACCAATCCCATCATTCCTTGCTCCCCCAACTCTAATGACCCTTGTGTGTTTGTGTTAGAGCATCAGGAGCCACTAAACTCAAATGAAAGGTACAGCTTTGAATATCACCCCCTGATTCTTGTAATGATAGACTAACTTGTGTCTCCCAGCCTCTGTTGTATCTTGGCCAGCACTTGATTCTTTGACTCTGACCACACACTCAACACCAGGACTAGTCTCTGCCTATTGCCAAAGTCATCCATGTGCAGCTTTCCTACTGCTTGGTCACCCTTAATATCCTGATGTAAATAATGTCACTAGCTTGCTCCTTGCGTCAGCTGATCTCATGGTAGGAGAATGGTCAAGGATCACAAAATTAGAGATGGAAGCTATCTTCAGGAGTCATCTGGTCTAACTCCCTCATTTTACAGTTGAGGAAGCAGACCTAGAGAGGTTAAGTGATCTGTCTAAAGTCACACAACCAATAAGTGCCAGAGCCAGGATTTAAACCTAAGTCCTTTGACTCCCAATCCAGCAGTTTTCCATTGTACTCCCCACTTCTGAGAGACCGTGGTCACTTTTATCTCCCTCCCCATAGAGCCCCAATCTCTTGACAACTTTCAGCCTGACACTGATATTTGCATAGCCCACCCTCTGACTTCCTACTTTCAAATCCTGGGCTTATACATTCATTCACCTGTGACCACCATCCTTGAAGTATTTCAATTCTGGCTCCTTGCCCTAACTAATGGATGTTAGCTACCTTCATCCCTACACTGACTCATAGATTCTCAAAGACCCAAAGAAAGACTTCGAATAAAAGTCTACCTACAAAGCTGTAATTACTGTAGGGCACTAGTGTGGGGTATACCTTTTATCTTCTAATAGTTTTGCCACTAAATTCTTAGGCTTTTAGACATCCAATCTTTGCAAGCATCAGGCAGGGATGTATATTATGTTCATGTTTGAGTGCACATGCCCTTCTAGGTTGCAAAATGAGAAATAAATCTTTTAATATCTTTGCTTAAAAGGATCATCTCTACAACCAGGGAAGGAGAAATGGCCCAGATAGTAGAAGCTTATTATTTTATGATCACTATCTCAACTGTAATAAACTTAAAAATGTGAACATGCCTTTGCTGAAATCTCTTTCAATTCCAGCCAGATAAGAGCCAATCAAGCCTTCATTTCTCAAGAATAGTTGCCCACAGGGTTTCAAAATTCATTATTTGTTCATGCTGGTCAGTTAGTCCAGCCAGACATTCAGATACTTGCTTCCCAGAAAGAATGCTGAGACTTGGATTCTGTCAACTTCTATCGAAATAGAGTAGAAAGCATCTTGTTTATGTAATATAGGGCAACAGACATTCTTATTCAGTGCTTATCCCTTGATACAGAAGCTATGGAGCTACTTGTAAAACATGTTCAGAGGTACTCCTATTTTGCAAAATGCTCAGAGGTCAAATTGCCAGGCACTGATTTTTCCAGCATTTTTTTTTTTTGCAAAGAAAGCACTTAATTGTGTTTGTCATCAATACCTTTTTTTTCTACTCTGTCACTTTTTACCAAGTAAGGCAGAAACATTTGTGATAACAGGGCTTTGGCAACCCAGTTTGGAAATTTGTTGATACTTAGAAGTTTTCTAGGTGTAGATAGATCTTCCCCCCAATTTTTTTGGGGGGGGCCTATGTTAGGTCTATATGATCACAAGTATTGTGGATCACATCACAGCCTTCTTTCTTTGATCCTGGTTTTTCAGTTGACCCATATACTTTTTAGTATTCTTTGACTCAGTGATTTGGGACTCTCTGTCTCTCTCTCTGTCTCTCGCCTTTCCTTCCTTCCTTCCTTCCTTCCTTCCTTCCTTCCTTCCTTCCTTCCTCCCTTCCTCCCTCCCTTCCTTCCTTCCTTCCTTCCTTCCTTCCTCTCTGTATGCCTGTCTGATTGTTCCTTCTCTGTTTTCTTTAGGGATCTTCATCTAGGTCATGCCCACTAACTGAGTGTCCTGAAAAGATTTTTTCCAGGCTCCTCCTTTCTTCTTAATCTAGATTATCTCTCTTGCTTTGTCTAATAGTCTCCCACAGATTCACTTATGATCTATATACTGATAATTTTCAATATATTTATCTACTCCTAACCTCCAGTCCTTCCATCTTGAATCACCAACTGCCTCTTGGACAACTGGCACTGGATGTCCCATAGGTATCTCAAGCTTAGCATATCCAAAATATCTCATTCCCTCCCACCTCCCAAACCTACTGCTTTTCTGAACTTCCAAATTATGGTTTAAAGGATCATCCACTTCCTAATCTCTTTGGCTCACAACTTCACTTTCATTCCAGGTTCCTAACTCACATTCACCTCACATAGCCAATTTGTTGTCAAATCTTTTAATCTCACATCTTCTCTTGTATATATTCCCTTCTTTCACTCATACCATTCCCATCCTGGTGCAGACCCTCACCGTCTCCTGAACTTCTTCAATAGCCTTTGGGTTGGTCTCCCTTCTTCCAGTCTCTCCCCACTTCAGTCTATCTTTCACTCAGCTTTCAAAGTAATTTTTCTGAAACACAGATCTGACCATGCCACCCCCTATGTAATACAAACCAGTGACTCCCTATTACCTCCATGCTGTAATATAAAGTTCTGCTTAACTTTTAGAGCTTTCCGCCACCTGGTCTCCCTCTGACTTTCCAACCTTCTTACACTTTACATCTTTCCACATACTCTACAATCTAGTCACACTGTCTTCCCTTTCTCCATTCCTTGACAATGACACTCCATCTCCTGACTCTCTGCCTTTCCAATTATTGTTCTTCATGTTTAATAGACTCTTGGCTTTCCTGGCTTCCTTTGAGACTCAGCTCAAATACTATCCCTCCCCACCCCCACCCCCACTGTTAGTGTCTCCCTTCTAAGATTACTACCATTTATATTGTATACATCTTATATATACACAGCTATTTATATATTGTTTCTCCCATTAGAATGTAAGCTCCTTGAGGAGAGGAATTGTGTTTTTAAAAATTTTCTTTGAATTCCTAGCATTAGAACAGTACCTAGCACATAGTGCTTAATAAATGATTCACTGACTGACTGGAACAATGGGTGGAACACTGGACTTGGCATCAAGAAGACTTGAATTCAAAACTTGCTTCAGATACTTAGTAGCTGTATGACCTTAAGCAAGTCACTTAGCATCTTTCAGTCTCAGTTTCTTCATTTGTAAAATGAGGTTAATAGCACCTACCTGCCAGAGTTAAAACGATTAAATGAGATGATCTATGTAAAGCATTTTGTAAACCTTAAAGTGCTACGTAAAGGTTAGGTGTTTCTATTCTAGTCTCTCTTTTTTTAATCTATAGTACCTATCATAGCATCTTGCACGTTGCTAGTCTTTAATAAGACTGAATAGATGACAGACATGATCGCTGTGCTAAAATCAGTAATCTCTTAAAAGCAGTGAAGCATGAGACATAATAAGAGATAAACAAATGTTGCTCGATTTTTCAAAAAAAGGGAAAGAGAATGGAATCCTTTAATTATAGGCTGGTGAGCTTGTCTCTGATGTCAGGAAAAATTCTAGGATATGATAATAAAGAGAAGTTAAAAATATAGAAAAGGAAGTGCTGGTCACCAAGGACCAATTGTTAACATTCTTGGATGTGGTTTCATCAAAAACAAGTCATTTTAGGATGCTCTAATTTCCTCCTTTAAAAAAAAACATTTTTGGACAGTGTTACTAGATGAATAGATAATGGGAATGAATCAAAGTCACTAGTGGAGTGCCACAGGGATCTGTCCTTTGTACTGCAATGTTTAGTGTATTTATCAGTGATTTAGATGAAGATAATATTACATTTTAACACTAAGTCAATATGTAGCATGCAGAGATCCTTATGCATGGATTAGTGGTCCCCATTCCTGTTTGAATTTGACACCACTGCCCAAGGAGGGACTTGAATCTACATCTTCCTAGTTCTGAGGCCATCACTCGGTGCACTATACTATAACTCTTAGTGAGCCTAATATAGTGGAATTTAATAGGAACTTCTAAAGTTCTTCACTTGAGTTTACAAAATCAACCATTTACGACCAGCACAGTGCCTTGAACATTGTAAGTATTTAATAAGTCCCACTTGACTGACAGATTGACTGGATGAGGCACGGTTAGACTACAGTTTCTATGAAAAAAGTCAACAAACTTAATATGAATCAATGGCATGATGGAGAAGTCAGAACAGTTAACATGAACTTCCTCTAAAGGAAAGTTCAAAAGGAGGGAAGTGATAGTCCTTACGTACCCTACTCTATTCTTGCCAGAATACAGCCAGGTAGTGCTGTGGGGCAGCTAGGTGGCACAGTGGAGAGAGTGCTAGGCCTGGATTCAGGAAGACTTCTCTTCTTGAGTTCAAACCTGGCCTCAGAAACCTACTGACTGTGCAACCCTGGGCAAGTCACTTTACCCTGTTTACCTCAGTTTACTCATCTATAAAATGATCTGGAAAATGAAATGGCAAATCACTCCAGTATCTTTGCCAAGGAAACCCTAAATAGGGTCACACAACTGAAAACAAAACAAAAAACAAATGACTGAACACAGAGAATGCTATGTTTAATTCTTAGTGCCTCATTTTAACATAGTCATGAATGATCTGGAGTGCATCTAGAGAAGGGGTTCACAATCATTTTTTGTGTATGTCATGAATCCCTTTGGCAATCTGTTGAAACCTAGGGACCCCTTCTCAGAATAATGCCTTTAAGTGTATAAACTACATAGGACCACAAAGGAAACCAAATATAGTGAAATACAGTTATCAAAATACTCTTGGTGAAACCAAGTTCACAGACCCTAGGTTAAGAACCACTTGTGGAGAGAGGGTAGAGGTCAAGACAGTGAGAAGACTGTCAAGAATTCCAGTCAGTTGAAATATCAGTTGAAAGAACAGGAAATGTTAATTATTTAAAAGAGAAGACTTGGGGAGGGAGGGATTTCAGGGATGGTACTCTATTCACTGCGCTACCTAGCTGCCCCTTGAAGGGTTATTTTTAAGGAAAAGTAGATTATATTCTGCCTGGCCATCAGAAATTGAAGAGCAGTTGGTTATCAGGGGGAAAATAAAAAATACCAAACAAAAAACCCTTACAATCACAGCTGCCCCCAAAATGAAATGGGCTGACTTGGGAATTACTGGGTTCTCTACTAAAGGTCTTCACATGGAGACTGGATGATCACTTGTTATTTAGGGAATTCTTGGCCAGGTATGAGTTGTAATAGGTGACTATGAGGGTTTCTTTCAACTCAGATTATGAATTTTTTGTGATTGTGTTAGAGACCGTGTTTATTTCTTCCCTTTGCCAGTCCTAAGTACCTGGCACAGAGTCATACCCATGACAGTTCCTAACTAAATATTTCCAGGATCCTTTAGTCTGAAGGAAAGAAGACTTAAGGTCAACCATAGTTGTACAGTTCAAATATCTTAAGATTTATCAAAGGGACTGGGCAGTATAGCATAGTAAGTAGAATTGAGCTTGATAGCAGTAAAATATGAGTTCATGTCATTATTCTGAAGCACACTCACATTGTTACCTTGAGCAAGTCTCTTAATTTCTTAGTGCCTTGATGTTCTTTAAAATTCTGAGGTACAGAATTCTTCATCTTATTGATAGAGAAATTTTCCCTTTAAGAGTTCCCTACATTGATGAAATCATAAGCCCAGGTCCCTCCCTGCCCCCTCCCCCAAAGTCACTTAGGAGGATTGATTTCATTCTGCTTAGTCCTATTGATTTCATAGGGTAGAAGTAGGACAAATGGGTAGAAAGACACAAGTTACAATTTAATTTAAAAAATCCTAAGATTTAGAGTTGTAAAAAGAGAACAGGCTGTCTGAAGAATTGGCGAGTTCCCATTACTTTTATAGATTTTTAAGGGAAGGCTAGGTAACTAATTGTCAAAGGATGTTGTGGGAAGATGATTTTTCTTCAGATAATGGGTTCTGCTAAGTGGCCACTGAGGGTCCTTCCAACTCTAGGATACTTTGTCATCCTCTAGTTTCCTTGTTCAATAACTTCATCATTTAGAAATCAATAGATTGTTTCATTCTCAACTGTAAACATGTTAGTCATTCATTCCACAAGCATTTATGAAACACCACTGTGTTCCAGGCATTGTGCTATACACAGTTGAATAGTCACATAATTCATAGAGATGTCCATAGAATATTAATCAATCAATAAAAATGTTTAAGTGCCTACTGTGTGACAGACAGTATGCTAAGTACAGAAGATGACAAAAGGTAATCCTTGTCTTCAAGGAACTCATAATCAAATGCAAGACACAACATGCAAGAGAATAGCAAGCAGGATGCAGGATAAATATGAAAAAAATTAACAAAGGGAAGGTATTATAATTAAGAGGGGTTGAAGAGAATTTCCTTTAAAAGATGGGATTTTAGTTGGGGCTTAAAAGAAGCCAGGGAGATCAGTAGTCAAGGCAGAGGAGAGAGCATTCAAGACATGGGGGTATGGCCAGAAAAAATGTTGAGATCTGAGAGATGGAGTTTCTTGTTTATGTAACAACCAAGAGGCCGATGTCATTGGATTGAAGAGTGTAATGGACTTTCTAGATCATCTTGTTCATACCTACTATTTTACAAAGGGATAACCTGAGGCACAGAGTAGTGAGGTGATTTATAGTTTTAGAGATATAGAATTGGAAGGTCTAGACCTCAGAGGCTATATAATCTAAGACACCTTTTAAAGCAAATGAATAAACTGAGAGTCAGTGACGTTGATATGTCCAAGGTCACAAATATAGTAAGGATCATTAGAAATAGGATTTGAACTCAGTACTTCTGTCACTAACGCCACCATGCTGCCATCACTGTACCATGTTGCCTTGTCCAATATCCAGGTAGAATACATTCTTGAAATAGCTTAGAGACACGATGAAGATTGACTGCTAAACCTATATGTAAATTGGAAAGGTGAAAATAGCAGATTCATTTGATTCACAGAATGTCAATGTCACAAAAGACATGTCATTTCTGCCATATACCATTCCCTTATGTTGTGAGGCAGTTAGACCCTGTGAACAAAGCAAAGAATTTAGAGTTAGACTTTGGTTCTAGTCTTGACTCTGAGATTAATTATTATCTGTGTGACCTTGGGCATACTGCGTCACTTCCCTCACTTGAGAGTCCTCATCCATTAAATGAGGATGTTGGATTAGATGATATCTTGTATCCTGTCCAGCTCCATGCTTCTATGATATATCAACACCATGAGTCCTTTTCCATGCAAACAGCAGAGTTTATTCGAGGAAAAGGTCAGCTCAAAAGGGTAGGTGCCAGCTTCCACTAGGCAATACCACTTAGTGGCCATTTTTTTAAGTGGAAACCGAAGAAAATGAATCATGTTCCAAATATTTCTTTTTATCAGAACTCTGCTGGCCTCTGACACCAGCTTTAATAGATTTTATCGTTGGGGAAAATAAATTTCCTTCCTCTCAGCTTTGCTTCATTACTATTTGTGAAATAGATTATTCTAACTCCAGTGTATGTCCGTGCCTCCCCACCCACAGCAGCAAACAAACCTCAATTAAGTGAAAGATCTGATATTCATTTCATAACACCTGTGTAGTAAAAACACCTGAAATTCCATTGTCAGCCCAGAGTTCTCAGGATTGCCCCTAAGATAGCATGCATCCTTTCCAAATGTCCTATGGCACAGAGAGATGAAATCTTAGTTAAAAAGTCTCAACTAATTTTATTTTATCTGTCTAAAAATTGCAGTAGCTTCTGAGCAGAAGCAACATTGTATATTATGTGGTTCACAGCTGTACCCATAGGAGAGCCACTAGGAGACATCAGAGGCAAAGATGCATATGTTTGCATACATACAGATTTGTATATGTGTGTGCATGTGCATGTGTGTATACTTCTCAGTGATTTATAACTTAAAAAAACTATTAATCCAAATGAAAAATATTCTGTAGACAATTAAAAATGAGGATTTTTTGGGTAGCATATCAATATCAACCCAATTGGTTCTCTATTGCATCAATGTATTTGGTACATCGGCCCTGGAAGGAATTTAGATTCTCTAGTCTGACTCTTCTAGGTCATAGATGAGAAATCTGAGCCCAGATAGGGAGAGAAACTTGTTCTAGTTCTCATTGCTATTTAATGGCATCATGGAGACTGAAATAATGACCTTAGAGCTGGAATGGGACCTTCAAGGTCATCTGATGCATTGCCTTTATTTTGTCCATGTAGAAGAAGTGACTTGTTCAAGTAATCACATGCTGTAAAAAGCCAAGCCCAGACTGGAATCACTGACTCCATCTCACTTTCCATCCTAATTTATATTCTTTTTTTTTTTTTCTAAAGAGAGAGGGCATTTCAAGGAAGATGTTATCAACTGTGTCAAATGCTACAGAAAGGTCAAGTAGAATGAGGACTTTGGGAAGACTATTAGATATGCCAAGAAAGAAGTCACTGGTGACCTTTAGAAATCCAATTCCTATGAAATAATGGAGAAGGAAGTCAATCTATTAACCATAGCAATGGATGTGAGAAAACAGAAACAGTGGAATTTAAAGATATTGGAAATAAAGGAAAAATAGTAGGGTAAATAAAGAGGGAGACAGGATTAAATAAAGGGTTTCATTCTGATTTTTTTTTTTTATGGAGAGAGATGTTTGTACAAGTTTCTCTCCTTGGAAGTCTTCAACCAGAGTCTGGGTGCTCATTCGTGAAGAATACTACAGTGGGTTCGATTAGATGGTCACTGAGGTCCCTTCCAACTCACAAGTTCTATGGTTCTGTATACAAAGGGGAAGAAGCCATTTGAGAGGGAGAAATTAAAGATAATAGAGAGAGAAGGTCTAAGTGTGGGAACAACAATAATAACAACATGTGTTTCTATAAGGCCTTAATGTTTACAAAATGCTCCCCTTACAATAAACCCTTACAAAAAGAGAGAATATAAACATTATGAACCCCATCTTACAAATGAAAAAGATGAGGGTCTAAGAAATGAAATTATTTGCCCAGAACCACAGTTTGCTAAATGCTAGAATCAATGCTCTCCTGATTCCAAGACCAGCATTCTTACCAGGACTCCAGTCTTCCTCTGGGGCGAGAACCCTCAGCAGTTGAGAAGAAATGTGATCTAAGGCACCAGGGTATGGGTTAGCCTTAGATGCCAAGGAAAACTCCAACTCTGAATTGGTGGATTTAAAAGCCTCTAGGTGGCGCCATGGTGGATAGAGCACTAGGCCTGGAGTGGGGAAGACTAATCCTCCTGAGTTCAAATTTGACCTCAGACACTGACTAGCTGTGTGACCCTGGACAAGTCACTTACCCCTGATTGCCTTAGTTTCCTCATCTGTAAAATGAGCTGAAGAAATGGTAAATCAGTCCAGTATCTTTGCCAAGAAAACCCCAAATGGGGTCACAATGAGTTGGACATGATTGAAAAATGATTCAACAACAACAAAAATGCCAGGGATGAAGGCAAGGACAAGGGAGGGAGCTCATGCTGTATGACTTTTATGTTTTCAATAAAGAATGAAATAAACCTATCAAAATAAGGAAGGGTAGGTGGGATTATGATCTTGAAGAGAAGAGAGACATGGTTTGGACGTGAATCAATAAAAGAAATAAAAAAGCTTTTAAGCAAAAGCAAGGCCAATGTGGATTTGCAGTGGGTCATGTCTTCAGTGCTGTTCATATTTCATAGGATCACAAGTCCCTATTTTTCCATCAGTAATCTGACTTGAGATGTACAGAATCTCAGAGTTGGAAGGGACCTCAGTGGCCATATAGTCCAATCTATAGTCTCTACTGTAGTATGCTCAAATGGTCATTCTGTTTTTGCTGGAAGACCTCCAAAGAAAGGGTCTTCTCCCTTCCCCGACCCCCTCTCCCTACATATCCCATTCCACTTTGGGAAAGCTCTCAGTTTTTCTGTATATTGTTTAAAATTACTTTTTTTTTTTTTTTGCAGTTTTTACCATTTGCTTCTAGTTCTGCCCTTTGGGATTAAACAAAATAACTCTCCCAATACTTGAAGATACCTATAGAGTCCTCTCTTCCCCAAGCTATATATTCTCATTTTTTTCACCTGATTTACATATGGCATGAGCTTGAGTCTTTCACTGTCTTCTAGATATTCTCAGCTTTGTTATTTTTCATTGTGTTCTGTGGTTTTCACAACTGAAGGCAATGGTCCATATGGGGGCAAACCACAACTGGATAACAGAGAAAATATCACCTTATTCTTGGACATCATGCCACTTTTACTGCAACCTAATTTTATGTTAGCACTTTTGACTGTCATATCACACTGCCAACCACCCACTGCCTCTCTCATTTCCTACCCCAGTTCTTTATTTTCAGACAAACCACAACTTCTCAGACAAAACCATCTAACCATGCGTTTCCTATTTGCATTTAAGTTGTGTTTTTGAACAACTTCTAAGTATAAGATCACAAATTTATTGAAATTAAATTTCATCATTAGATTCAGCCTAGTGTTCTAATCTGCCAAAGTCTTTTTGGAACTTGATTCTATCATTCAGTGTGTTAGCTACACCTACCAGTATTGTGTAATTCTCAAACTTGATAAGGGTAGCATCTACACCATTATCTAAACCTTTGAACAGATGTTAAATAACACAAGGCCAAGTATGGATCCCTGGAGCTTTTCACTGGAAACCTCTTTCCAAACCAGTATTGACCTTTTAATGGTTACTCTCTGGGCTTGCCTATTCAATCAATTTCAAATGAAAAAGGTTGTTGTGCAGGTGACAAGGATAGTTAAAAGTCAACAGGGAGAAGAAATCCAAGAGACTGAAGATTTGGGGAAAGAAAGAAAAAGAAAAATGACTTTTTAAAATTTTTATTCTTTTTCTTTTTTTTAAGCCTCAGAGAGAGAAAGGAAGAAGTATGATTACATGGGACTGCATAAAGCATGTTGAACTCTTCAGAAAAATGGCTCTACATAAATACAAAATAATGGCCCTAATAATTGTATGAATTCTTAGGTAGTAACATAATGACATGCATCCAGGAAAATCTTGAGCTTTATAATCATAAGGTATCAGGAAAATATAAATTTAATTATAAATCTCTCCAAGCATTGTATTGCATGCCCTATTTACTCTGTTTTCCAGCTTTACATGTGATTGGGTTATTAAAATGCAATTCCTACTTTCTTTCTAGGAGACCTGAAGCATTCTATTTTTTTGGTGAGCAAAAATATGTGGAAAATGTAAATAAACATTATATTGGAAAAGTGACATAGTGGACCTTCATAAAACCTTTAAGACAGAAGTCTTAAAGAAGTCTGTGCCTCCAAGAAAAGTGATCCAATGAGTTTGCCCTGAGATGTCAATGCTTTCCTCCAAGGCCAGCTTTCTTATTTTACCGGTGCCCACCCAGCATGAAGCCAGGAGGGTCCAGCTAGCCCAGGCAGTAAATATTTGTTCACTGATTTGCTTCATCAATCTCTGAGATTAGCAAAATATTTTCAAGGACACAAAGACCCTGGAGGAAACATTAATAAGTTGACATGGTAGCTAATGCAATTTGTCTCATAAGTAAAGTGGGCAACTAGAATTCAGTAATTGCTGAATTGTTGGTTCATTATGTGAGCTTAGTCACTCTTTGTGGGGAAGAAAAGGATCACAGACAACTTGACAAATGTCTGAGTAGTTTGGGCTAAGAGAGATGATAAAGTATAACGAAAGAGTACGGAATATGGATTTTGAAGATCTGGATGCAAATTCCATTTGTGTTGATTTACAATCTGTGAGACTATAGGCAAGTCATTTCCTCTCTCCAGAGTTGGATGAATGATTTCTGAAATCCTTTTTTCTAGCTCTCAGTCTATGGTCTTAAGCATAGTTTAGGAAATGCCACCCCTTCCAGCTACTCCCTCTTCTTCAAACAAGCTTTGAGTCAGGGATATTTATGCAGGAAATGGATTATTCTGAGCAGAGGTGACTGATGAAACATGCCAAAGGGTTACTGACAGCTAGAATCACATGGTCAGTTATGTTACCACTTCTTTCAAATGTGTGGCCTGCCTGCCCAGCTTCCTCTAACATCTCATCTGCATTCACTCCACTTGTCCCCTCCTAATTAGCCAAGACTATGTAATTATCAGTCCATGCCCAGTCAATTATCTGATTACCTGAAGTAACAATCAACAAGACAGTTCCCCAAATTTAATTTGTAAACTCAGAGTGCTGAGACATCATCTGTTCCTCTTTTTTGGCAGTAACTCATGAAGGATTGTGGAGATAAAAACTACCACTATCTCTGCAGTTATTGTCTTCATTTTTATCTTAGTAATTTTCCCCTCTCAATTGCCTTTATTAGAAGTAGATGCAGTGAATAGAGCACCGGCCCTGGAGTCAGGAGGAACTGAGTTCAAATCTGGCCTCAGACACTTGACATTTAACTAGCTGTGTGACCTTGGGCAAGTCACTTAACCCCAATTGCCCTGCCTTCCCCCCTCCAAAACAAAAGAGAAAGAAGTAGATGGTTATAGTAGCTAGAGTTCTGGTCTGGGAGTTGGGAAGTCCTGATTTCAGAATCAACCTTTGACTGTCTCCTATCATCCTGCGCAAGTCACTTAGCAGTTCTGAGACTGAGGTAATTCTCTAGAATTAGCTTTTAAGTTATTCATAGGCTCTTATTTGCATAAAGAGAGTCCCCACAGGAGGGGTCACCCATTCTGGGTGCTCCCCTTTAGAAATCACAGATTCTTCATGTTTCTAGTTATCTTGATTATTTGGTGCCATTAATTATGTTGTATTAAGCCTCTTTCCATTTTAGAATCTTTCATACATTAGGGTCCCCATGTTTAGGTTATTCTCCATTCCTATGGGTACCAGGGACAGAAACAAGTCATTACAGTCCCTTTATGAATAACCTTTCAGAAGAGAGCTATGTGAGATACATCAGATCATAGTCTACATAGGGAAGGGAATTTTTTTCACTTGAGCTTTTTAGTTATTGAAATTATATGTATGATATTCAGAGCAGACTTAGAAGGAATATTTTCTCTTAGTGTGAAATTAATTGAAATGTTTGGTACAATGGAAAGAACATTCATCTGAGAAAAAGGAAAACTGTGTTCTGGTCCTGACCAGGACAAAATTAGGTATATAGCTACGGTCACTTTGTTTTACTTCACCTGTAAAGTAAAAGTAGAGAAAGCAGAATACAAGTAATTGGTGTATATTTCCAAAAGGCAAATTTATGTTTAATGTGAGGAAAAAATTCATAAAAATTAGAGCTATCTCAAAGCAGGATGGGCTGCCTTGGGAAGTAGTGGGGTTCCTCATGCTCTCCTACCCCATTGAAAGACTTCAAGCAAAGGCCAGATGACCACTTGTCAGGCATGTTGTACAGAGAGGGCATTCTTGTGCAGGCATGGGTTAGACAACATGGCCTCTGAAGGGCCTTCCAACTCTGTGCTTCTGTTCTTTGATAGATAATGCTAATACAAAGGCATGGAGGAGATGGAAGGTGTGAGGAATAATAAGAAATTAAATTTAGTCAACCCACAGATTTATTAGTAATGTTTAATAAATCTGGAGAGGTAAATTGGGATTAAGTTTATTATTTTTTATTACATGTTAAAAAATGTAAACATTCTTTTAAAAAATTTTGAGTTTCAAATTCTCTCCTCCTCCACTCCTTGATTAGGTAAGAATTTATTTATATATGGGGCAGCCAGGTAGCACAGCGAGTAAGAGCACCGGCTCCAGTGTTGAGGAGACCTGGAGATCGAATCCAGGGCTCAGACACTTAGCACCCACCCAGAAACACCTGGCTGTGTAACCTTGAGCAAGTTACTTAACCCCAATTGCTTAGGGGCAGCCAGGTGGCTCAGCGAGTAAGAGCACCGGCTCCAGTGTCGGGATGACCTGGATCAAATCCGGGCTCAGATACTCAGCACCACACCCAGGAATAACTGGCCGTGTAACCTTTAGCAAGTTACTTAACCCCGATTGCTTTAAAAAAAAAAAAAGAATTTATATATATATATATATATATATATATAATACATTTATATTTATATATAATTTATGTTATAATTATATATATAATATACATGATTTATATATCAATATATGATACATATACATAGATACATATCATGCACATATGTGTATATATGAAGTACTGTGAAACATATTTCTATATTAGCCACATTGCAAAAGAAAACACAGACCAAAACAAACAAACCAGAAAAAACAAATAAAGTAAAAAATTGTGCTTTGATATGCATTCATATTCCATCAGTTTTTTCCTCTGGAAGTAGATTTCATTTTTCATCATGAGTGCTTCAAAATTGTCATGGATCATTGTATTGATCAGAATACCTAAATTATTCCCAGTTGATCATTATATGCTAGTACTGTTACTATGTTACAATGTTCTCCTGGTTCTGTCCACTTCAATTTGCATCAGTTCATACAAATCTTTGCAAGTTTTTCTGAAAGCATTCTGTTTGGCATTTCTTATAGTACAATATTCCATTATAATTATATAATCACAACTTGATCATCCATTTTACAGTTGGCAGGCATTCTCTCAATTTCCAATTCTTTGCCACCACAAAAAGAAATGCTGTAAATATTTTTTATGCACATACATCCTCTCTTTTTTTTAAAAATCTCTTTGGGATACAGATCTAATAGTGATATTGCTGGGTCAAATGGTATGCACAGTTTGCTAGCTCTTTGGGCATAGTTCCAAGTTGTTCTCCAAAATGGTTGAATCAGTTTACAACTCATTAAGAGCACATTTGTGTCCCAATTTTTACATCCCCATCCTTATTTTCCATTTCCCTTTTTTTTTTGTCACATTAGCCAATCTAATAGGTGTGAGGTGGTACCTTAGAGTTGCTTTAATCAATAATAATTTAGAACATTTTTTCCTTTTGATAAAATAACTTTGATTTCTTCTGAAAACTGCCTATTTATCCTTTGACCATTTATCAACTGAGTAATGGCTCTTCATAAAGTCAGCTCAGTTCCCTATGTATTTGAGAAATGAGACCTTTATTAGAGAAACATGTAACAATTTTTGTCAAACAGTGAGTTTTTGTCCCAGAACCTTGGATCTTTGGATTTATCAAAAGCTAGATTACTATGGTCATTTACTATCATATATAATGTACCTAATTTATTCCATTGATCCACCACTTTATTTCTTATCCAGTACCAGATTGTTTGGATGATTGTTTGCTGCATAGGTTACTTTTGGTTGTAATCCTAACTCTTTTGGCTTTTGGAATATCATATTTTGAGTTGCCTGATCCTTTTATGTGGAAGCTGCTAAATCTTATGTGATCCTATGACTACACAATATTTTAATTGTTTTTTTTTTCTGGCTATTTATAATATTTTCTCCTTGACCTGGAAGCTCTGGAATTTGGCTATAATATTCCTAAGACTTTTCATTTTGGGATCTCTTTCAGGAGGTGATCGGTGGATTCTTTCAATGGTGTCTAGGTTCTTTTTTTTTAATCATGTTTTTCAGGTAGTCCAATAATTTTTTTTTTGCTTTTTGGAGGGCAATTGGGGTTAAATGACTTGCCCAAGGTCACATGGCTAATTTTTGTGTTATGTGTCTGAGGCCGGATTTGAGCTCAGGTCCTCCTAACTCCAGGGCCGGTGCTCTATTCACTGTACCACCTAGCCACCCCAAGTCCAATAATTTTTAAATTATCTTTCCTCAAACTATTTTACAGATCAGTTATTTTTCCAATGAGATATTTCACATTCTCTTCTATTTTTTTCTATTATTTTTTAATTAAATTTTTTATACTGTTTCTTGATGTCCCATGGAATCATCAGCTCCCACTTGCCTGATTCTCATTTTTAAGGAATTGTTTTCTTCAGTGAGCTTTTTTATTTTTGTGCCTCTTTTACTACTTAATCGATTCTGCTTTGTAAGGTATTTTCTTCAATGTTTCTTTTTGCCACGTTTTTTGTCACTCTTTTTTCCATGATTTTCTTACATCACTTTCATTTCTTTTTTCATTTTTCCTCTACCTCTCTTATTTGATTTTTAAAAAAATTATTCTGTTCTTAATTTATGGAATAAAACATGCATTTCCATAACATAGAATAATAAAAAAAGATGATTTCATATGAAACTGCAAATCTATTATGTACAACTTGCTATTCCTTTTAAACATATTATAAAATTATCATGTAAATTACTTTTTCTTTATGTTCCTTTTTTCTTCCTTCCCCCCAGATGGCTACCATTAAATACAAATGTAGTTACATATATAGTGTGTGTAAGTATGTATGTATACATATACATATGTGTGTGAATTTATTGTATACATACTTCTGTTTTTAAAAATCCTTTTTGAACTTTTCCAGGAATTCTTGCTCAGCTTGTTTCCAATTCATATTTTTCTTTGATACTTTGTAGCTGTTTTGACATCTTTGTCTTCTGAGTTTCATCTTGGTATTCCCTGTTACCATCATCACTTTTAATGGCTAGATTCTTTTTTTGTGGTTTGCTCACTTTTCTGGCCTATATGTGGACTTTATGTTAAAGTTGGGATCTGCTCCTTGGGTTGGTGGGGCACTGTCTCAAGCTTCAGGTTTTTCATGCTGTTCTTTTCAGAGCTAGTTCTGGGGTCCTGTAAGTTTTTCTTTTTTTTTTTTGCCTTTTGGAGGGCAATAGGGGTTAAGTAACTTGCCCAAGGTTACACAGCTAGTTTGTGTGTGTGTGTGTGTGTGTGTGTGTGTGTGTGTGTGTGTGTTAAGTGTCTGAGGCCAGAACCAAACTCGGGTCCTCCTGATTCCAGAGCCGGCACTTTACTCACTATGCCACTTAGCCGCCCCCTGTAAGTTTTTCAATCTTCCAAGGTAGTATGATCTAAGGAGAGGTCTCATCATTGCTTTGCTGTCTTTCACTCTGGTCAACCAGGAAGGTACCTTGGTTCCTCTGTAAACATTAGCACATTCCTCTTGGCTTTGGAACTTTGACCAAGTTCCTACTCTCCTGCAGCCACAAGCACTGGTATTTTTTTTTTTTAAAGCAATCGGGGTTAAGTAACTTTTTTTTAAAGCAATCAGGGTTAAGTAACTTGTTCAAGGTTACAGGCCAGTTATTTCTAGGTGTGGTGCTGAGTATCTGAGCACGGATTTGATCCAGGTCATCCTGACACTGGAGCCGGTGCTCTTACTCGCTGAGCCACCTGGCCTCCCCTAAGCAATTGGGGTTAAGTAACTTGCTCAAGGTTACACGGCCAGATGTTTCTGTGTGGGTGCTAAGTGTCTGAGCCCGGGATTCAAAGGCACTGGTATTTCTTTCTGCCCTGGGACTGAGATGAGGTGCCCTGCTTGCTTGTGACCACAAACACATTTCTCCAACCTGTAACTGTGACCAGGACTCTGCTCCCCTGTGGCAACAAGCAGTACTGTTTCTCTTTGCCCTGGAACTGTGACCTAGAACTATATCTGGGTACAGGATCCTGCACACAGTGCCATAAAAGGGTATCCTTTAATTTCTGACCAGTTGTCTGACACCCTGTGATGTGAGAGCTCCCAAAACCACTGATGCTACTGATGCACTGCCACCAAGACCTGCTGCTGGCATTACTAGGGAATGGTCCATGCTTCACTCTAAGCCCATGAGACAGACGTTACCTGCTAAACTTCTCATCTGTTTCGGGCCAGAAAATTGTTCCACTGCCTTTTTGTTGGTTCTGTTGCTCTAGAATTTAGTTTGAGGCATTATTTAAAGTTGCTTAGAGGGGGATTTAGGGGAGCTCAGGTGACTTCCTGCCTCTGCGCTGCCATTTGGAATGAAGCCATAAAACACTTTTAGTGACAAATTAAGGGAGTTATACTTGCTTTACAGGTATAGACAGCCACTGAAGTTTGCTGAGTCACACAAAGGAAGTACTTCAAAAATGCTGGTGAACTGACTGACTGAAGAAAGGAGAGAGTTGGTTAGACCTGCCCTTTAGAAAAGTCACTTTGGCAATTATGTAGAGAATGGGTTGGAGTGGGAGACATTTGAAGTAGGTAGGACACTTAGGAGATAATTTCTGTAGGCCAGGTAAGAGGATATAAAAGCTTGAACTAGGGTGGGGGCCAAATCAACGGATAGTGCAACCTCTCAGACTTGTTGTGCAAATCAAATGGGATATTCTTTTAAAGCGCTTAGCGAAGTGCCTGGTATATAGTAGGTGCTTAATAAATGCTTGCTCCCTTCCATTTTCTTAAAAGCGGGTGGATGTGAGAGAGACTGCCTAAACTGAAATGACAACATTTGACAGCTGAATAGATATGTGGGATGAGTGTAAGGGAGTCAAGAACGAGAAGAAGGGCATAAGCTATGGGGGTCAGTGAATAGGGCACCAGCCCTGGAGTCAGGAGGATTTGAGTTCAAATCCAGCCTCACTTACTTACCGGCTCTGTGACTCTGGGCAAGTCATTTAACCCTGATTGCTCCTAAAAAAAAAAAAGACAAGAAGGCTGCAAACTTGTATTACTGGAAAATGATAGGGCATGAACAGGGAAATTTGGAAGAGAATGGGTATGGAGAAAAAGATAATGAATGAATTTCATTTTGGATATGTGCTTGAGATGCCTATGGAATAAGTTTGAAGTGTACATTAGGCAATAAGCTCACATGATAGGGCAACTAGGTGTCAAAGTGGATAGAGCACCAGATCCAGAGTCAGGAAGACTCTTCTTCCCAAGTTCAAATCTGACCTCAGACATTTCCTAACTGTGTGACCCTGGGCAAGTCACTTAACCCTGTTTGCCTTAGTTTCCTCATCTGTAAAATGAGCTGCAGAAGTAAATGCCAAACCACTCCAGTGTCTTTGGCAAGAGGGTCCCAAATGAGGTCACCAGGAGTTGGACAGAACTGAAAAATGACTGAACAACAAGAAGCTCAGATAAAGAGACTAGGGGATAATCTGAGAGTCATCTGCATAAACAGGAAGGTATGGGAGCTGATAAAGAGAGGGGACAGAAGAGCGACCAGGACAGAGCCTTGGGGTATAGTCATGGTTCATGGGCATGATTTGGAAGATAATGCTGAAAAGAAGCATGAGAAGAGGCTGTCAGAGAAGGAGAGCAGAGCCTCTAGTGATAAATACTGCAGGGCTTGAGGAAGGTGAGGGCTACTAACAGCATTTGCTTTTGCAATGAGAAGATCATTTCAGAGAAAAGTTTCAGATGAGTGATAAAAGTAGGAAACAGGACTGCAAATTTATGAGAAGTGAGTGAGAGGAGGAGAAGTGGATGTGATCAAGGTGTATAGCTTTCGCTAGGAATTTGGCTGATAAAGAGATTCTTTCCCTTTCAATTCTGCATCCTGGTATCTAGCAGAGTACCTGAAACAAAGTAGGTGCCTAATAAATGCTTGTCGATTGATACATGTCTAAAGTCCCTTTCTCGCCTAATATTCTGTAGATAGTGCAGTGGTAAAACGTGGAATTTAGAACACAAAATCTAATTTTGCACCCCAGATATTCTATGTACTGCCTGTGTGAACTCTTCTGGGCTTCAATTTTCTCCATATAGAATGAGGGAAGGTTGGATTCTATTAGTGATTCCTAACCTGTGAGCTCTTAGACCCGTAGGGGGCAGAGAATGGAATTATTGCAAGAGATCTTTGAATCCATATGTACAGCAGACACTGTTATTTTTATCTCTATTTGGCAAAGACACCTTCTATAAACTGAGCTGTGTTTAGGGAATTTAGGCGACCTCTAAGTTCTTTCCCAGAATGTTAAGAGTTTACACCAAAGTCCTGACTTTTGGAGATAGCATTAAATTGTGTAGTATAGGGACTTGGGAATGATATTTCCTAACATAGAAACATTAATTTAAAAAATTGCTAGTAAAGTATAATCTCAATTTAAGGACGCATATCCTTCAGGTTCTTTCTATCATATTTATGCAAATTTCAATAAGAAGTGATCTGTGGCACATGGATATGATGCAAACAAATTTAACACTCGTGTTTTTAGTGTGGGTCTTGACATACAGATACTTGAATCCTAAAAACTGTTGATGAGTCCCAAGAAGAGGATGTATGAAACTATGGAAGGAATACTGGATTTGGAGTCAAAGGATCCAAAACTTGGGTCCAAACCCTGGATTTGTTATAAACCACTTGTATGACCTTAGAGAAATCATTCCGTCTCATTGACCTTCAGTTTCCTCTTTTATAAAATCAGGGCATTGGATCGAAGGCCTTGGAGGTCCACTACAACTCCGACTCCATGATGCTGTGAACACTTTCATGTACAAGGGAGGCAAGGTTACACCCTTACTTTTTTCAGGACACATTTCATGCTTATCTCTCTATACCCAGTCAGCACTGATAAGAGTCTCTGAACATCATCCTAAAACGAGGAATGTTTTATATGGTTTTGCCTTCAGTGGAGAAGCACAATGGAAAAATTACAAAGACTATGTGAGCCTTTGGCAGAACCTGTGAATTAACTAAAAATGTTTTCTTAAAATGAGTATGTTTTGAGTCCTAATAATGATTTAGCTTTCACTTTTTTCTCTCTTAATAGTTCCAATTCCTGGATTTGTAGGATGGATACACTGCATTATAATCCCTTTTCAAAACTGCTTTTTTGCTTTACCCAGTTATAGGCATGATACTTTGTCTAGGATTGGGTGTAAGACTTCTCCTTCCCTTACAACAAATAAAGTTCTGGGAGCCTGCTTCAGAAAGCAGCTGAATCACATATTTCTAGTTTGGGAACAAAGCTCTAAGTCTCTCTAAAGTTCTCTGACTCTCTCATTGTGATTGCTAGGTACCTGCTGGTAGCATTGTGGAAACACTTAAAATCAACAAATTGACAGCTGCAGTGAATTGCTGTTGGTTGAAATACGTAAACACCTGAGGTAGCCAAGAAGGAATTGAGTCCACTGACTCTCTGCACCCGAGTTCAAAGTATGAATCTCCTCTGAAACTCCTTTGACATTTTCCAGTTAAAACTCAACTGGCTCTTAGCAACAATGGCTTCAGCTTTGTTAACCATAGACCTTTAGGCACTATATGCCACAGTTTAGATCAATTCTTTGCTAAACCCAGATGCTGTAGATCTTTATATAAACTGTATTTGTGGAATTTGCTTGTTAACAAGATTTTGACCACTAAAATCCAAATATTTTGTTTTTCCCTGATGGGTAGGATTAAAAATGGTCATTATCTCAAAGTCCCTGATAATGGAAACTTTTTTTTTGGCAGTGGTTATGAATAACTGAGCAATGTAATTTGAGTTAGAAAAGACAGGAGTAAAATTGTTTTTGCTTCATGGGGGTTAGATTAAAATGGTCATGATATCAAAGTACCTAATATGGAAACTTTTTTCTTGTTTTTGTTGGTGATGTTTATGAATGACTGAGCAATGTAATTTGAGTTAGGAAAGACATGAGTAAAATCCAGAAACTTCTTGCTTTGTAACTAGTACATTTTAGTTTGGACTAGATCTGTGATTTCAGTGGTGTAGGGGGCATCTAGGGAAGAATTTCCTTTAACACTGGAGGTCTCTGCACCTAATAGTCTTAGGAACCTGGATACCCTTAAAGATTAAGTGACTGGTCTGGGGTCACATACTGAGTATGTGTAGGAGACATATTTTAAACTTAGGTTTTCCTAATTCTCAGGGCAAATTTTTAATCATTATACCACATTGCCTCTCTTTGTAAATATAGTCTTGCTTTCATCCAAGCCTGGGATGGTTTTGCATGCTTCTGAATATGTGGAAGAAGACATGACTCCTGACTGGCAAAGAGAATTCTTAACAAAATTCTATGTAACTAAGTAACAAACTTAATGAAGTCATCCCATGCATTTTTGAGAGAGATTAAAATTAAGAAATATTTCCCAGTTGATAAATAGCCTAAGGCTATGAATAGGCAGTTCTTAAGGGAAGAAACTCAAGACAAATATCATATTAAAAATGCTCTAAATCATGACAACAGAAATGCAAATTACAGCAATTACATTATGAATCCATCTCACACCCATCAGAGTGGCAAAGATGACAAAAAGGGAGAAACAAATGTTGGAGGAGCTGTGAGAAAGCAGGTACATGAATGTACTTTTTATTTTTTGCTTTTTGGAGGGAGGGAGGTAGGGCAATTGGGGTTAAGTGACTTGCCCAAGGTCACATGGCTAGTTTTTGTGTTAAGTGTCTGAGGTCATATTTGAACTCAGGTACTCCTGACTCCAGGGCCTGTGCTCTATTCATTGCGCCAATGAATGCACTCTTGGTGAACCTGTGAATGGGTACAGCCATTCTGAAAAAGCAACTTGGAATTATATACAAAAAACCACTTAAAATTAACTTAAATTACTTCAGGTTAACAGTGTATGGCCCTTTATCCAGCTATAGGTAGGCCTCTACTTATGAAAAAGATCAAAGAAAGAAGAAAAGGTGCTGTATGTAGAAAATATATCAGCTCTTTTTGTAGTGGCAAAAAATAAAACAAAACAAAGATCCAAACCTGGAAATTAAGAGGATGCCTGTTAATTGAGAAATGGATAAATATGTTGTTTTCTAAGAATGTAATATAAGAAATATTGTGTTGTAAAAAATAAGGAAATGAATCATTTCAAAAAGGTATGGGAAGATTTATATGAACTGATGCAGAGTGATATGAGCAATACCAGCAGAGCAATTCATACTCCAATATTCATATCATAAAAATGAGCAATTCCTAAGACTTTTGTAAATTGATAAAAATGAAAAGAGAAGAACCAGGAGAACAATTTATACAATGACACTATAAAAACAAATAACTTTGAAAGCTATAAGAAATATGATCAATACAATAACCATTTATGATTCTAGAGGACCCATAATGGAACATGCTATTTATATAGAGAGGTGAAGGATTTAGGGCGCAGAATAAGACATATATTTTTTGTATGCCATCATTGAGAGAATTTGTTTTCCTTGACTATATATGTGTGTGTGTGTGTGTGTGTGTGTGTGTAAACAATTTGTTTTTCTTCCCCCTCCAATGAAATGAGAGTGAGAGGGAATGAAAATAAATTTCTGTTTATTTTTAAAAAGCAGAAAGGTGGTGGTGGGGTTTGCTATACATGTGAAATATTGCATGTATTTTCAGATGAAATTGTGGTATTATGAGTTCTCCCAATTTTATTTTTGCTACCTTTTACAAAGTGGGAGAAATCTGTAAATACTCATAATAATAAAAAAAAAACCCAATACATCAATAAAACTTTTTTAAGCAAAGAAAGAATCCACCAATCACCTCCCTAAAAGAAACTCCAAATTGTTACCACCCAAATCCAGAGTTTTTAGGTAAAAAGAAAAAAAAATCCCTGTAATCAGAAAAAAATTTAAGTACCAAAAAACTTAAGAAGAATTATATAAGATCTGGCAATTTCTTATAAAAATGAAAGGAGATCCTGAAATGCAACATTCCAAAAGACAAAAAAATGGGTTACAACCAAGAATAAGTCATCTGCAAAGTTGACTATATTCTTATAGAGGGAAAAAAATGGACCTTTAATGGAACACAGAAATTTCAGACATTCTTGAATAAAGATTTTTGAATGGAAACTTTGAAATACATAAAGAGTCCAAAAAAAATGTATACAAACATGGATGAAGATGTGGTGGGAGTGTGCATCAGATGAATCTAACTCTTATCTGAACTAGACAAAGGAGGATTAAACACAAATTCTTACTTCCATACCTGCAAAGAGTTTGGTATAAAAATACATCAAACTCAATAAGGAAACAAGTGGGAGAGAGGGGGTAAAGAAGGAAAACAATGGCAGAAAGGGAACCATAGACACAAGCAAAAAGATAATAATAATTCTAATGTTGAAGTGGGTTTTAAAGAAGAAAAAAAATGAAAAAATCTGGAAACTAAAAAAGATTGCCTGTCAGTTGGGGGATGGTCAAGTATAGCAATGTAATTAATTTTATTCCATCAAAGAAATGGTGAAAGAAATGATTTCAGAGAATCCCAGGAAGTACAGAGTGAAATGAGCAGACAAGATACCTCTAGGTAACTGGCCCTGGAGTCAGGAGGACCTGAGCTTAAATTTAACCTCAGACACTTATTAGCAGTGTGACCCTGGGCAAGTCACTTAACCTTGTTTTCCTCAGTCTCCTCATCTGTAAAATGACCTGGAGAAGGAAATGGCAAATCGTTCCAGTATCTTTGCCAAGAAAACCCCAAAATGAGGTCATGGAGAGTCAGACAGGACTAAAACTACTCAACAACAGCAGTATTATAAAGAAAAACAGCTTTGGAAGACTTAAAGAAATCTGATCATATCAATGATGAACTGTGTCTTCAGAGGACCCATGATGGGATATATCACTGATCTCCTGACCGAGAAATGATGGACCTAACGTATTGAAAGAAACAGGCATATTTGGACATGGCCACTGTCCAAATATTTTGCTTGACTATGCTTATTTGTGACAAAGGGTTTGTTTTGTTTTCCTCTTGTTTTGAAAGGGGAGGTTGGGAGGAGACAGAGACAGGAGACAGCAATAGAAAACAAAATAAGGGAAAATAAAAAAGGGATCTTTGAAATATTTTTAAAGTACACAAAGGAATTTCAGAAGGAAATGTAGACAAGCAGGAAAGCTTTTGAAAATTACAGGTTGAATTTAGTGCATGCTTTACAAAAAGCAAGTGGTATGGAATAGAGGTTTGGTTTCATACATAGTCCACTTTTTGTTTTCTACTTTGCATATAGAAATGCTATTCCTTTAGATGATTGTTAATTTCTGAACTAAAAAAAAATTAAAAAGGAAAATAATGACTATCAGTTTTACAGGGTTGCTTCTATGGAAGAAACACTGAAGATGGAGAACACAAAAGCATTTTGTTCTGTTTCTCTCCTAATGTAGATAGAGGGGAGGGTTCTGTGACTTTGACAAGAAAACCTGATAGAAAATATAGGTCAACAAACATTTATTAAGTGCGAACTAAATTCTATATTAACACTAGGTGGTGCCATAGTGCACAAGAGTGCCAGACCTGGAGCCAGGAAGATTCCTTTTCATCAGTTCAAATACCAGCTCAGACTCTTTTACTAGCTGTGTGACCCTGGTCAAGTCACTTGACCCTGTGTGCTTCAGTTTTCACATCTATAAAATGAGCTGGAGAAGGAAATGGCAAGCCACCTAGTATCTTTGCTAAGAAAACCCCAAAATGGGGTCATGGAGAGTGAGATTAGACTGAAGGTGACTGAACAACAACAATATGTACTACATATCATGGTACAATGAAAACAGCACTAAAGTAGGATTGAGGAACACCTGGTTTTGATTTTTCACTCTGAAATTTACTAACTATGTAACCTTTGGCAAATTACTTAACCTCTGTGATCCTTATTTTCTTTATAAAATTAGTGTAATGATATTTGCACCACCCCTTTCATAGGGCTGTTATGAGGGGGAAAACACTTGAATCTGGGATTAATAATCTTGTTTGTAAATAATTTATAATGAGGATTCTAATGACCTTAATAAGAAATCAGAATAGCCAAAAAAATTAATTTAGTCAGTCAACAAGGCATATAATTAAAAAGTGACTAATATATACCCTATAAAGCCATTTAGTGAAACGAGCACTGGGACTGGATTCAGGAAGACCAGTGTTTCCATTTTGATTTGGAAGCTTGCCATATGTGGAACCTTACCATCTATGATTGTAAACTCTCCAAATCTCAGTTTTCTCATCTGTAAAACAGGGACAATAATATCTACAAAATCCACTGTGCAGGGTTGTTAGGAGGCCCCCTTCTTGGTCTGGGCCAATGATGTTACATTTTCCCAAATATGTTATCTGGCAGCCAGTCTTTTGGTCATTAACTTTTTCAGACTTAACTAAGCTGGTGCATAGAGGACAGCCATGTAATATGTTAAGAGACCAGTTCTCCAAGGCTTTCCAATTTGGCAAGATCCACCACAATTTTCACTCTGCTGGTGGAACCTCTGAGAATCCAGAAATGCATTTCATTGTGAAGCATTAGGTAGACCAACTGGTTAGCTGTCCAAAACTGACTGGTTCATTGGTTCTTTTAACATTTTAAACAAATTGGCACATCAGTTCAGCCAAGACAATGGGTGCAGTTATAATGCAGAGACATAGACAAGATGGGCTGAAGACTCTGACTGAAATGGGCCATGCTTATGCTAAGGGAGCTGGGTCCTCAACCAATACTTTGGGAGATCTTTCGGGTTGCTTTCAACTTGACAAACTCAGCTCTTCAGTCATTGCTGAAGTCCCTGACACTTGCTAATGAGCGAAGATGGAAAGAATCCCTTCCTTAGAAAAAGCTGTCATTCCCTCCTGGCACACTCTTTATACATGATGCTGCCTAGCCGGGCAGGTTTTGTTCAAAAGCTTTTAGGCTGCGATTGCCCTGTCACTCAGGCTCTGCAGATGCTTTTGACAAAAATAAAATGTTTTCCATGCCACAGAAGGCAGAAACAATTAGCTGATGATCCTCTCACTGCCATCAGCAGCCACATGTTTCAATATTGCTTTCCATCTTCTGTCTATGGTTCATAAACAGACAAAATGCTCCCCTGAGGGAGGAGGAAAGTGAAGAGGGACAGTGGGGAGATATCTATGTCAACACACATTGTTATATTGACAAGTTCCACTGGACTGCTGACATGGATTAGCATAAGCCTCCATCCCTCTTTTCCAGAAGACTAAGGATATAGAATTGAATGGAGGAGAGATCAGAGGCATTATTCAAATTAAACTTCTGCCTGCTTTCGGTATTGGTGAAAACCTTTGTAGGAGGGGCTGGAGACCAAAGGAGAAGGTCTGGGTCTTGTATTTGAACTGGAGAGGGTTGGGAATATGGAATAGGCATTGGGTTCCAGGAGAAGACAAAAGTCAAGGAATGATGCAATGTGAAATTAGAGCAGAGAGGTAGGGAGATGTAGTATCAGAGTCGTTTTGTTGTTATTCAGTCATTTCATTTGTGTCTGATTCTTCATGACCCCATTTGGGTTTTCTTGGCAAAGATACTGGAGTGGTTTGTTCCTTCTGCAGCTCATTTTACAGATGAGGAAACTGAGGCAAACAGGATAAAAGACTTGTCCAAAGTCACACAGCTTGTAAGTATGATGAGACTGAGTTCTCCGGTAGAGTGGATCCCACATTGGACTTGAAATCAGAAGACTCAGCCTCAATTCCACCCAGATTCTTAGGCTTATGGGAAGGCTGTTTAGTTCAGGTGTCAAAGATGACCTATGGAGAGACAAGAAATGAGATCGATCCCTATGTAGCCACAGTGAAATGATTATTTTTGCTCTTTAATAAAGATGAGGGCCAAGGTCTAACCTGGACTATCTATTGCAAAGACAAGAAGGTTATGACACCCATTTCACTGTAACTGTTTTTTCATTCTGTAGAATTAAAATGATCTATAAGTTATGGCTAGAACACTAGTCACTTCTGATGAACTTTTAATGATCATACTCTGTCGTGGCCAAGTATTTTTTTCCTCTAGTTATAAATCAGTTTATATTTGAAGCAGAGGCATAAATCAGTTTAAATCTGAGGTGAAAACATTAAATATTTTAAAGGTTTCCCCATCAGCCATTAGCCCAGCTTTGCCAAGAGCTTCAGTATCTCTCCCTTGCATCCTGCTTTGCTAGGTATGCTACTGTAAAAGATTTAAGTGTTCATGCAAAGGGGAGGCTTGAAGGGAAAGTGAGGTTTAATATAAACCAGAAATGGCTGACATCCGTGACCTTCATTTCAATGAAGAGTTTGGGGAAACAAAACTCCAGTGATGGTGCTTACAACTAATTAGAAGGAAGAATAAAGCCTGGAATGATGTTTTTAATTATAACTGGTGGCATGTGACTGTTCTGGAGGTCTTAGAGTCAGACCGTCATATAGACATGGGAGGAAAAGCAGAGACAAATGTCTCAGGCTCTGCTACCTTCATTTTGATAGCTTCAGTGAGGAGTGTGAGCAGGATGGGGCCAGGCCCAGAGCAGGAAGGAGAGGAGGAACCCTCCCTACAATAGCCACTCACTGCCTTCACACTTAATAAGAAACAAATAAATGAGAACCAGAAGTACCAGTCACACTAGGCAGGCTCATAATTCCTCAATTTTTGTATTACTGATTGATTCATTCAACAGACATTTATTAAGTACTAACTGTATGCAGGAAAGGGCTGTGTTAGGTAACACTGGTCAGACACAAAATTATATATAAGACAATCCCTGCCCTCACAGGTCTTGCAGTCTAAGCAGGCCTTGCAACTCTAAATCTGGTCCTAACTCAAATGTTTTAGAGTCAGTGGCAAAAATAATCCACAGAAAACATTCTTCATGTGCCTTAGAATACACTTTCAAATTTAGGGGTGATATCTTTAAGCTTTGTTTATGGGACCAGTCATAGGGGGAAGGGAACAATGTTTTAAAATTATATATAAAGAAAGAATTTATAATCTGTGAAAAATCATTATTCAGGAAACTAGAGATCCTTTTCAGACTATTTTTAAAAATCAGCTATACTCAAAATATGTTTTTCTTGGTGATGTCAAGAACTAAAGTCAGTGTTGAGTAATTCATTCCTTGAACAAAGAAGTAAATTTTTTCACCTAGGTAAAACTCAAGAATTTCATGATATAATGGAAATGCAAATTTAAAGATCTTCCCTGCCCCTAGGCCCTTTGATAGGTTTAAGAGACTCTGAGAACCTTCCTTGATTTGAAAATATACTCTGCCCCCTAATAGGTTGAATGTGGTCACATGGAGCCTGTGGCAGGAGGCTTCGTTTTGAGGGATGCCCACACCTTGATGCTGTGTGATTGGGCAGTGGGTCCAGAAGGTTGTTACATTCTCTGACCCTGGAGAAGGCTATATAATCCCTGATGTGAGGCTTTGCTTTAGGGCTCACTTTGAGAAGTGTTGTGTGATTTGACCAGATGAGACTGTGGGCAGCCTTTGAGGACCACCCCCTTCCTCTTCTTTGAAAAACCCAGATGTTGATGCTTCCCTCTCTGGTAACTGTGGTTAGGTATGTATGTAATGGTTGGACAGTTTGGAAGCCTGTCTGCTTGAAATGTTTCTGTCTGTATACTCTGAAGTTCGGGGTGCTGACTTTTTCCCCTGAACAAAGTAAATGATATATTTGATTGATTAAAGCAAGATTATTAACCCATTTGGAATTGCTTTCCTTTAGCAAAGCAGATCTAAGAACCTGTGTTGGCAGCCACCCTGGGGATGCTGGGGTGCTTACTGCTACACATGAGCAGAGGTAACAGAGCAAATTATATCTTTAAAAACTGGGAACTAACAACTGGAATACAGAGTTTGTGTCGGAAGTCATGGGAGACAATGCTGGAAAGGTAAGTTGAGGCCAGAATATAGAGAAACTTTAAATGTCTTACACAGGAATTTGGACTTCATTAGATAAGAAGTGGAGAACCATTGAAAAGGATTGAAAAGAATTATAGTGGTTCTTTAAGAAATCTGACATAGAGGTAATGTGTAGAATTGACCTTGGAAAGAAAGAGACCAATTAGGAAAGTGTATTACAATAATCTAGTTGTGAGGTGGTAAGGGCCTAAACTGCAGTACAGGGGAAAGGGAAAGGAAAGAATGGAGATGAGAGATATTGTAGAGAGTAATAGAATTGCAAGCTTTGTCAGAGGATATTTTAATGCATGAAAAAGAATAAGGGAAAATAAAAAGTTGGGGCATCTAGGTGGCACAGTGAATAGAGTACTGGTCCTGGAATCAGGGGGACCTGAGTTCAAATCTGGACTCGGATACTTAACACTTACTAGCTGTGTGACCTTGGGTAAATCACTTAACCCAATTGCCCTGCCTTCCCCCCCCCCAAAAAAAAGCAAAAACAAAGTTATTTTCCAGCCTTCACCAAAATCATTCATTCTCAATTTTTACTCATCTGCTTTTCCAATCAACCTATAAGTAATTATTAAGTGTTTAGTAACCATGCTAACTATGGGGGATGTGTGGAAAAAGCAGAAATGATAATCTGGATAATGTGTTTTATTTCTTCTCTCAGGGACCTCTTTCTCTAGATATTTTTTGCTCATTAAGTGAACAGCCCCCAGGTCTCAGAGGTAGAAGAAATGTTATGTCACAGGAACATAGCAAAGGATTACTAAAGGCATTCTGGGGTGCATTGAACTCTAGAGAGTTTTGACTATTATTAGGGCACTAAAGGGGTTGCTCAGGAAAAACCATCTTAGGTCAGGCAAGAGACAAAGAGAACAAACTTGAAAGGCATATACTAGTTATGTCTATTCAAGTGGTAAAACTTACCTTCTCAGGTAGAATTTGAACCTATTAAGGAATTTCAAATCCACTTTCCCCACAGAGCCTTGTATACTTTCCAGTGGAGGTTTCACCCTGTTTTTTTTTTTTTATCTCATTGTCTCATTTATTGCCTTAATCTCTTTTGTTTACTCAACGAATCACATTTATCTTTGCACCTTATAATTTCCCTGCTCAGAAGCCATTATTTAGAAGATACTCCCCACTGCTGACATTTTTTAAAAGAGGCATTAATTACAGTTACTCTTTCCCCCCTCTCCAAATAGACACATACAGAATGAAGTGAGAATGGCTTTTTTTTTCCCCAAGAAGAGCCTAAAGAACTTTGTTAATTAACTACAAAATGAGCCAAGATTGCATTTTATTTATTTTTGTTTTGCAGATTGCCTCAGTGCAAAATATTTGGCTGTCTAGTAAATGGAGTGGGTAAAACTAAATGTGGTGCATCTGATCGTTAGTGGTGGTGGTGGTGGTGGGAGGGCAGGGTGGACCCCCTGCCATTGCAATTCTTAAACAATGAGGCAGAAAAGTCACTTAACTACCACCCATTGGCCTTGGTCTGTCATCTACCCCTGAGAGGTTTAGAATAAGAAACAATGGAGGATGAAGATAATTTTGTGTGTATATGTTAAATATATATACATATTTATATACACACATATGTGTGTACACACATACATATGTACATATATTCATATACATATCTGTGTGTGCACATATGTATATATATATATATATATAGAGAGAGAGAGAGAGAGAGACAGACAGACAGAGAGACAGACAGAGACAGAGACAGAGACAGAGAGAGGGAAGGAGGGAGGATTTGGTTAAGAGCTGATAGAGTTTAAAACCCCTAAACGTAGGTTAATATGTAAGTATTATCTGAGACTTAAGAATCTATGAAGTAGACATTATGAATATGTGTCTATGTGTATTACTGCACCACTAATGTTATTAGACATGTTGTATTTGGCATAAAATTATAATAATCTAGAACTTGAAATGTAACTACAAAGAGTCAATTTAACACAGTTAAATAGAAATTTATTAAGTCCCAAATATGTCCAAAGTTCTGTATTACCTAGCAAAGAAAATATAAAAACAACATAGTCTTTGCCCTCAATGAGCTTAAAATCTAATGGAGATGAAAGGGAATATCTATGAATAAGTATGATAAAAGTGAAGATATGAGAAGGACAAGAGACAAAAATCTCTCTAGGAAAAGGGGAGGCAGGAATGAACAGGAATTCAAATGAGAGGAGGAGGTGGAATGTAAGCTAAACCTTGAAGGAAAAAGGATTTCAACAGGTGAAGATGAGAAAGGAAATGTTTTTGTGACCTGGAGAATCACCTGCATGATGCACACAGGTAGGAAATCACACAGCTACCTAAAGGAATGTCTACTGGTGCAGCTTAGCTGGAATGAAGCCCTCTGATAGAAGACCAGTGCAAAAGGAAAAACACAAAAAGGCTGAAAAGGTAAGTTAGAGTCATGATGCAGAGGTCTTTCAATGCCAGGTTGGGCTTTCATTTCATACTATTTCAACCATTTCTTGAGGATATTTCATAAGAAGTTATTGGTCAGTTCAGAGTTGGATAAGATGGCTACTGAAGTCCCTTCCAGTTCTTAAAATCAGTGTTTTTGTACCTCTAGGCAATTGGGAATTTGAGCAGAGGAAAGACCTATATTAGGAAGGTAAAGTGCCTGAAATAGATTGATGATTGCTTAAGTAGAGTTAAGGAGTAGAATATTACTACAGTTATCCCTTCCCCATTCCAAGTTTGATATATCATGGATTGACATAAGAAATTAAATGGGGATTTTGGGGAAGTTTTGCTGAAGCTGCAAATGACAAGTGAAGGTTAACAGAAGACACAGAAAAAATTTAGAAACTTGGAAATGCATTATACACACACATATATAATTGTATATTATCAATATATTTTATCTTTTAGTACCATAATAATTCATATTTCTCTGGTACAAAGGAAGGGCCAAAATGTTTTATGTGGATTTTCCAGATCCTGGGAGGGGTTGCAAGTAGGGGGAGTGCAGGAAGGAAGGGGAGGGTGTCACACCCCTGATCTCCCCTCACCAAGTAGAAGAGACTATTGTAATATTTTGGTAGAAGAATGCCTAACATTTGTAACTGACTGAATGAGTGAATGAAGAAGGGAGAGGGGATTAGAGATAATTCTGTGGTTTGTGCCCAGATGACTGATAGGATGATGATGCCACAAACAAATAGGGAGACTGATAGGAGGAACAGGTTTGGGGTGGGGAAACAAGGGAGAAGATGAGTCTAATTTTAAACATAGTGTGCTTGAGGTGCCAGTGGAATGGGCATTCAAATGGAGATACCCAGCAGTCAATTAGAAATATAGGACTGGAATTTTGGACAGTGGTTGGGACTAGATATGAAGATTTGAGAGTTGCATTGAATTGATAATTGAAGCTCTGGGAATTGATGATATCACTGTGGGAAAGTGGTATTTGGGGAATGATATTCATTCACAGAAAATGGAAATAGGATAGTGAACTAATAAAAGGTACTGAGGAGTCCTTAGACATATAGGAGAGAAACTGAATGAAAATAATGCCATAAAAGACAAAGGAGGAGAGAATGGTGTGGAGGATGCAATAATCAGCAGTGTCAAATGCTGGGGAAGGGTCAATGAGGATGAATGCCCAAATGAGTGCATTGGATTTGTCATTTGAAGTCACTGGTGACCCAGGAAAAATCAATTTCATCAGAATAGAGGGGTTAGAAACCAGAGTGCAAGGGGTCAAGAAGTGAGTGGGCAGTAAGAAAGTAGAGACAACAAATATAGATCACCTTTTACTAGGAGGTTGGCCATGAAGTAGAGGAAAAATATAGGAGAATATATTTCACAATGTTGGATAGTGTCAATTAAAGATGAATCACTGTGCCATGGTGAAGGCTGAGCAGAGGTGAGAGCGTGCAGTGAATCTAAGCAGAGTATTTCTTAGAATCATTCATAAAGTCCTAGATTTAGAGGTAGGAGGGGCCTCAGGTCCCCCAGCCCAGCTCCTTTCATTTTATAATTTAAAAAAACCCTGAAACAGAGAGAGGTTAAGTGACTTGCACAAGGTCGCACAGGCACTAAATGGTAGTCCGGATCTGAACCCCAGACATCTGACTCCAGACCTATAATTCTTTCCCACTCACTTCTTCCAAACGCTTTCAGAAGCATGGATAGGAGACAACAGAAAGAAGAATTGGGGAGACCCAGAATTTGAAATTGGAAGGACATAAACTACGGAGTAACAGGCAGGAAAGGAAGGAAGGCTGTGTTAGGGGGAGTGGGAGGTAGCAGTTTGCTATTCATAAATTAGGGAAGTACCCAGAACAAATGAGCTTGTAGATTAGTTCTCTGCTATCTGCTTTCAGTTCTGGGCATTTTCTCTGGCTGTCAACCATGTCTGGAATGCTTTCTTTCCTTATGTCTGCCAACTGTCTCTTCCCTGGCTTCCTTTAAAATCCCATCTTTTAATGGGATTCTTTCACAACCTTTCTTAATTCTAATGCTTTCCCTCAGTTATTTCCTACTTATCTTGTATGTAGCTTATTTGTGCATATTTGTTTGCCTGTTGTCTCCCCCCGTTAGACTGGGAATTACTTGAGGGCAGATAATATCATTTCACTCTTTTCTTATCCCTAGTACTCAGCCAGTACTGGACATAATAGGTGCTTAATAAATGTTTACTGGCTAATTCTATTGAGTCCAAGGAGCTAATTACAATTCTGGTTGGAAATTACTTCTGATGAGGTTGGTATCTCCTATTTGGAGCCCTCTTAAGTTGTTTGGAATGAGGGATGATGGGGTTAATGGTAATGGTGGTTGGGAAGGTTGTATAGCAAAGAAGGCCAGAATGTGTGCTTCTCAAATTTTCCTCCTCCAGATGGAGCCCATCTACTAAACAGAAGGGTGGTTGAAAGAGTCAATGGCAGTGATGACTGGGAAGGTTATGTCTGTTGAATGGGAAATGGTGCTGTCAGTCAGGAAGGTCATCTAGTGAAGAAATTCTTTAATTCTGTGTAGCATAAGGCAGGGGTGAGTAAGGTTGATGGGTTGGATGGTGAAGGAGATTTCTTCAGTTCATATAAGTTTATGTGACTTTATGATCACTTGTGAACAAAGTACTTTTTAACAGGGCTGATAGAGGAATAGGAAACAGGTCAAATTCACAAAAAGCCCATGGATACCAAAATAGCCTAAATCCATACTACCTAAAATAGCTGATGAATTCACTGGGAGATGAAACATTAAATTAATTTTGGCAAATTAATGCCACCGAACTTGTTTGTGTTAAAGGTTCATTCTTTCTTTTGCGTTATTGCCATACCTTTTCCAAAGGACTAAAGAAGATGCTGGCATTTTGATAGGATTTTCTCACTCCCTCACTTTGCATTTCAGATCTCAAAGCACTTGAATGTATTGATATAATTTCTTTATTATAGCTCCAACCTTTTGTTCAGTTACTACTATGATACAAACAGCAATCAGAGGTACAAGAACCTGACTCATTAGCTTCCATCTGCAATTGGGTGCAGAGAAATTTACAGAGGTATTTACAGAAGCAACATTGAGGTGGATGTTTTTGGCTTTCCTAGTATGCAAAATGGATTTTTCTTCTAATTGCATACACTTATCTATTCATATACACAAACAGAAGCAGCTGCAGCTAAAAGCCTCAGACTACTAATTACCAGTGTTTACCACATTTTTTGCACTCTTCTAAAGCCAGCAAAATCAGCTAAATACTTTGAGTAGTCAGGGCAAAGGAATCCACAAAATTGTAAAGAAAGTAAAATTTGTCACTGATACCCTCTGTCTCACTTTTTGGCTCCTTATCATGTCTCATCTCTCAAGTAGTATCAATATAAATATCCTTGGGTCTCATGTATATGATACATATGATATGATATATATGACATATAAGTATAGATAATACATATGTGTATTGTTCTATATCTCTGTCTTATATGTACAGAGATGTTTATCTGTTGTTGCCCTCATTAGAATGTAAACTCCTTAAGGTCATAATTAAATTTTTTCCTGTCTTTGTATTGTCAGCCCTTAGAACAGAGCCTGGAATTTAACAAGTACTTAACATATGCTTCTTGACTGACTATCAAAGCTAATTTGCTGAGAATGATCAGATAAACTCATTTACTTTGGAAAGTAAGATGATAAGGTTTCAAGTGTTATGCCTCCTACAGGATTTGGTTTTTAACTGAGGATCAAACTTTAAGGTATTCAAATAACTTTAAATATTGGTATTAGCCAACAAATGGGTGGAAAGTCCTGGAAAGGATATTATGCCCCCATGTTTTTTTCCCCAATTTATTAACTATTTATTTTTAGCACTCATTAAAAAAAATTGAGTTCCTAATTCTCCCCCTCTTTCCCTCCTCTCCCTTACCCATTGTGAAGGTAAGAAATGTGTAAATCATACGTGTGAAATCATGTAAAACATTTCCATATTAGCCATGCTACACAAAAAGCAAGAAAAAAAATAAAGACTGTTATAAAAAAGCAATTATGCTCCTATTTCCTTAAAAATTGTATCAATTCTTTCTCTGGAGGCAGATAGCATTTCTCATAAATCTTTCAAAATTATCATGAATCATTGTATTTCTGCTAAGCTAAGTCACAATTGGTCATCTTATAATATTGTGGTTACTGCATACAATATTCTCCTGGTTCTGTTCACTTCACTTTTCATCAGTTCATATAGGTTTTCTCAGGTTTTTCTGAAAGTATCCTGTTCATCATTTCTCATAGCACAATAGTATTCAGTTACAATCACAAACCAAAGCTCATTTAGCCATTCCCCAGTTGATGAAGATGCCACACTGTGAACAGGAAAACAGGAGAGTGATAGATCCTACATTTCAGAAAACTCATCACACCAAGATATCCTCAACTTGCTTCTCCCAAGGGACCCTTAGCAGACCTATAAGCAAATAGCAATATGCTTTCCAATATGGATTTCTGCTAAGAAACAAAATGATTCTCTTTGACCTGACACAGCAAAATCTAAAATCCATTTTGGGCAGCTGAAGACACTGATGGTCTGTAATGGCAAAAAAAAAAAATTGAAGATCTTCCCTGCCCCTTAATAAGTCTAAGGAAATTTGAGAACCTTCCCTGATTTGAAAATATACTCTGACCCCTAATAGGCTGAATGTGGTCCATGGAGCCCGTGGTAGGAGGAGTTTGCTGAAGCAGAGCCCAATAGGAGAAGCTTGCTTAGGGGAGGCTTGTTTTTCAGGAAGGCCCACACCTTGTTACTTTGTAATTAGGCAGTGGGTCCTGAAGGCTGTGATGTCTCCTGACCCTGGAGCAGACTATATATACCCCGATGTGAATTTTGCTTTGGGGTTCACTAGTGGGAAGAGTTGTGTGATTTGACCAGATGAGACTCTGGGCAGCCGTTAAACCCCCTGGCTTTGAAAACCCAGATGTTGGTGCTTCTCTCTCTGGTGACTAACTATATGTATGTGATGCTCAGACATCTAGAAGCCCTGCCTGTTGGTTTGTTGAATTGTGTTATTTTCTCAGTGTTTTTTGTCTGCTTGTAATTTCTGTTTGTATTTTCTGAAGTTCAGGGTGCTGACTTTTCCCCCTGAGGTAGGTAAGTTTGATTAAAGTAAGATTGTTAACCCTTTTGAGTTGCTTTCCTTCAGAAAAGCAAATGAAAGAACCTGTGCTGGCAGCCATTGTGGGTATGTTAGGGTGCTTGCTGTTACATGGTCCTGGTTCTTAATTCAACTCAGTTTCATTCAACTCTTATTAATATTAAAGCACTCTCTATGTGCCAGGCACTATTCTAGGTACTAGGGATACAAACACACAAATGAAACAGTTTTTGCCTTCAAGGAGCTTGCATTGTGCAGGGGAGGGTGAGAAAGGGAGGCGGATGACATGTATTTGCTATTGTTGTTGAGTTATTCAGTTGTGTCTGACTCTTTACAACTTCATGCAGCATAGCACACCATGCCCTTCTATACCCCACTATCTCGCAAAGTCTGTCCAAGCTCGATTTCTGGAGCGGTTCGCCATTTGCTTCTCCAGTGGATTACCTTTTGTCGGAACTCTCCACTATGACTTTTCCATCTTGGGTAATCCTGCATAGCATTGCTCATAGTTTCACTGAGCTTATGCAAGCCGCTCTACCATGACAAAGCCGTAGTCCAGGAAGGGGAAAACATGTATACAGTTCAATAAATATAAATATTTGGTTTTTTTTTTTTGGGGGGGGAAGGGACATTTAAAACTGTGGCAATCAGAAAGTCTTCTTGTAGGTTGCAGTTCCCTGGCCTGAATTTTGAAGGTAAAAAGGAATTCAAAGGGTCAGAAATGAGGAGGGAGTACAATCTAGGCATGAAGGACAGCCTGTACAAAGCACAGAGTCAGGAGATAGGACACAATGTATAGGGAACAGCAAAGAGGCCAGTTTCTCTGAACTGCAGGCTGCCAGTGAAGAAATAATATATGATCACCCTGGAAAGAAAGATTGAAACCAGATTGGGATGGCTTTAAATGTCAAATTGGAAAAGTTTACATTTTAATTTAGAGCCACTAGTGATAAATACAATCTTCTTGAGCAAAGGAGGGACAAAATCCAACCTGTGGTTTAGGAATGACCATTTGGCAGTTTCATGGAAGCTGATTTGGAGATGTGAAGCTGGATACAGGGAAATCAATCAGGAAACTTTTGTAACAGTCCAGAGAATAAGTGCTGAGGACCAGAAGTAGGGTTTTAGCTATGTAAATAGAGCAAAGGGACCAATGCCAGAGATGTGCAGACAAAATTGTAAAAACTTAGGAAGTAGTTGGATATGAAACAGTGAAGGAGAGGAGAGAATGGAAGATGACTTAGGTTGTGGACCTAGGTGGTTTAAGTAGATAATATGCATTTGAAGCATTAAATTTCTTTATCATCACGGAAGATGATCTGAGCACAAAGGAAATGACACAAATACACTTTTTGGACAATTATTGCATGATCTGCATTATTATCATTCTAAGGATCAAATGAAATAATACATACAATATGCTTTGCATGCCTTAAAGTTCTATGGAAATGCCAATTATTGTTTTAGAAACTGTATTTAGATCAGGGAAGAATGATAAGGAAATATTAACTTGACATAGACAAAACAACAACAATCCCATAGGACCATAGAATTTAAAGATTAAATATCATCTTCTGGTCTAACCCTTTAATTTTACAAATGAAGGAGACAAGAGTATAATTGATCTTCTCAAGGTCACACAGTAAAATCAGGTCTAGGATTGGAACTCAAAACTTCCTGCCTCCATACTATTACATGTTGGCTTATAGTCAGTTGGGATTGAGTTTGGACTTGCTTTTCCAGTAGTGGGAACTATTTTATCTGAGCCCCTTTGCGATCGATGACTTGTACTTCTAGGCATTTGGTCTGGAACTAACTGGGCCACTGATCGAATTAATGACATGCTTTCTTCATCCCCATGCATTAATAGGCACAGTCTCAAAGATGAGCTTAGAGAAGTTAATAAGGTTTCCAATTTGGGAAATGAAAATCATTTGATTGTGAATTAAATGTTGATTGTTGAACAATGCTTGTATGAGCTTTCTTTTATGGACCTTATAAGGAATCATTTAAAGTGGTAATAAGACTATTTCTTAGGCTATAACTATACAGTGCATTTAAGGCTATAAAGATTCATTGTATCTTGTTTCTTTCATTCTGTTTAAGTGCCTTGAAGAACTTTATCTTTAATTCATTCTTATCTTGTAGCTTCATCCCTGGGTTGCCCCCATATACATATGAGCATTTTTATAGTTGTCTGAGCAAGGAAAAACATTACCTCTTCCTTGTAAAAAGCCCCAGATGATCAGTTGTTAAATGACACATATTAGAGAATTCTAATTTTGAAACATTTCCACTAAGTCCAAGTAATAGAGAATGACCACAAAGTCAACATCTGTCCCTTTTTTATGCAGCAATCTGTAGAAGAAGACACAATTCTGAGCAATTAGTTCTTTTTAGTCCCTTGGGTAGGTGATGACAGTGAATTCTGGTCTGCCTTGTAAATAGCAAATCATCCAAGCAAGTGGCTATTTGTGCTAAGATAATGGGAATGAATACCAATTTCATGGATTTAATTATCCGAAGGGAAGAAAAGCTGGTCCAAATTTTCCATGGACCAAGTGCATTTACTAAGCTTCTTTTCAAGACTGATTTATGTGTTTATAACAAACAAAATAACTGTTGTTCTGTTTCTATGACTTGACACCCAGACAGCCACCCATTTGGTTAGGTTCATCAACAACCAGGCCATCAAACAGAAAAGAATCATGTCCTTTTTTTTTTTTAAGAGCTGATCAGTGGTTTGACCTATCTTACTAGTTATTATGGGTGATCTGATAACCCTAGGAAGACAACCTCTGTTCCACCAAGAGAACAAAACATTTTTATTCAGACAGTGTGAAAATCAACCTGAGCTCTTTGGTGAACTTGTTTTTTCTTTTATAATATTCCTCATAAGAGATTGGGGTGCTGCAAGACTAGGAAAGCTAATGTTTGAATGTTCTTTCCGCATCTCAAACTGCTCTAAGAACAGGGCAGGGGAATGGTTGACTGCAATTCCACTGGGAATATTTGGGAGCTTCAGGAAATGGGGGGAATGGCCGCTGTATTTGGCACACACATGTACAGAGTGCTACCGTGAGGGAGTGTGGTGAGCTGTGTTGTAGCTAGTGTGAGTGTGAATGTGAGTGTGAGTGCAAGTCAGGAAAGAGGCTGAGACAATTGCCTTGGAGAGTCTTCCTTATCAGGGTTGTCATGATGGGTGGGGGTATTTTCCTACATCAGAGTTGATAGCTTAGATACCAGTCTCCTTAGTCCCGCTCCTCCTCCAAACACACACACACACACACACACACACACACACACACACACACACAGTATGTCAGTGCAGAGTGATCAATAATGAGAGCTAGAAATTTAGATTCCATTTAGAACTACCCATCTGAGCCTTAGCACACACAAAGCTGAGCTTGCCATCATTCCCACTACCAAAGGGGGAGAGGGAAGGAAAAAGATACCAGATAACTTATGAAGAGAGGGTGCTGAACATATGTATATCTAGGGGGATGAAGAAGAATGAGGTGGAGCCCTGATCAAAGCACCACAATGAAGAAAGCTAAAGTGCACAATTAATAGAGTAATTTCTGTCACTGTTTGTAAAACCAGACAAGTCATTACTTTTTTTTTTTGTAAAAAGCTCTTATTAAGATGTTATTTTGGTAATAAAAATGCTTCCTTTAATTTTTAGGTAAATGCAACTAAGTCAATGCAAGTATAGTTTATTTAAAGACGGCCCCATGAGAGTAACAATGTATTTTGGTTGTAATCTATTATTTATTTGTTGGAGGAAGAAGAAAAATCTGGCAATCTAAGGGAAAGTCTAATGTCCCAAGAGGTGGGTCAGGTCACAACTTATTTTTATAGACCACAATGGGATTTGTTCTTCTGACAAGAATTTTCTTCTTGGGCCTCAAGAGGCAAATCACAGGTGGCAGCTCCAGTCACTGGAAAAGAATTAGAATAATTCCCTAAATCTTCCCGGCAAAGTGCTACAGCTCTTAGCAGGAGGCTAGGGTCCATGTCCAGCTCCAAGTGTGAGGTTTTCTCTTCTGACAAAGAAAGATTTCCTATAATCTCACTTAATAAATTGGGGAAGTTTATCAAATTGATTAGAAGTTCTCCTGATCGCCACAGCCCCTTAACAATGTTAATATTGACAGCCAAATATCTACAGATGAAGATAAAATTGGGGAAACTAACTGGAGTAGAGAACATTATTTTTGTTGTTCGGTCACATTTCAGTCATGTCTGACTCTCTGTGGCCCCATTTGGGGTTTTCTTGGCAAAAATATCGGAATGGTTTGTCATTTCCTTCTCCAGTTCATTTTACAGATGAGGAAACTGAGGCAAACATGTTAAGTGACTTGCACAGGGTCACACCACTAGTAAGCATCTGAGGCCATATTTGAACTCAAAGTCCAGGCCTATGGCTCTGTGCACTATGGCACCACCTATGCACCCCTGCAGAACATTGGAAGTACCTAAAATGACACTACTTATCAAAATGTATGGTGTTACATTTAAAATTAGTTAGGTAATTAATAAGGTGAGCATATATTAAAAAAAAGAAAAGATAGCAACTAGGTGTATAGGCTCCATGAAAACTGAGACCACATCATAAGTATCTCTCTCTCCCTTGGTGCTCAACCAGCATATTCTGTACATTGGTGGCACAATAAATCATCAGCGAATAAATAACACATGTACAGGCATCGTCTGAGATCTCGTTATTAATGGTCTTATGGAATCCTGCTACATTAATGTAAATCTATGATGATTTAGTTTGGCAAAAATCTGATATTTAATACAAGCCACTCTGTGCAGATTACAGCCAGTGATGTGTGTGCCGAGCAGAAAAGTGCTTGATTTAATATTTTCTAAGTGATGGAGCCGGCCTGCCGGCCTCTGATTTTCATGCAATGTTTGAAGCATCTGTGTTATGGCTGTTATTGGATGGAAATGCACAAATGTGGACATCTAATATAAAAAAAAAAACAAACAAACTTTAGGTAGCAAAAGTCACATTTGCTTTTGACGAAGGTTTGACCACTATTGACTACATTCCATGAGTCATTGATTTGGCTGTGGGAGGATGAAGCTTTATCGTGTACAACATTTTCTGAAAACTACTACTACTACTACTACTACTACTACTACTACCACTACTACTTCTACTACTACTACTTCTACTGCTACTACTACTACTACTACTACTACTACTACCACTAGTTAACATTCATGTAGCACTTCCTATGTTCTAGGCACCATGAAGGTTTTTGTAATTGTTAGCTCATTTGATCCTCACAACAATCCAAGGAGGTAGGTACTATTATTATTCTAATTTTTAAAATGAGGAAACTGAGACAAACAAGCTAAGTGACTTAACAGGGGTTACCTAGCTAGCAGTTATCTGAGGCCAGATTTGAACTCTGGTTTTCCTGACTCTAGGACTCTATCCATGGTGCTGCCTACTTTATATGGTGTGACATGGAGAATTAGGGTTGTCTTAGATGAGGAATCTCTTACTGTCATGATATCTACAGCAGGGAATTATAATTTAATAGACCAGAAGGGCTGCTGCATATCGGTGGGTTATTTTCTGTGCACCATTAAGATTTTGGAGAGAAATCAACTATAATGTGACTGAAACACACAGGAAATCTGAATATAAATATTTGAAAGAGGGATCCAAATGGTCCAAGTACATTGCAGACCAAAGGTTAATTAGCTTATTTTTCATGATGTTTTTTTGTTGCAGAGCTGGTGCATGTTTGGTAGATATAAATTTAGAAGGAGTTTTGTAAATGGAAATTAATGTTTATCTGAGTTGTATGTTAAGAGGTTCTATAGGCACAAATCAGCTGAGCCATTGGATCAGCTTATTTCTTGAATTCTAACCTTCATACAGTGTCCCTGTTTACTTGGAAATGCTCCTTATTTTATGACCCAGTTAACTCACAAATAGATCAAGAAGCAGGAAAGCCATAAGTGATGTCATCATGTTGGTCCAGTGGGCTGGGATTATTGCTACAGTGCCTGGTCAGGGGAAAGACTCCCATTACTTGTGGTATGATGGAAAACACAGTGATTCTGAAGACAGATGTAAGATCAAATCCTGGTTTTGCTACTTATGACCTATGTGACCTTGGGCAATTCAATTTACCTCTCTAGGACTCAGTAGAGAGGCACTGTATAGTATGGATGTAGCATGTGACAATTTGTCTATTGCTATATTGGATGGTTTGCTTTACTGTGTTGATGTTACTATAAAGGACAGGAGTTGGATGTTGGTAGGTAATTATGGTGTGAAGAACAACATATATTGATAAAATAAAGAAAAACAAGCTTATGATTTGTGCTCTTGTGAACCTTTATGTGACTTAGTTTAGATTCTACTATGTAATCTCTGTGACCCTGGTCAAGTCATATTCATTCTTCATTTTTCCCATTATATAAAATGAAAGAATTTAGTTATCTGATCTCATCACTAAGGTCCCTCCAACTCAAACTGTATATAGTATTACTATATAGCATTATTATATTCCTAAGTAATATGTTCACAGAGGTCATTAAATTTGTTAGGTTCTCATAGAGATATGAGAAAAACATGAGATACTCAGATAGGGATGAATAGTATTTTTGAAATAAAAAGTTATACAATCAAATAAATAATTTACATTTTTAAGAATAAAACACCCACTCAAGTCAGTATCAAACAGTATTTATGATCACAGGGAATATAAACCAGAGGCTGGGTAAACTTATTTAACCTTTGATGGAAGGAAAAAAAAAACAAATGCTACTATGGCTAGTATCCTAACTTGGAAAATGAACTAACCCTCAAAAATATCTTCCTTCCTTTATTCTCTCTTTCTTTTCGATCTTTTTTCTTTATCCTTTTCTCCTTTTTTTCTCTTATTTTTTGCTTTCTACTCTGTGTCAGGCATTGTTAGATACTATCAAGAATATATAAAAGAATAAAACATGAACCATTAATGGCTAGCTAGAAATACTTAAATAATGCTGTATATAGGACCACAGGAAAAGTGAGTGGTGGGGTGTATTATAGAGCCCAGGGTCAGAAGTCAGCAAGATCTGAGTTCAAATCCAGCCTCAGACTTAATCGCTGTGTCACTCTGCCAAGTCACTTAACCTTGTTTGGCTCAGTTTCCTTAACTGTAAAATAGGGATAACAGTAGCACCTGCCTCACAGGGTTGTTTTGAGGATTAAATGAAATATCCATAAAAGCCCATAGCATAGCATCTGGCATATAGTGTGTGCTATGTAAATGCTTATTACATTCCCTTCCCCTCCCCATATTCAGCAAGTCCTACAACAATTCCATGTGTGTCAAGATCATTCTATTTAGTCATAAAATTGTGAATCATAAGAGTGAAAATGAACTTTGAGTCCATTTGACCCATGCTACTAATTTCAGGTGGGTGAAGTGTTACTATCCCCATTTTAGAGAAAATGCAACTGTGCCCCTTGAAGTAACCTGTCCAAGGTCACACAGCCACTGTACTTGGTCAAGGTCTAGAGGCCACATTTCTTGCTTTCCAGTGTAAGGCCCTTTTTGTTACACCAGACTACTCCCTTAAGAGGTGTAATGTTTCTTTGTGAGACTTTAGTCCAGTTGGGGGGCAAGTAGATGGTGCAGTGAATAGAGCACTGGCCCTGAATCAGGAGGATCTGAGTTCAAATCTAGCTCCAGATATTTGACACTGTGTAACCCTGGGCAAGACACTTAACCCCAACTGCCTTGCCAAAAAAAAGGACTAAAATCTAGTTTTCCTGAAGTGGCCCAATGTCTCATTTTGGGAAGACAAGTGGAGAAATACCATACTCAGATGAATTATGACCCATCCACAATAATTTTCCTTATGCTGTCTCATTTTAACATGGGTAAAGAGCTTTGCAAACCTTAAAGCTCTATATAAATGCATACTCTCATGATTTTATTCACAGACAGTCTGATACCATAGATGGAGAACCAGTCAGGGAAAACCTGAGTTCAAGGCCTGCTTCTGGGTGACTCTGAACAAATCACTTAACTTCTCCATGCTCCAGGCAGCTCTCTATGGTCAATCTTCAGAATAATGTCAAAATTGGCCATTCAATTCTCCTGTCCCTTCAATTCAACTCAACTCAACAAGAAATTATTGAATACAAGGTACTGGGGAAACAGAAAAATGCAGTAATAATCCTTGTAAGGTCCAGTATTCCCCTGCCTGGGGAACACTGTACCTCCCCCATAACCATGGGTTATTCTTTTGATATCAAAGGAAGAGGCCATGGAATTCTAGAATGATTGTAGGTAGTAGTTTAATCAATCATTGTGACTATTTACTAAACAGGGGCAATCTTCAGTCTGGGGCAGAAGCCAGACAGTTCACCGGATCCCTGAAAAGAAACCCAAAATTACCTGTGGCAATTACAGAAAACAGACAAAGGAAGGAGGAGTTATTGAGTGCATCACTACTGATTGGTAGATGTTTTTGGTTTTCTGATTAATAATGAGCTTGGGAGTTAGGCCAATGTTATGTCCAAACATAAGTTTGTGTATCAATCATGCACCAGTCACATTACAGGTCATGATATTCTTATTATGGCTTTCATAGGTCATAGTATCTTAACTTATGACTCAGTGTCTAAAATATAATTAAGTACCTGAGTTATAATTTTAAACAGTTCACTGTATTCAGGCTTCCACCTTTCACAGTTTAAGCTTTTATGGCTTTTCACTTATTACTATTTTTTATGACTTTTCCCCAATTGGGACCCCATAGTCCTTCACTTGAAAGAACTTACATTCTTTTGGGGAACGTAATAATAATCTAATACCATCAGTATAGGCAATGGTAAATGTTGATTTGAAGAAGGGGTACATCTTTTTTTAAAGTGCTGTTTCATTAAATGATTGATAATGAACTTCAAAATAGCTTAGCTCCCCTATTCTACTATTGATTGCTAATTTGCAACAGAGTGGACCTTAGGCTTTTGTTGGCCCTTTCTTAACATAATATATCACTTTTAATGTTATGATTGATATTATCATACTTCTTTTAATCCCAATTTTTAAACTTAGGGCTGAAGTTCAAAATGTTATAAATTCAGGCTGAATTTTTAAAAAATAATCTGCATGTTTTAATTACTCTTCTTGTGATTTAGTTTTATACCTCACTCAAGTAACACATTTGTTCTATATTTCTTGTGTTATATTTGCTGTCAGTCCCACTTAGTGGTAAGTGTGAGAGGAGTAGTTTATTATTAGCATTGTATAATGTGATAAATGGAGAAGGAAAAGTTTGGTTGTTTCCAAGTAACTAAAGAGGATCATTCACTTTAATTGTTTTTTAAAAAATTGTATTGATTTCTTCTGTTTTTATATCCCCTCCATTTTCAAATATATACCAAATCCTTCTTTCTCAGAATGCTATCTTTTATAATGCATAATAACAAAGAAAAAAATCAGGTTTAACAGAACTAACCAACACTTAGTATGATATGTTCCATCCCCATAATTCACCAAACTCTGCAAAGAAGGGAAAAAATGTTCACTTTCTTATCTATTCTTCAGATTAGGCCCAGGCATTAGAATTATAGTGTTAAAAGTATATGGTTTTATAATACTATCTTTTAATAAGTAAACAATACAACATTTGAGAATCTCGAACTGTATTAACTTTGTGTTCCTGAAAACATTGAGAGGAAAAAATTATGAACAGATAATGAAATCAACAGGGCAAAGGCTTTGACTTGATCAGTGATCAGCATAAAAATATCATTTAGGAGATATGTTACCATAGGAAAAAAAATTGATCAAATAGTGAAAATAAAAGACAACAGATAGATATTCCTCATGGAATACCCATGGGATAATATGGCAAGACCTAAAGAAAGATCTTCAACCATGCAGAATTTACAGGAGGATATGGACCAGAGGACTAGCAAGTCTGGATAATATAGTCTGCTCTGATAGTAGGAACACCAGCATAGATCAGATCACAAATCCATTGAAAGATAAAAACAAGAAGCTGAACTACTTAACTCAGACTTCACTGAGATCCATATCTCCCATGTATACTTCCACCCACTCCTCTCCTTGAAGAGTTCATATAGTTTTAATCATTTTTAAAATAAAAATCTTTTTACACTTCTAGCTTTCCTTTCTCTTTTTGCTTTTTTTGGGAGGGCAATTGGGTTAAGTCACTTATCCAAGGTCACACAACTAGTTTTTATATTCAGTGTCTGAGGCCACATTTGAACTCAGGTCGTCCTGACTCCAGGGCCTGTGCTCTATTCACTGAGCCCCCTAGCTCCTCCCCTCCCCCCAGCTTTCCTTTCTCCAAAAAAGAAAAGCAAGGAAAACAAAACCCTTGTTATAAACACATATAGTTAAACAATATTCATTCCAATATTGGCCATGTCCAAAACTAAAACCAAATGTCTCAGTTGGCCCTCTGAGGCCATCACCTCTCTGTCATGAGGTTTTCCCATACATGCTTAATCAAGTAAGATGTTTGCATGTATGTAAAGAACTTTATACATCTTAAAGCACATGTAAATGTGTATCATTTTACAATCAATAATAAAGTTAGATGTTTTAATCCTTAGTTTCCTCTTCCACAGTTTTCTAAAGGAAAGAGGTGATTCTATATGTCTCCCCAATTTGCCATCCCTCGCCTCAATTCATCTGTTCATTCTCAGACTCTGAATCTGAAACTTAGGCCCATTTGCCCTTTTAGGCAGTTTAAATTTTAAAATTGGGAGCAATACTCTGCTTCATTCATCATTCCCCTTCTACTAAACTGTCATTTCTCTTTTTTCCTCTCATTTTTGCTTTCCTGCAAGGGAAGGATATGTTGAGTCATAGGGATGATGCAGCCAAGTCTGTGAATGGTAGAGTAGAATAGGAGAATCTTGGCATTCAAAGGTATTGAACCACGTTGTGAATCCCCTCAACTCTATCTCAGATGAGGGGTCATCAAGCCTTTGCTTGAATGTATTCAGATTCAGATATGGAGGTATTTTGTAGCAGAGAATTCCCTGCTTCCAAACTAGCCCATTCTAATTAGGATCAAGTTTTTCCTTACCCTGAGCTATCAATTTTCCTGAAACTTCAAACCTTTAGCTTCCATTCTATCTTCTGGGGATCGAACAGAATGAATCTATTTAATACCTTTTACATGACCATGGTAACTGATTGACAAGACCATGGGAGCTGATTGACACAATAGACTCAAGCATCTGGAGGACAGAGATTATATCTTATTCATAATTGTAGCTCATCCAATGTAGATTCGATCTGGCATGGTGGATAGAGTGATGCTGAACTTGGAGCTCTAGGTTCAAATCCCACTTGTCCCATCTATTAGCTATGTGGCCCTGAACAAGTCTCTGAGCTTTAGGTAATTCCCTAATACTTATCTACAAAGTCATTGATGGTTTGCAATGGTGACTGATCTGATCACCAGGGTGTTGCTTATTCTGAAAAAAAAAACAACTTAGAATCTTTCCTTATTCACAATCTCCCTTAGCATCTAAGACAGGACTCTAGATATGGTTAAGCATACTCTTCAGAAAAAAAGTCTCTCTCCCTCCCTCTCTTCCTCTCCCTTTTGCCTGCCTTTCTCTTCTTTCCCCTCTCTTTCTTTCTCCTTTTTCTCTTTCTACACACACACACACACACACACACACACACACACACACACACACTGATTAAAATGTAATGGAAATGTACTGAAGTTTAAATACTATACAGAAGTTCCATGAACTTTCTGATATATAGATATATAGATCAGATAGATAGATAAACAGACATAGATAGATAGATAGATAGATAGATAGATAGATAGATAGATAGATAGAGGTGAGTCCAGAATCTTCCTTACTTTCAATAGAGTACAAACTTCTTGTAAGTAGAGATTGTTTCATTCTCTGTACTCATCTCCCCAATACCTATCAGCAGGGTGCCTGGTATGTGCTTAATAACGCTTATTGAGTGAACACTTAATGAAAATCTTCCATAGAAAGTGCTGTGTGAATTGGCTTTCTGGAAATTGCCCAAGCCATGGCTTGCCTTTGCCTGGAGGGCTGGCTCTAGGTTTATTTCTTTCTGAGATGCTACATTTAAGCTGCTTTGTCCTTTGCCTTTTGGCTGGTTCCAGATTGCTCACTTCCTGAAGCCAATAAAAATATGTCATGTGTTATGTTATATCTATATTTCATACAAAATTATAGGTAATGAAAGATCATGCTGAACTGTGTCCTCTGCTCATGTAAGCCCTGCCTTTCCTTGGAGGTCTTACTTAACTTCTCAAAGCTTCAGAGATTCAGCTAACCTATAGTAAACTTTCTTTCCTCTATATTTCTAAAGTATCTGTTATGCATACTGCTCATTTGGTGCAAATTTCCTGCTTTGTATTGTTCTCTACATTTTTATATATTTGTCATGTGTTACCAATTAATCCTGAATACTTTGAGGGCTGCCACTATGTCTTGGTACTCCCAGCTCCCAGGATAGGGGCCGACCTATAATATCCCCATCACCAACATACAGTAGATTCTTAAAAATATTTATTGATTAACTGGTGGGTACTACATTTGCTGGATGAGTATGACAATGAGGACAATATCCCCTTTTCCCATAAAAAAGGAAGTCATTTAAATTTTTAACTAGAATTCTTACTAGTCAATCAAAAAATCAACAAATATTTATTAAGCAAGTACTATGTACCAAGTACTCTGATAGGTACAGGGGATACAAAGAATGCCTAGTGTCAAGGAGCTTATGTTCTAAAGGGGGTTGAGGGAAATAATAAGTATATGTAATATAATATTATAAATATATAACCAGTAAATAGAAATATGTACAAAATAATTAAATACAAAGCAGTTTTGGGAGGATACTAATAGTTGGGGGCATGGAGAACAGGAAAGGTTTCATATAGAAGGTAGTACCTGGGCTATCTCTTAGAGGAAGAGGGGTACTCCATAAAGTGCAGGTAGGGAGGTTCTATATTCCAGATGTAGAATGTAGTCAGTGCAAAAGCATGGAGCTGAGAAATGGGATGTAGTAAGTAACGAACAGAGAGGAGGCCAATTTGGCTAGATCAGAGAGTCTAGGAAGGGGAATGACTTCCAATGAATCTGGAGAGATAGGTTGGGACTAGGTTGCAAAGGGCTTTAAAATTCAAACAGTGAAGATTAGATTTTTATCTTAGATAAGAAGCCACTAACATTTATTGAGGAGTCCCCAAGAACATGCCTTCTTCTTTCCTGTCTCTGTATCTATGCTCACCTCTTCCCTATGCCTTTCCCTATACCTGGCATGCCCTTTCTTCCTACCGTGTTTCCCCGATAATAAGACCTATTCCGAAAATAAGCCCTCCCCTTACTGTGTAAGATTCCTCTAAAATAAGCCCTCCCCCGAAAATAAGCCCTATTGAGATTGCTACTGTAGTGAAGGTGATCCTGTGCGCTACACGCTACATTACGGTACCCTCTGTATGCACCGTCCCGTCCCCCCCCGCCCCGTGAAACGCACGCCGCTCTCCGAGCTGCATCCAATCAGAGCTGCAGCAGTGAGTGCGTCATCCTGTTCTTCCCCAGTGATTTGCTTATTGAATAAAGGTACATTTTTTTGTTCACATTTACCTGTTTATTAAAATTGCTGTCAATGTTCATTAAAATAAGCCCTCCCCTGAAAATAAGCCCTCTGGTGTTTTTCTGTCAAAAAAAAAATAATAAGACAGTGTCTTATTATCAGGGAAACAAGGTATATCTACCCGTCAAAATCCAACTAGCTAAAGTAATGTTTCCTTAAGTAAGCCTTCACTAATTCAGTGAAGTAAGAGGTGTTTGATTCTCTGGACTCCCACAGAACATAACTTATAACTCTCCTTAGCACTCACGACATTCTGTCTTAGGTTACACTTATGTGCATTTTTATCTTATCTCCCTTACTAGACTGTAAGTTTCTTAAGGACATGGACTGAGCAATGAATTTGAAACAGGGAACATGGGTTTGAATCATAACTCCATTTCTAACTAGCTACGTGACTTGGGGTAAGTCATTTACCATATATGGGTTTCGGTTTCCTCATTGCAAAATGAGTGAATTAATCTTCAAAGTCCCTTGAAAATTCAATAATTTCATGATAGTACCTAATTTTTCTTTATATACCCACAACTCTTAATATAGCATCCTCTATGATCAGACCACAAAAAATGTTTGTTGAACTTAGATGATTATTATAATATATATGTATATATAATGTATATATTTATATTATATATACACATAATATCACTAAAAAATAAAACATCTTTTCTTATTTAGCTTTATATCAGAAGCTTTATAGTTTATAAAGTGATTTCCTAGTAACAGTATTAGAAAATAAGTGATGAATGCATGATCAACCCCATTGTACAGATATAGAAAATGAGTTTAACATCTTATGTTAGATCTGAGATTCAACCCCAGACCTATAGACTCCAAACCTAGAGCTTCTGTTATTGCATAAATATGAATGTTAACTTCTTTCTTTAAGGGATCAGCTCCTCTCTCTTCCTACTCTCTTCCCTCCAATACATATCTCTAGGTTGGAAGCAGCCATTGGAAAGATTTTATTTGTCTTAAGTAATGTCAATTTTCTCATTCCCTCCTGTCTGGTTTGTTATACCTGTCAGGCACGGGGGCAGGCATTGATTTCTTGTTTGTTTCTTCCATACACGTCCTTCCCACCTACACAGCCACATCTAGGGAAGCTAGTGCATTTATATTGACTAGTGGCAAAGGTATTCATTTTCCCTCTGTTTCGGGTATAGGATAGGAGCAGACAAAAGGAGCAATCTTTTCATTTTTAAGGACCTGTGGGGAGTTATTCATTTAGCATAAATGCAGAGAGTTTAGCAAGGCTCCTATGCCAGGGGGACACAAGCTCTGTCAGGTCCTACCAGATTAGAAAGGCTGAGAATGACAAGGACAGATGCAGAGTCTGTCTTCTGAGACCAGCCTGGATAAGTCTGTCTAGGCTTATCACCAGAAGGCTGCTCACTAGGTAATGGAAAGTTGTTTTGGTCATAGTAGCCCCTGAAGTAATGTCTATTCAAACATGGAAGGGTTCTGTTTTGTGGTGGACAGAACAGTCACACTGATGAAATCATAGGCCATTTTAAAGTATTGAGGCATTCAGAAAATTAAGACTCTGTTATTAAAGGTAAGCTTGCATTTAATTTTGCTTTGAGAACACACAAATTATAAACTATACCATGTATATAGCCTTCTTCTGGAAAGGTAGGAACTGTTTCTTTATTTTGGGGAAAATGAAAAGCTCCCCAGATATTTACTTGGCAGAATTGTGTTGTCCTTTACACACAGGTGTGTAATTGACTGGAAACCTAGTCCAATCATCCCACCCAATGCATGTATACCCTCCACTTAAATGTTTCCAGATATGATGTTTACTCTAGTGTGGGCAATCAGAAAAGCATGGATAAAAATTCCTGCCATAGAAGGTGAGGAGGCATTCCCTAAGCCTATTCCCTAGCTCCTCTGTCATTCAGTTGCTACTAGGATTTGAAAGACTTCACCTGTGGACAACCTTCTCCCAATTCTTGGGAAAGGGACAAGAAGCTCCAATGCAGGCTTTTCTCTCACGAATTCCCAGTCTCATGGGAACTCTAAACTCTAAATGTTTGATCCCTCACCTTTGTCTCACACTCTTCCCTCTATACCCTACAGCTATGAAGTAAACTGAACATTGCAGAAGGATCTAAGAACAATAAGAAAGTTATGGGGGATGTATGGGGACACAGTATGTTCGGGAAAAGAGTCTGGCCCCAGCAAGGGAGAATGAAATGGGCAGTCAAAGTATTACACCAATGTTGATAGATTTGTTACTGGCAAAAATGGGAAAGGAAGACCAGCAATCTTATTGTTGGTAGCTATGCATAATAAAGGCAGGAAGTTAGAATAAAGGATGTAAAGCAGGAATGATTTCTAACCCTTCCTCTCTCCCCAGTATACCGACTTTATCTAATTCTTTTGTTCTGGGTCTCAGGATTTGCACAGGGAACCAGAAGCGTTGCTGGGTTAGGGACAAAAGGGAGATTTGAGAGGAATGTCATCTCAGCCACAGAAAGATACTTTTCAGTACTGATAGGTATAGTCTCTAAAATAGTATTAAGGGAGAAAGACTAACTAATGCTATAGAGAAACTGATTTAAGCTGTGAACCTAATCCTCTTCTCCTGGGAACTGAGATATTTTGGGGGATTGCGCCACACAGATATTGGGAATGTTTGTCCTTCTTATAACTTTGATGTAAATATTCCTTTTTAAAAGCTAATCTGACTGTTAAATAGTTAAATAAAATGGGGTGTTTAAGCCCCTAAAATTGGGCAACACATTGGTGAGGACTTGAGCCTATGGTAGAAACTGATACACCACCCTTCTGACCTACCGTAAAGGTACCAGAGAACCCTGGGAGACAGGTGAAATGTAATACATATAACCTTCAGGCAGTGGGGTCAGAATAGTCACTGTTATATCTAGACATACGAATTTCCTTCAGGCAGGTCCCTGGTTACATGTATTTTCTCTGTGTGTATATTCAATCCTTAGTATGGTAACATGTGAGAGAAGATACCCCTGTGGATATTTAGAAATCTTGTCTTGACATTTAATTTGTTATCCCTTTTGATTAAATGTCTTTTGCTTTGAACTAATTTTTCCTTTCTATTTATGGTTTTGTAAAAGCTTTGCTGATGGGGGCTATTGTAAGATGGTTTTGAGTGAGTATTGACCCATAAATTCTTCAAGTCTTTAATAGCTTTTGGGGATCCATGTTTGAGGCAGACTGACCTGAGTGGTAGAATGTTAAAAGTCCCAGAAGAAGGCCTAAAAGCACACTAGGCATGGAATGGAATCTTCAAAACTTCAATGGAAGATTTGAGAGAAGACAAGAATTAGGCAGAATGAGAAGACATGTGAAAGGTGTAATGAACTATGCCAGATTAGAAATTATTACATTATTTCATGACATACTGTTGACTAAGAAAGTGTGTGTGTGTGTGTGTTGCTGTTGGGAAAATTAACAAAATTACCCTTTGCACCATAAAGCCTTCATGCTCACTGACTCATCTACCCGTGACAATAATGAAAAAATATTTTTCTTGGAGTATAAATATGAAGTGCTCTCTAATGTCCCAGAAGAAGCTCAGCAAGCACTGTTCATCCTTAACACTGTTGGTAATCAATCTGCTGAACAGCACGGGGCCCCATATTCTAGCATTTCAAAGATACTCTTCTCATTTCCCTATGTTTCTTGACCTTAAAAAAGGCTCATCACTGATTTCCTTGAAAAGTTTTCTATTTATTCTTCCCTACTGCTTTTTCCTGCCATAATCAGACTAAGTGATGGCCTTGATTTAGGATCCTTTGCCTGCTGAGGGGATGTTTATCTCAACCATGTATAACGTGCCTCCCAGTTTATGGTATTGGTTCTCACAGCTTCCAATTGCTCAGGGTTCTTTCTGGCCACAAATCCTGTACAGAAGGATAACACCCTAATCATAGAGAAACTACAGCAAGGATCATTTGCAATTATACAGTACTTTACATTTTGCAAAATGCTTTCCTGACAACAAACTTAGGAGGCAGGTCAGTCAGGTCTTATTCTTGCTTACAAATGAGGGAATTGATATCTGAAGAGCTATTTGAGGCTGGTCACATAGCTAGTAAGTGGTACCACCAGGGCTTAAGCCTAAGTCTTTGCATAATAAGTCTATGGCTTTCCCCATGACACCGAGGTGATTGTATGGTATAGCAGAATGAGTGTTGGACTTGGCATTTAGAGTCAAGTCTTGAACGCTGTGGGACCATGAGAAATATATAGTGTCTCCAAGACTCAATTTCTTCAACAATAAAATCATAAAACTTTGCACTTCCTCACAGAATTAGAAAAGTGTCTTATAAATGTTGAAGTCTCCTAATGTTAATGTTACTGTTATTATTAAACTTAGTAGCAATAGGAATTTTTCTAAGGTGCTTATACAGCTATAGCGCCTTAAACTCTTTTAGGATTATAACAAGGCATTCTATTAAAATTATCTACCTGGATATTCTAGAAAATACTGTAAAATTCCTAGAAAACAGTGAAATAGATATTTTTGAAACCATTTATTTCAGTCATAGAAACTTAAAGCTTCAGGATATCTTAAGAGAAACTAATTCAACTTTATTTTATTGATGGAAATTCTAGCTTCAAAGGGGGTGAAATAACTTGTTGATGAGTAGAAATATCTATGACCTTAGAGTCAGAGACTTGGATGTATATCTCGGTTCTAGGACTTTATAACTGTATGACCTTCGACAAATAACTTCATTTTATTTTATTCACTTTTCAATTTCCTCCTCACTTAAGTGGGGATAGAGAAATAACAAGGTATAATGAACAGAGAGCTGACCTGAGTGTCAAGGAGAACTGGAATGACACCTGTCTCTTACATATATTGGCTATGTTGACTCTGGACAACTCTCAGTTGTCCTGAGCAATAAGTTTGTAAGATGAAGGGAAGGTGCCTGCTTCCATTGGTAAAGGGAGTATCTTCAGTTGGAAGTTCCCTAGATCAATAAAATTACAAGTCAATTCCCTGTCCTATGACATGGGACCTCAATTACTGACCTCATAGAATTGGAATGTGGAAAATACCTTATAACAAAGTGGTATATAAAAATGAACTAAAGCTAATCTATCAACTCTAATGGCTTCCTATTGCCTTTAAGATAAAGAATAAACTTCTTTGGTTAGTGTTCCATGAATCCCTCCTCCTCCCCCTCTATAAAAGTCATCTCATATTGACAAATAGTATTTTTCTGAGAGGAAAAAGTCAGCCCAACTGACTGATACATTGAGAAAGTCTGAAAACATGGGCAATGTGTAATACCTGGGGACCTTCCACCTCCACAGAGGAGTATGTTGGGGGCATGTCTTCACATTGCTTCATTTGAGACCCACTTGATTTTTATAATTTTGTTACATTTACTTTTGACTTTTTAGTGCATTGTTCTTTCCATTTACATTGTTGTAGTTACTGTGTATATTGTTTTCTTGGTTCTGCTTACTTCATTTTGCATCAGTTCATATTGCTCTTTCCATGCTTCTCTAAACACCCATATGCTTTGCATATATTTGTATTTGTTACTTATATATTTCTAGTGTATATATTTTTATGTGATTCTTGTTTCTTCTACATTAGAATGTAAGGTCTTTGTGATAGGGATTATTTCATCCTTTGAACTTATATTTCCAGTGCCTAATTTAGTGTTTGGCACAAAATAGGTACTCAGTAAATAACTTCTTGATTGATTGGCTATAACCCTAGTCTCTACTTCTCAATTCCTTTAACTACAAAGACCCAAAACACAGTAGGTACTTAATAAATGTTTGTTGATTGATTAGCTACACTATTAACTACTTGTCTTAAGTTTTTGAATCTTCTTTAAGATATATCTTAAAGAAGATCCTAATAAGGAGTTAAATTTCTTTGTGGTCCTTGTGCCCCTAACAAGACAATTATAAATACTGGATAGAATTCAGAATTCTTTAGCTAGGTCTTGAAAGGTGAACTTAAAGTTAAAGCTTCGCTAGGGAACTGAGCATTGTTAATACACAATGGGAAACCATATTAAGCACCAGAGAGATAGAGATTTTTCTGCTTAAAATTGACTTGTCAGTAAAGGGCACAGGTGACAGTGAGAGGAAATCAATGCAGAGAGATTTCAAAGACTCTGAACTGTAAACAGTCTGGAAATACAGAGCCCTTGCATGCTATGCCCTCTGATCCCAGGGTTGCCCAGGAAACTTTGCTAAGAAATCAGGCTATGTCCTGATAATCAGATTTCCCTTGAGTTTAAAAGATGGCCCAAAGTTCACCAGAAACACAAGGACAAGGAAGCAAATAGCAATTGTAATTAGTGATTCCTTCATAGCAGTGAAGGTTAATAAGACACAGCCAGAACTCTGACTCTTGGAGCAAAGGGGAAGAACATGTAACTGACCATAGGGAAGGATCAAAGAACCTGGATAGAATTCTCCCTCCTACCTGAAAGAAGCCTGAGGAAGCTACCTCTGGGGCACCCCCTCTTTCATTTTGAATTAATGCATCACAAGTACCTTTCCTGTGCCAACTAACACTTGGGTGTAGACCCACCAGGGAGAAGTGAAATCTCCTCCTGTAGGCTCCTCTTTGGAGTCCACACTGTGGGATCCATAGAACAACCAAAACCCCTTGTGATGGGAGGAAGCAGTTAATTCCCTGACCCCGGCATTCAACGAGAATATGTGGCATGCATCCCAGAAAGTAAATCCCTGATCCTAGAAGAAGGGTCTGGCTTTCAGGGGTGGGGGCCAAGCCTAACAATGGAATGGGGGCATCTGTTGTGGATGAGTGTCTAGGTATATCTAGGAAGGTGGGCGTTTCACCCTGGTCCCTAAAGATTTTCTTCCTTGCACTCCAGAATCTTTTAACCCACTTCCACCTAGGTTCCTACAATAAACCTTTTAGCAAAAGTGAAAACCTTTTACTAAGTGATAACAAGACAATGGCTACTATGACAGATTTTGAAGATAATTTGGAAAGTCTCACTTCAGTTTGCTTAGATGTGGAGAGCCGAAAGTCTGGGAAGAATGGTTTATACAGCAGAGAAGCCAATGCTTTACCTAGGACTTACTAGAACCTAAGGATGTTTCATAGTGATCATGGTTTTCACATTTTAGACAAGTCCCTTCTTAAGCAGTTCATTTACTATTTTTGCACATGAAACAGTATTATACAGAGAGTTGGGAGACCCTGGCATAAGATGACAAGAGTAAATTCCATAGAAATGGGCATATGCGTGGATTACAAGTTCTAAATAGCTTGTGGCACACTTACTGAACAAGAGATCACCCTTAGAGATCTACTGACCCAGATACTTTTAGGAGAGGATCACTACTGTGCAGTCCAGATTTTCTATTCTGCCAATTTCGCTGGGCAGTCCACACATTTTGCCATTTGTTCCCTCCTAATTAGTTCTCTTTTCTTCCTTGAAACTTTCTGGAACATCTTTCTGTGGTTTTATGCTATTTCACCAGGTATTGGTTCTATTTCTTTTGTCTTACAATACTTACTTAGAGAGGTTTGTAATCTCTTAGTTGTCTTAGCATCCGTCCTTTTTAAATTTAAGGTTTTCTTAATCTTAATACAATCTTAACATATTGATTCACTTGGTGCTCTAGGTTTTTAAGCTAAATTTTTTTTCCTTTTGAGATCTTTTGTAGTTTTGTCTTTTTTAACACTCATGGCACTAACTTACCCTCCCACTCTGATAGAGGGTTTACATGCAGCGTTAAACTAATCTGTTTCTGTTTCTTTCCACATTGAGAAATTTATTTTTTTTGCCTTTCTACTCCTAGTAGTTTCAAAATTGATAGGACTGGCCTCCTACTGGATCAGAATCCTATGGATTGTAGGCTTTTTCCTTTGGGCTCAGTGTAGCTCCTGGACTCCTACCCCAGTTCCCTCTATTCTTTAAGTTTTCTGTCTAGGCTAAGTCAACATCTCTTGATTTTTCAAGGCTTTGGGGTAGGCTAGGTTGGTGTTCTAGGCACAGTCTCTGAAGCCTTGGGGTTCTCTAATCTAGATGCCACCCCCAAACAGAAAGGAAATACACTTAAAACCCTCCTACCCTAAAACCCTCAAATATCTTGAATCTCCTCTTGTGACAGAATAGATTCATGACCCATTGCTTGTTGCCACAGGATGCTGGAGGACTGATGGATAGGGTACATCAGAAGAGACTACTGTGAAAAACAAGGGAAAAAATCTCCAGGCGATCCTAAACAATGAGTTGGTTTGTGCACCCTGCAAGAGACTGGTGGAGAAAAGTTGTTGAGAAAGTGCCTTAATGATTGCATTTTCCACTATTAATTCATAAGGCCATTACTCTGTTGGGTGTCTTGCTTTTTGAGCCAGTGGGAAAAGATGTAATTACTCTGCCTCTGTTACTTAATTTCTTTTTTGGAAGTTATTGGAGTCTGGAGAAAATGTCTAGCTCAGTATATTATTGGTCACATGGTCCAGATCCTCCATTAACTGCATCAAAAATATTTACATAGTAGAAGGCAAAATAAGGATGCCAATTACACAACATTCCATCTATACATCTTAGGGGCAATCTGCCAATGTACCTAACATCCATAGTTAGAGGTGGCTAAAAACCTAAAGCCACATAGTAATGGGTCACAATGTGGGGAAAAGACCAGAGAAAAAACCCTGAAACTATGGGCCTTTACTTCCTTTCTGTTTCTCAGAGACTGTCCTTACATGAGTCGCTGTACTGGTCCATTGCCAATGTGATCTGCTCCACAACTGGGTGGGATTAGCTCCTCCCAGGGCTGGGTGGGTCAGTCTGAAGAGCTGGTTGCCTGTCAATCCTCTGCTACCATGGGATCCTCCTCTACTCCACAGGCTTCCTTCTCTACCTTGATGGCAGCCACAGTGTTCCATAATTCCAGTTTCAAGCTCAGCTCAAGTCCTAAGCTAAGGTCGTATTATACTTTTTTAGAAAGGGCAGAGATCCTTATCTCAGGATTGGCTGAAGTTTCTCTAAATTCAGTCATTAGTCTGGGAGCTGTGGTTTCTTCTTTTCCCTTCTTCTCCCCTCAAAGGAAACAGGCAAAGAGGCAGGGCCCCATTTCACAAAACTGAGATCTCTTCCCTGAGCTCATTGTGGAAAGTTTCACTTCATGCTGGCCTGGGGGCACCGTCACAGCCTCCCTTTCACCCATTTTTGAGGTCTCTTCCTGACTATAATGTAGACAGCCACAGTCTCCCTTTCTCCTGGTTTTATGGGCTCAGCCTGAGCCCCCCTTTCTTTTTGCTCTGATGCCTGTTTTTGACCCTTTACCTTATTCAGTTCAGAAATGGATCCTCACCTTGAGAAATACCACTCTGGTTTATGATTAAATGAATTCTGCTTTAAAAATACACTGTAAGCCATACCAAAACTGATTTACATATTATTTGTGACACTCAATTTTGGGTGCTAATTTGCATTTAATTGGGAAAAAAGATTATTTACGAAAATAACAATAGGACCTTAATTAGGTAGTACTTCTCTTGCAGGACAGTACAGGCCAGAGAGAAAAGAAGAAGTTGGTGATCTCTAAGGCCCCTTCTAGCTTGAACTCTTATGATCCTATGATTCACTCCTAGACCCAGTGGGTGACTGCTTAATTTCTTATTAAAGCTGGGAGCAGTTGGGCAGTGAGTGTTCCAACATTAATATTCAAAGAAATGTAGATCATGCTGCCTTGGAAAAGTGGGATGAGTTTATCCCACACATACTCAGCAGGGCCTCGGCAGGGCTAATTTTAAACATTAATGGATCCAAGCAAGGATGAAGTCTCATTTTTTGCAGACTTTCACTATATGTAGACGGTGTTCCAGATGGAGGCACGCAGTCCCTCCCCATCACTGCTCTCCCCCACCATAGCTTACCTGGCTGATAGATAATAGGAAGATGTCCACATAGAGGCTTCTATTTACATTAAGAGAAGCATGGCATAGGATATGTCAGGCAGACCTGGATGTGAGTCTTGCTTCAGAGACCAGCTGTGTGACTTTGCTGAGACTCAGTTTTTTCACCATCATTCCCAGTCATCATCCCAGGAAGCAATGCAAATGAAGGTATAGCACTCCTGGAGGTACCACAGCCAAAGTTACTAAAGTCCCAGAAAAATTCCTCCCACAAAAGTCCTTGGTATTTTCAAGTGGGTCAACATCAGAAACTGATATTATCAGGGGAAATGAGATTGAAGAAGAGGTATTACCATAAGCTTTGCTACTGCCCCCTAATTACCATGGCACTTTTCCATCCGACTTTTAACTCAACTCTTCCATATGTGCTGTTTCCTCCATTGAAATGTGAGCAGGGACTAACTTTACTATTTATATTCCTAGAGCTTAGCACATAGTAAACACTTAATAATTGCTTTTTCAATCTTTGTTCATCTGCAAAATAGGTGTATGTATATATGTATACATACATATATACATATAAGTAATATAAATATGCATGTATGTATGTATGTATATTTTCATCAGGGCAATTGGAGTTAAGTGACTTGCCCAGGATCACACAGCTAGTAAGTGTCAAGTATTTAAGGCTGAATTTGAACTCAGGTCCTCCTGATTCCAGGGCCAGTACTCGATCCACTGTGCCACCTATCTGCCCTTATAATAACATTTTGTAGTACTTAGCTCAGAGAGTTTTCAAGAAAATTTGAATTAGATAATCTGTAAAAAATAGAGTTCATAATTAGCTTTGGAAACCTTATAAAACTATATATGTTGAATATTATCATACCATATTAAAGTATGTTATTATCATATATTTATAAACTTCTAATTGGTACTCAAAGTCTCTCCTGCATATTCTACTTAATGTAGTGACTATTAATTGTATTTGTTAATCTATACCCACTGGACTGATAGCTCTGTGAGGGTTGGAACTAGTTTCTAGCAAAGTGTTGTGTACAGATCAGGCACTAAGTTAACATTGAATTATTTTTAAAAAGTTTGAAAGTGTTAGGGATAATCAGAAGTCTAGGGATTTTTAAAACAGTATTCAGAAATCTTTGACATTTTTCCTAGTTTTATATTGAAAAAGCAATTGGTACCAGAAATGTCAGAAGTAAACACTCCAACAATACCATCTTTGCTACTGCAAATATGTCTTGGTGATGGGCACTGGAGATGAAGCTATAAAAGTGCTTTCAAATCTTAGCTCTTGTATTCCATAGTGGTGTGACCTAAAGAAGTCACTTCATATCTTGGACCCTCAGTTTATAAGGGGCTGGACTAAATAAAGAAATAAAGTCAGTTGAATTTGATCTGATATTCTTGAAGGCCCTTTCCATCCCTAACATTTGTGATTTTATAAAAAAAAAATTATTGACATATACTGTAAGTCAAATATCTACTCTTTTTTTTCCCATTAGACTGTAAATTCCTCATTTGCAGGAGTTATTTGGTTCTTTGTACTTGTATTTCCAGCATCTTGTACCAAGTAGATATTTAACAATTGCTTGTTGATTGGTTGATTGAAATTAAGAAGTTAAAATGGCAATTACTAACATTTCTACAATCCTTTATAATTTATTGTAGATAACATGTTTTATATACATATATATGTATGTATAATTTCACATTATTTATATATAGTTACATATTGAATTTTACATTTAAGTGTTTTTCTCACAACTACCATATAGGACAGATAACAAAAGGATAATCACCCCCATTTTGGAGGTGAGAATGTAATATGGGCAGAACTCTCTTCGGTTGTTAACTCAAACTTCGCATTGCACCCTTTGCTGCCAAGTTATGATATAAATTCTGCTCCTCACATTGAAGAAAGCTCTAGTAATTAACACTCTTCTGGTGTCTTTTGTTTGCATGTAGGATTGAGTCAAATGGTCATAGACTTGAAAGGAAGGAAGAAAAGTAGTGTGGCATGGGAGACAGTAGGCCCCAGGTGCTTGGGAGAAAGGCAATACCAGCTCATGACCCAAACAGGGCAGCATGAGGGCCTCAGGTGCAAGCAGATGGAAAAGCCCCAGCTTGCATAGGCCATCTGCTTACACCCAAGGCTCTTAACGTAGTTCCATTCTGATCCTTGCCACCCTCTCTCCACATGGCTACTGTCTTCCTTTTCCAAGTCCACATTCCACTTCCAAATTACAACTCTGCATGTGCCACTAAGCCTGGCGGGAAAGAAACAAAAGAGGCAAACAGTCTATTTCAGACCCTAATTTTCACCACTTGTGCAATAAGTTTAAATTGTGTCCTTTTATTGCCATTTTTTTAGAGATAACGGAGGAAACAAAGGGGAATGCAATGATCAGATTTTTGGACATATAGTAGATGGTAGTCATTCATATATAGGTAGGGTGAACATTTATTACCTTGATTCGATTCCTTGTTACTTACCTTGCTTTATTGTTTTGATTCAATGCTTTCGATTTTAAGGTTCTTATATATTTTGTGTGGTAATTCAGAGAGATTTATTATTGAGGGATTGAGGGAAGGTTTTGAATAGTTGATGAACCAAGATAGCACATTAAACCTAGGAAGTCTCCTGGGGTCACACTAAGTACCCACGGATCCCAGGACTACAGAGAAGGGGAATCAGGGAGAATTCTTATGATAGTCACATAGCTAGGAGACAACAAAGACAAGACTTCATTTCTAAACCTTTTGGTTGTAAATCCAGAACACTTTTAATTATCTAACCCTGGCTCTCTAAGTGACATAGGTTTTAGAGTTTTGTTTTTCTTACTTTAATGTAATAGTAATGTCCCTGAAAATGAGTTTTTTTGTAAATTAAATCCTATTTTAACATACTAAAACCAGAGATTTTAGCATACTAGAACAAGAGACACTGCCTAATGCAGTGTCCTAGAAGAGCAAATACTTTATAAATGCTAATTCAACTAAGTTGCATGACTTTCTTTGATAAAGAATCACTTTTTTAATGTGAAGAATTACTCTATTTCATCTGTTTTCTCAATTTGGATTTTCAAGGATACTATAGTGGGAAGAGCTACAAGAGAAGAAATTCTTGCAATATCCAGGATGAACTTAGCTTGGTGTGGTTTGGGGTGTAAAACAATCAATCAGCAGAGAGTTAAGAAAGCAGCCTGAGTCTTGTATTAACTGCAATTGTTCAATAGACTTGTCATGTCACAAGCATGATAATGACAAAAACAACTCCCGTTAATAAAAGACTTTTGAGTTTATGCAACACTTACTTCTCCATGACCCCATAAGTTAGGTAGTGCAAATATGATTATGTCCATTTCATTTTCTTTCATTTTAAGAGTTTTATTGCTGCCTGTTTTTAATACCACAGTAATTTTCCAATATGTTCTACTCAATTGAATTATTCTTCATAAAAAGGAAAGCATTTGACAAGCAAAATAACTGACGAAATTACCCTGTCTGATGGTGTATGCATCATTCTATTATTGTAGTCTTCCATCCCCCATCATCTCTTCCTAAGAGGAAAGAAATATATTTTATCATCTATTCTCCAAAACCAAGGGAAGTCATTGATGATGCTTACCTAAAATAGGAGAAAACTGAAGGCCACGTGGCAAAGTGGAGCTAGGTTTCACCCACAGTTCTCTCATCCCAAATCACACTACATCATGCTAACCACCAAAGAAATGAAATGCTTTGATATCTGTGATTAAGACATACATTGAGGGACAATTTGTATGAATTAATATGGAATAAAATAAGCAGAAATAGAAACACAATATCATGACTACAGGAATGCAGATACAAAGACCACTTATAGGAAGACAAACTTGGTATAATTAAAAAAATTAAAAACAAGCAATAATGGTCCCAGAGGACAGAAAAAGAAACCTAGCTCTTTCTTCTTGGCAGAGAAGCAAGGGACCATGAGAGCAGAAGGCAGGTGGGGTAACTTTATCAGTAATTTTTGCTTAACTGTTTTGCTTTGTTAAAAGGGAGAGCTGATTTTCAGGAGGTGGGGAGAAGAGAAGTGTGTTTATCTCTAGAAATGATTGTGATGAAAGAGTGAAAAAAAACTTTTTTAAAGGAAAGAAAAGGGAGGGGGAGGGTCATCGAACATCTTAGCCACAGAAAGAACAGGAAATGTAGAGGGTGAGGGAACTAACAGAAAGGAGAGCAGGGCAAGGATATGTGGACGTGGGCCATGTGTTTCATTTGATTGAGGAGATTTACTAACTGGAGGATGAAAGCATCCCATACCTTCCAAAGGAAAACAAAGACTTGGAAGAGGTCAATATCCCCATCTGTTGTAAAGGCTCTGTCTTTGGCTATTCTGGAAAGAATGATGTGGACACTAAAGATGGAAACCCTTTGGGTATATAACTTTTTAAGTCAACAAGTTGCTATAGCCCCAGATTGCACAACCATTTCTAGGTAAGCCCCCCAAATTTGTAATTGTCACAGACTGAATACTGGAGATTCAGCTGGTAATTGGTCAAGTTTATACACGTATTAGGGTTTTGGGAACATGGTGATTCATTTCTGTTTTGAAAGGTTCCTGAATTTTGGAAGAATGTTTCTAAAACACTTCACAGATAAAAGCCACATGGGTCCTATGTTCTGACAGGATCAATAAATACTACCCTTCATCAGGGTAGGAGAGAAAAGCAATTGTGTCTATAACAAGTTCAGCTGTTAGCTTTTAACTTACATTGTTGATGTGTGAGGTGTACTATAGACAGTGCCCTGTGGGTGGTTTATTAAAAAAAGAAAGGAAGGAGAAAAGCTGGTATAGTTTTTTAAAAATTTAATTCATGGTATAACTTTCATCTTTAAAAGCAAAAAAAAATCATACTTAAAAAAGTCTAAATACAACCCATATTCTTTTTATTTTATTATCAAACATTTGAGTACATCATGATGACTTCACTGTTAACTCATAATTTAAAAGGTGGGAGACTGTCAAAAGAAAGGGTGCCATAGGGGCGGCTAGGTGGTGCAGTGAATAGAGCACCGACCCTGGAGTCAGGAGGACCTGAGTTTAAATCTGGCCTCAGACACTTAACACAAAACTAGTCATGTGACTCTGGGCAAGTCACTTAACCCCAATTACCTTTCAAAAAGAAAAGAAAGGGTGCCATGTTGGGGACCCCTGCTATTCTGGTGAACTTGAGTGGGGATGACACTGTCTTCAGGTCAACTCTTCCAAGTGATGTTGGAGGGTGGTTGCCTGTTAATTCTAGTTGGGGGTAATGTGTGGAAAGGGAGGCTGTTTGCTGTCTCCCAAGACGCTTGGGAAAGAAAATGACTCCATTTATGGATTACTAGAGAGGGCCCACGAGAGCAGACATTAAAATTCAATTCCATCTAACTCAATAAGCATTTATAAAGCAACAAGAGAGAATTGCTTCAGTAATGAAGCTTTAGTGTACAAAGTAAAATGCAAAGTTATCTGGGGGAAGAGGGTCCAGTTTGAAGCAGGAGGGGCTCTAAATGGTGCTGCAATGACAGATCTCTTTGACTTGACGAAGAACTTACTTCTAAAAAGTTTGTAACAAGGAGGAGGATTGTGAATTAAACTTTTTTATACTTTATTTTTTCCAATTACATGTAAAAATTTCCAACATTCATTTTTTAAAAAACATTAAGTTCCAAGTTCTCTCCCTCCCTCCCTGTATTCCCCCTTTCATTGAGAAGGCAAGCAATTTGATATAGGTTATATACATGCAAACATGCAAAATATATTTCTATATTAGTCATGTTGTGAAAGAAAACACGGACCAAAAATGCCCCAGAAAAATAAAGTTTAAAAACATATGCTTTAATCTGCATTCAGACTCCATCAGTTCGTTCTCTGGAGATGGATAGCATTTTTCATCATAAGTCCTTTAGAATTATCTTAGATCTTTGTATTGTTGAGAATGGCTAAGATTCACAGTTAACCATCATAAAATATTGCTGTTACTGTGTACAATGTTTTTTCTGGTTCTGCTCACTTCACTTTGCATCAGTTCATGTAAGTCTTTCAAAGTTTTTTTCTGAAAGTATCTTTCTTGTCATTTCTTTTTTTTTTTACTTTTTTTTTTGGAGGGCAATTGGGGTTAAGTGACTTGCCCAAGTTCACATGGCTAGTTTTGTGTTAAGTGTCTGAGGCTAGATTTGAACTCAGGTCCTCCTGACTCCAGGGCCAGTGCTCTATTCCCTGCACCACCTAGCTACCCCCTGCTTGTCATTTCTTATAACTCTTAAAATAGTGGACCAAAGTATCTCCCATAATTGTTGTTTATCCTTTGTTCTTGAAGAGGACCAATGACATTAGGCATGTGGTGTCCTGACTTGCAAATGAATTGAAGTGGGGTAGGGCTGTGCAGAGTCACCAGCCTCAGTTTCTGCTCCAGAGCCATCTGGGTCCATTAGCAATACATAGATCAGGATGCCTACAGATGGCCCCATATTCAATGGGAGACCTTGGCCTTTTTAATAGGGCTGCCAATTTAATTGAATTAAGCTAAAATGCAGACAGACTATTTTAAAAAGTGAAAACATTTGAAAAATGATAATTAATGAAAAAGGATGCCGGATAAAAGATCCTCTTCTTCTTTGCATATTCCATTAAACATTTATTAAATGTTGCTGTGCCAGTTTTCTCATCTTTAAAATAGAGATAATACTTTAATTTACTCATACTATTGCATGGAAAAAAACCTCATACACTGTAATGCACTCTATCTTAATGTGGTGTATTAATAGACTTGGAGAATACAGAGGATATAAAACAAATACAATACAGAGGGTACTGAGGGTGCAAAACAAATGCTTCATAAATTATAAAACACTATATCTAAATGTCACGTATAATTAGACTCTTGGAAAATACAAGAGAGTACAAAATAAGACAATAAGGAGCCATCTAGGATCTAATGGAGAAATAAAGACATACATACGTAAAGAAAAACCTGGAGAGAACTTCTTATTTGATCACCAGTATAAGGCAAGCTCTCTCCTAGGAAGTGATTAAACCCCTTTATTTTACAGAGAAAGAAACTGCTTCCAGGTAAGTGATTTGCCTATAGCCACACAGCTACTCAAAGTCAGAGCTGAAATTAAGATCCTGTCCTTCTCCCTCTCCTTCCTTTCTCTCTCCTCATCTTCCTCCTCCTCCTTTTTGTCCTCCCCTCTTCTCTTCTCTTCCCTCCCCTCCCCTTCACTGCCCTCCCCTCTCCTCCCCTCCTCTCCTCTCCCGTTCTCTCTTCTCCTCTCCTCTCCTCTCCTCTCATTCTCTCTCCCCACCTCTCTTACAGTAAACCACCTGAAAAAAAATCGGGGGCTACAAACGCAAGTCATCAGTCCAGAGCATTTAGAACTTATTTTACAAAAACAATCATTTGCAGGTGAGGGAAGTGAGGCTCAGAAAGGTTAAATCACTTGCCTATGGTGACCCAGTCAGTAAGTAGCAGGGTCAAAACTTTAAGCTCGTATCATTCTTTTGTAGTGGAAATGATGCAAATTCAGGTTAGGGATGGATGCAGTCCCATCCACTTGATAGATATAGTCACTTTTCAAATGGTAAGAGTATTTCTCAGCTAGATGGAACATCTTTAAGACAGTATCTACCTAAATGCAAAATGTATATAAGTACATGCTTCAGATGGGCCACCTTTAAGAAGAAAGTGCTGAACTAAATGAATCCTGGGGGCTCTTCCAGCTCTGAAATGCTATGATTCTGTGACAGTCAAATGAAGTTTGCTAATCAGAAGCAGCCATAATTCCAGGTGGTTACATAATGCTCTATATGGGCACAACTCACCAGACTAGGAGACCATTGCCTTCTAACTGATTTCCTATGCTGATTAAAGAAAAAAAATATCTAATTTTGCTGGCATTATGGAAGAATTTACTGAATACATACTAATTATGGGGTGGTGATTTTATGCTGTTCAAGGGATAAACTTATTTTTATGTTACTCCCCCTTCCTGTGTCAGTTTAAAGAGTTTTAGAAAAATGAATCATTCAGTGCTATTTTCTATCCTGCCTAATTTATAGATACAAGAGTAGATATCTGTTTCTCCCTTTTTTTCCTTTTGTTAATTTTTTTTTTGCCTTGAGAACACTCCGACGCAAGCATGCAAATAGATTGGATATTAACACCCAGTAGACATATTTTCAAAAGAAAGGTTGTAATCAGAAGAAGAAATGGAATGAAATGTACTCAGAGACCAAGAATGACAGTGAAAAAGCTCTTCCTTCTGGTTGATTTGCTACTGTGATTGCCTGCTTAAATGTCCTGGGTTGTGCCACTGAAAAACCCTTAATGTGATTTATAAGCTGTTACTGCCCTTAGAGATGGAGTGGTTTCTTCTATGCTTCCTCTTTGGACAAGGCCATTTTCTTTCCATCTCTCCAAAGTAGATAGCAGCTATGGAACAGAGCAAATTAAAGAACCTTTGATAGTTCATTTCTCTAAAACTCATTTTCCTCATTTGTAAAGTGAGGGCAAATGGACAAGATAAGCCCTAAGGTATCTGTCATCCCTAAATCCTGGGAGTCTATGATAATAAATACAAATATAACACTGATATCTTCATTGGTATCCCACTGTAATGACAATTTTTTTAAAGAAGAGTAAAAATAGACATTGGGTATGGTGCACCCCCAATCTGGAAAATCTGGGTAAAATTTTTTGACCCTCCCTTCATAACAAAGAAGTCTGAATTATTATGGTATTAAAAGATAAAATACATTGATATCATATAATTATTCATGTTTTAAATGTATTCTGAGTTTATAAACTTTTTCTGTGTCATCTGCTGGCTTTCACGTGTCCTATGAGATTTTCATAAAACTCCCAACAAATTCCTATTTAATTTTCTATGCCAGCCTGTGATAGATCAAAAGCACAATGGGTGAAGTTACAATGTGCAAGGGATAGCTGCATAATTCTTTCCTCTACATGGCAGTCTTTCAAGTACTTGAAAGTAGAGATCATGTCTCCCCCCTCTTGAGTGTTTTTTTTTTTCTAGGCTAAACACGTCCAGTTCTTTCAAAGAATCTTCAATAAATTTGTAAGGCAATGCTTTGATGCAGACTCCAAAAGGTCTCCAAATCTGGAGGAAGGGCTATAGGTAAGGTTGAGGTCCCTTCCTAGCTTGCCTACTTTGGTTTCTTCCATAACCTCTAATGTTCCAAAATGGCGGCTCCTTGGGGGCAGGAATGATCATTGTGCCTTTCTTTGTATCTTCAGTGCTTAGCCCAGTACCTTGTAGACAGAGAATACGTAATACATTCATGTTTAATTACCTTGTCTGTGAGGGTTGGAGGCAATCAGAATTATTGTGTTATTCTTAACTCTGCCAAAACTGAACATCAGTGAAGGTGTACTTTCTACCACTTGTCAGAGAGGTCATTTTTGCATTCAAAAAGGTCCTCCTTTATTCATAACAGAAAGTTGCCCCCTTTTATTGTTGTTCAATTTGATCCACTGTCTTTTTTTTTTTTTTAAGCAATCAGGGTTAAGTAACTTGCTCAAGGTTACACGGCCAGTTATTTCTGGGTGTGGCGCTGAGTGTCCGAGCCCGGGATTCGATCTCCAGGTCGTCCCAACACTGGAGCACTTGCTGTGCTACCTGGCCACCCCTGATCCACTGTCTTGACTAGAGTTGAAGAAGGAAGAGGTTCATTGTTCTGATACCTCTAACCTCAGTTTCAAATAGTCAGATGATAATACCTTTCCCAGTATGACTGAACAGGTAAGTTTCTGCTAGAACTGTATTTCCAAAAATGAAGCTTATGACTGGTCTGTGATTTCTCTTCAGCTCTTGTCCTTCCTGTGCAATTATATAACTTGCTCTTGTCTCCTTAGACCCTTAACCACCATAAATCAAAAGATTCTGGTGAAAACACCATTAGAAACAAGTAGTACAAATAATGTCCTATAAATACTAATGAGCATTTCTTCATTTTTGCCTTATTTCTAGTTTTGCCTTTTTCCTTGTTGCTTATTAATGGGGTAACATGTGGAAAGAAGAAATTAAATGGTTTGGCAACATAAATTTTATTTCCAGCTTGTTAATTTGCAAAGCAGTTGAATAAAACGTTAACCTTCACCTTATACAGATTACTTAAACAACAATGAGTCAATGATGATAAACAAAGAGAAGAGCTGAAATTTTTAAAATACTGCTCATTAAAATATTTCAACTTAGCAGCTTTCCCGCTGCTAGCATATTAGTTCAATGCCTTAGAACCTCAAAACTAGGCTACACAGTAATCTTCTAAGATGGTATCCCTTGTTTTCAGCATCTCTCTTCTTTAATCCATTCTTCATGTTACAGCCAAGGTTAATCTTCCTAAAACATCACTTTGATTGTGCTATTCCTCTGATCAAAAATCTCTTTCATTAGCTGCTGACAACATACAATCCAGACTCTTCAGTTTGGTCAAGTCTCTTGACCATTTATGCTGGATCTAGTTTTCTAAGCTTTTCTTCCATTACATCCCTCACTACACAAATGTTCATTGCTGTTTTTCAGTCATTTTTCTGTCATGTCTGACTCTCCATGACAACATTTTAAGATTTTCTTTGCAGAGATACTGGAGTGGTTTGCTATTTCCTTCTCTAGCTCATTTTACAAATGAAGAAACTGAGGCGAACAGGTTTACACAACTTGCCCAGGGTCACACAGCTAGTAAGTGTCTGAGGCTAGAGTTGAACTCATGAACTCACTGATTCCAAGTCCACTGCTCTATCTACTGCACCACCTAGCTGCTCTACACAAATAGTCAAATCTATTCAAATTGGTCTTCTCCATGAAGAATCCTTAAGTCCCTCGTTTTTAGTGTCTTCCATAATTCTGGAATTTGCAAACTACTTGACTTTGCTTGTTCAAATTTTATTTATAATTCATTGTCTAGTCCAAATACTATCTAACCAGGGAAATCTCCTTGGCTTAGCCCAACCCAGAGTGATCGTTCCCTCCCTGAATTCATTATATCACCTATGTGGCATTTCATACAAAATACTCTGACATCTCTGGGTCGTCTTAAGCTACTCTTGTACTACTGTTGTCTTAAGCTACTATTCACCTATTCTTTTGTTACTTGATAAATTTAGTCTAATACATGCAATCCAATGAATATTAGGTAATAGAGGAGAGAGAATGTTTATTTAAAACAGTTGTTTCTCCCCCCACCCCTCCATGAAGCTTGCAGCATGATAACGGAATTTGAGATATAGAAAGAGAATGAGACTATGAAACTGTACATAATAAGCACAACACAGAGGAAAAAAAATACAAGGGATTTTTGACAGCCAGGGGAAAAAATGGATCAAGAAAGGCTTCTTGCTAGAGATTGTATTGAGGTTGTACATTAAAGAACTGATAGAAATTCAACATGTAAAGAGGCAGAAGAAATTACATTCATAGGAAATAGTGTGATAAAAGGCACAAAGCCAGGAGAACACATGCTAAAAGCTCATAGATGTAGAGTTAGAAAGGTCCTCAAGGGCCCTGAAGTCCAACCCCTTTGTTCTACACATGAGGAAATAGAAGCCCAGGGAAGTTATGTGATTTGCCCAATCTGCCATTGATACTGAGTATCAGAGGTAGTACTTGAAGTTAGGTTACCTGATTAACTAATTAATTAAGGATTAATTAATTATTAATTAATAATTAATTAAGGATCAGTTAACCCTTTACTGCACATAGGTGACTGAGTGAATGGTGGTAAAATGGAGAAAGATAATATGTTCTGTTCTAGACATGCTGAGTTTGAAGTATCAGTGGGGCCATCAAGATGAAGGTGTTTTGTAAGTAGTAGAAGGGGCATTTATGAAACTGAAAATAGTTGTTAGGGCAGGAGAGTCAGATTTGAACTTCATCTGTGTAGAAGAGATATTTGAAGCTATGGAAATTACTGCAATTACTGCATATGTCTAATATGAAAAGAAAAAGAAGAGACCTAAAGACTGAATCTTGGGCTTCTCAAACTTTGGAAAAATGAACCAACTTAGAAGAATAGACAGCAAAGCAGATAAAAGAGATAAAAAGAAATTCAAGGAAGAGAGAAACCAGAAGGGAGTGGTCAAGTGCTAAATATTTTGACAGTTAAGTAGGACAGAGATGAAAAATAAGAGAATGGTGAAGGGAGAGGGGGAAGAAAGGGAGGAAGAGAGAAAGAAAGACAGAAAGAGAAAATAAAGGAAAGAAGGAAGAGAAAGAAAAAAGAAAAGGAAAGAAGGAAGGAAAGAAAGAAGGAAGGAAAGAAGGAAGGAAGGAAGGAAGGAAGGAAGGAAGAAAAGAAGGAAGGAAGGAAGGAAGGAAGGAAGGAAGGAAGGAAGGAAGGAAGGAAGGAAGGAAGGAAGGAAGGA
>NW_027186296.1:98480799-98503524 GCF_028583685.1 Petaurus breviceps papuanus | reverse complement strand
GGAAGGAAGGAAGGAAGGAAGGAAGGAAGGAAGGAAGGAAGGAAGGATTTAGTTCAAAGACTATTTATGCCACTCTCTATGTATACGATTTTGGGAAAGTCATAATCTCTTAGACTCAATTTCCTCATATATAAAATTAAGTGGTGAGACACAATAACCCCAGATTTCTTCTGGTTTTAAATCTACAGATCCCTGAATTTCAAGGAAGCAGTTTTGGGGGAGTAGTGAAGTCAAAAATCCAATTATAAGGTATTAAGAAGAAAGTATGTGATAAACTAGCGGAAACTTCCAAATAAACCTAGCATAGTGAAGGTGCTCAATATTTGGTAAGTAATGGAATCTGGTGTTACAGAGTCTCAAAATTTTATGTTTGGAAGGGATCTTAGAGATAGGACAAAGGATCTTGGAGTTGTCTTAGTGATCATCTAAAATTACTTTCCTCATTTATGATGACAAAATTGGAGTTCTGATGGAAAAATGTGGTCTGAGGTCATAGTCAAATACTATTTCTAACATCTCATGCTAGCATTCTGACACACACACACACACACACACACACACACACATATATATATATATATAATATATATATATATATATAGGACTTTAATACTTTCTTGCTTGTTACTTTAAAACTAAATTTGTTCCATGCAAAAATATGGGTTTAGTAGTATAGAAAATGAATTAAGTATTCATTGAGGACCCATGACATGCCCAACTCTAGTGCTAGAAGTAGAACATGGTAAGTCCAAATGATGTCTGGATGTAAGAAAAGAACATTCATGAATTCCGTTCCTTGGTAGAAAATTATGGAAATCAGTCTTCTAGAGCTGAGTATCCTTAGTATTCTAATTGTTCTATGTTGTTGAAATATAAACATCCACAGGGAGAGAATGCAGTATAGTCAAAGAGAAGATGTGCTTGTGACTCCAATATGGCCAGGCAGTTAATATTATCAAATTAATAGGAATTGAATGAATTTTGGAGTTGAATTATTTGCTTATTGGAATGTGTCTTCACCTTAATAACTTTAACCAATACAATGATCTTCCACAATTTGAAAGGACTCATGATAAAAAATGCTATTCTAGAATTGATGAACTCAAGTGTAGATTGAAGCATCTCTTTCTCCTTTTTTGTCTTTTTTTTTGGCGGGGAGGGACAGAACTAATGCAGAAATATGTTTTGTATGACTTAATATGTGTAACAGATATTGTATTTTTTGCCTTCTCAGGGGTGGAGAAGGGGGTAGAAGGGACTGAAAGTAAAATACTATTGAACTGACAAAAAGAAGCTGTCTTCATTAAGGTTTCTGGACCATTCCTAGGGAAAGGTAGTGGCAGTTGCACATACCTAAACCACTGGAGCCTTCTTAAGCTACTGAGAGAGAAAACACTGTGTCCAGAGAAAATAAAATCATTTCCACTTTTGAACTTCAGCTTTAATAAATAGACTGAGTCATCTCATCCTATAGAATGAGTGTTCTCAATAAGCTCCCAGACAAAACTTTCCCTCTCATGTAGTTCACATGTTGAGAGCAGTATGATGATAGTTTGAGCCTTTTTATTTTTTAAAGATGTGGGGATGTGTCTAATACAATAATGTGACAGTGTGAGGATGGGAAGATGAAGGGCTGCAAGGCACTGTGATTTGGCCTTTTTCTATACTGGTACTGGGTTTTCCTACCCAACCTGAATAGCTCTATATGGGATCTGTCATTTTATACCATCCCAGTTCCTTTGCAATTTCTAGGTGCAATGAAAATGCTAATTTTGTTCTACAGACTGATCAAGGCAAGATGCTTGTTACAGTGATCAACCTCATTATTTCTGCATATAACTCTTACTGTAGCCAGGAGCATTAGTTTTTCAATATTTAATATCAAGTATGTCCTAGGATTATGTCTTCTTTGTCTTCTGAAAAACCTCCTGCATAACTGATAAAGTATTATGTTCTGAAATGTGACTCAATAAATCTTGAGTAATAAAAGGATGATGGGAGTACTTATAACCATATTTCACAAAATGAAGAAATAGTTTGATGATTTTCATAAATGACCATCATAAGTACAAGGCCCTCACACTGTCACTCAGCATTTTTGCTGACAGCAACACAAACTTCTTCCATTTCTCCTAAATTACTACATTATGTATAAAAATTGACCTTTGACTATATTCAGTGGACATTTTTTTAATCTATCCTCTTCTGTTGAGTATTATCTCCTTCAAGGTTTTTCATACCTTGTCTCCAAAGACCGTAAACAATTTTCTTCATGTGATTAAAAGAAAATTTATCTTCTTATTGCTGTTTATTTCTCTTTTTCACCAGCTCCTCTTCCTCCTTCCAATACAATTTATGCCTTTCTACTGTAGAACAACCATGATAGAGTAGTTTAAGCATGACAGTTGAAGTCAAAACACCAATCTTCTATAACAAATCAGGACCAGGTCCCTCAAGGATGGAGAAGTACTAGTCCCAGAATACAGAGGAGGATAGATTTTTATGCACTAAAAACAATTAATCAAATAGTACCAATTAATTAAAAGAAAACAGTTAACCAGGATACAAAATTAGTTCATGTGATTTCTAATTGGAGAAAAGATTAGGGACTTTCCAAGTTGGTAGGGGGAGAGTAAATAGGTGCAATTGCCTGAAATCAGAAAAAGAGGTGTTCTGCTCCCCTACCCAAGTATCTTTATTCAATCAAAAGAACATAGAAACAATATCTGATTAACCAGTAGGGGGCCAATTTTCAGAAAAGATATATGGGTTTCTTGCAATGTATCATTGTGAGAAATGTTTTGCATCAACCTTGAGAAGTGGTCTAGCTTCCCAGCTGTACAGGGTTAGGTTCAAACAATTTAATAAGGTTTTCTCTCCATTCCCAGAACTGAATAAAGTTTTCTCACAAAACAGAAATTGGATGAAACCCATCATTGAATAGAGAGGGAATTGAGCTAGTTCCAGAATTAGTCAGAAGATGAAATTAGAGTAGTTCACTCGATTCCTACTACCAGTTGCTGATCTCATTCCCTCAGTTTCCTCATATAAAAACAGTGATAACTATTCCAATGTCTTGTCCTAGCATGAAGATGAACTTCAGTTCTTTAATGTTATGCCAACTATTTAAGCCACAACAGTCACTACTCAGGTAGAAGAGCTTCCAATATAGTCTTTAAGGGATTAACTGTTGTTGGACGATCATAAAAACTGTGTTTGGGGGAGATTCATCATTGAAAAATTGGCCACTAGGAGATGAATTATTTTGACTTCAGAAAGTAATGAAAAGGTTTACTGAAATGTGTAAAAGTTGTTATCTCTGCCAGAAGAAGGATTGTAGAAGCATAGATTTAGAGCTGTGAGGGGTGTGAGAGGTAACCTAACCCAACTCCCTTATTTAAAAGCTAAGGAAACTAAGTTCAAGTGACTTGGCTCAAGATGAAACATGAATGAAGCCCCTTTTGCTCCGACTCCATTTCCAGCATTATTTCCACTGCACTTCAGCAATAAATCATCCAAAATTCACTGTAAGAAGTCCATTGTGAAGGGTCAAAAGAAAGTCCTTTGTGAACTAAAAAGCACTGTATGTGTCTGCCATTTTTCTTATTATTATGGGAGCTCCCACTTCACTCTCACTTCCACCACCCTCAGTTAAAATTGAATACCTTCAGCTCTTAAATTAAATGTATTTTTGAATTCCACATATATAGTAACTATGGACTCAGTTCTGTTAAGAAAACTAAGGGGAGATTCCAGTTTGAGACCTGTGTGGTCCAATATTAATAACCTCTTTTATTCAGCCTCAGAGAACCATCATGTCAAATAAAAAAGCAAAGTTTTCAACCCTACTATTTCAGAAAATAAAAGTATATGTGAAAAACCTGTCTTGTCTACATGCCACAAGATAAAGGGAAGGCTTTTAGCATATACAAATACATACTATCATTCTGGCACTTGGGTAAACTAAATCAGGACATATGACTAATTCTTTCAACCTTCTCATACCATTAGCATGTATTTAAGCATGAGATGCAGGCACGATTATGGCAGGAATGTGGTTAATAAGTTTTTCTACCTAGGTACTCATAATCTGTTTGGGTAACCCATATAATTCATAGACTAATTCTACAATATTCATTGCATGTGCCAATTAGTCTCTTCTGGTTCTCTGGGTGTTAGTCCTTACCAATTATTATCATTTCAACCTCAAAGATTCATACAGTTGGAGAAATGCCTTGATACTTGGCTTTTTCCAACTTCTAAAGAATATTAGATTGAGAGCTGGCAGTCCTGGTCTTGGCTCTGTCACTAACTAGAATGACCTTGGGAAAATAATATAACCTCTGAGGATCTAAGTTTTCTCATCTCTTAAGGGAGGAGGTTGGATAAAATGATCCCTTGAACCCTTTAAACTTATTAATTTCTGTGATTATGATTCTTAAATAGCAACCTCACAGAATTACTGTTAGGCTTAAATGCCAAAGCACTATCTTATTAGTGACTAGGGGACTCTTTTTATGAATTCATGTAGCAACCCATCTATAATTTTAAAAGTCAAGTCTTAGAGAATTGTCCAAGACATACAGAGGTTAAGCAATTCCCCTAAGACAACACGGTTAGTGTATCAGAGACAAGAGTTGAACCCATATCTGGTGATTCCAAGATCAGTACTTTATGGCTACATCCTATTGCCTCCATAGCACTTTCTACAGGAGAAATGTTCATACAAATGCAAGGGAATGCTGCCTTTATTTCAAGGTGCCTCTGGTTTCTTACCTGTTGTCAACCCAAAATCCCAGTATTTTAATGAATTGGGTAATGAATAGGGAGATAAATATCCCAGGTGTATTTTTGCTTTATAAAAATGAGAAGAAATTAATAGCACATAAAATGATGAAATAAATCAAATTCCTAGGATTTTTCCAATTCTCCTGAATCAGAATTTAGTGTCTCCTCACTGCTTAAGAGTTTGGTGAAGTAAATGTATGAAAAGAGATTTGTGAGGCTATGTGTTGCGAGTTGTGAGGCTGGAAAACTAGGTCGATAATGCTACGTTGGATCCTGGTGCAATGGCATATCAAAAACTAGAGGAATTGAATAACAATTAAAAAATCTCTGAGTTAAGTCTTTTCCAATCTGAGAAGAAAATCAGACTAGGCACATTGTAAATACTGCAGATTGGAGGAGACAAAAATGTGATGGAGATTGACACCAAACAACAAAAGGGTATAAAAGATAGGGATTGTCAAGAACAAGAGGTTCAATTCTATTCAACAAGTATTTGAGTGACAGGTGCTATGCTAAGGAGCTGGTGAGGCAAAGACAAAAATGGAATAGTCTGCCCTGACTTCAAGGGGCTTATTTTCTAGGAGAAAAGAAGAGGGAAACAACAAACACAAATAGATAAAAGGATCATGGGTTCATAGGTGAATCTGGAAGGTATCTTAAAGGTCACCTAGTTCAAACCTTTCATTTTACAGATCAAGAAAGTGGGACCCAAGGAAGTTAAATGACCTGTCCAGCATCACATCATTAGATACAGAGTCAGGATCAGAATTCTGGTCTCTTGACTTCCAGTATAGTATTGTTTGTTTCCCTTAAGAATCACTACTACTACTACTACTACTACTACTACTACTACTACTACTACTATTGGTGGATGAGGAAGAGAAAGAGAGGATACTGCAAGAACAAAAAAAAATGGAGGCCCAGTATAAAATGGGAAACCACACACTTTCCCAATCTTCGCTACCCATGAAATAGTCAACTGTCGGGAGATGCAATGAAATGACTACAGTCTATTAACTAAACCCTTCTCTCTAGTCAAATTGGTCTGTTCACCATTCCCCAAAGCTCTGCTAGGCTCCCTGACATTCCATGGGCCTCCTTCCTCTTTATGTTTGCCTATGACATTTCTTCTATCTGGTGAATACCCTCCTTTATCTCCAACTTCCACCTAATGAAATATTGCTTGACCTTCAAGGTCCATTGCAAATTCAACTTCCTCCATGATTTTGTTTGGTATAGGGACCTCCCAGATGAGAAAAAAAACCCTCTACCAACGCAGGATGACAGCTTCTAGTTTTGACTTTGAAGACCCCGCCCCTTAACGGGTCTTAGACTGCATTTTGAGAACCATACACAGAACATTGAGAGGTTGAGCAAACCATGTATACAGTAGTTGTCACCAAGACCAACTATGCTACCTTTCACATTACCCTGTAATATGGTTATCCATATCCATATTTTAATATTTGTCTCCATTATAAGCCCTTCAGGGGTAACTAGGTGAATGCAGTGAATAGAACACTGGACTTATTGCTGAGAAGATTTAAATTTTAATCCTGCCTCAGATACTTACTAACTGTGTGGCCCTGGGTAAGTAACTTACTTTCTGTTCTTTGGTTTCCTCTTCTGTAAAAGGAGGATAAAAATAGCACTAATCTCACAGAATTTTTGCTAGAATGAAATGAGATTACATGTGTAAAGTGTTTTGCAAATTTTAAAGTGCTTTATAAATGCTATCAATGACGGTGATGATGGTGGTGGTGATGACAATAATATCTCACTTATCTTGGATGCCTAACTGTTCTTAGTACAGGACCTTGCACATACATCAGTACATCAAAGATCTGTGATTTCTACTATGTGAGGGTTCCTTCTACCAATGCTGATTGCAACACATATAACCGCACAAAGTAAACATTTAATAAATAGTGGTTGACATCGATGAAGCATTTTACCTACCTCCTGACACCAAAGTGAAGGGGAAAGGGGAGAGGGGACTCAGGGTACATACAGAAACATTTATTTTTGGACATGGCCAATATAGAATTTGTTTTGCTTGTCTATGTATGTTTGCTACAAGGCTTTATTTTCTTCTTTTTTGAATAAAAAGATAGTAGGGAGAAAAAATTTAATAATTGAAAAAATAAAATTTACATTTTAAAGGCAGTTGAATGAAATTCATAATTATGCACAGATTATATCACACCTGCTGGGGATGGTAGGAGAGAGATTATGGTTATCAGAACCAGAAAGGTAGCCAGGAATGAGTCTGAGTAGAGGTGAGTTTTAAGAAGAGAGAGGATGCTTCTCGGAGAAAAGGAGCATCAAGGGCATGTCAAGTCATGCCAACAAGCATTTATTAGTCATATACCGTATAACAGGCCTGGTGCTAAGCAGTGGGAATACAAATTGAGGCAAAAACAGATTCTGACTTCAAGGAGATCACAATCTAATGGGGGAGAACAATGTATAAACAACTACATATAAATAGTATATATATATATATATAAAACCTATTTTGAATTAGAGGTAATCTAAGAAGGAAGGCACTAGCATTAAGGATGGCTAAGAAAGGCTTCTCACAGAAGGTAGAATTTTAGTTGAGGTTTGAAAGAATCTAGGGAATCCAGGCAGCAGAGATAAGCAAGGAGAACATTTGCAACAGCTAGTGAAAATGCATGATGTCAGGAGGTGGAATGCCTTGTTCTAGGGAGGCCAATAGCAAAGAAATCAGTGTCACTGAGTGGTAGAATATAGGTAGGGAAGCAAAGTGTAAGAAGACTGGAAAATAGGAAGGGGACAGAATATGAAAGCTTTTAAAAGATAGAAGAGAGGAGGTAACAGGAAGCCACTGGAATCTATTGAACATAAGGGTATGGTTTAGGAAAATCACTTTGGTAGCTAAATGGAATGAGAAATTTGAGGCAAGGAGACCAGACAGAACCCTACTGCAGTATTCCAGGCATGAGATGATGAAGGCATTTACTAGAATGTCGGAAGTATTAGAGGAGAGAGGGTGACATATACAAGAGAATTTGCAAGGATAGAATCAACAGGACTTATCAACAGATTGGGTCTGGAGGGGTGACACTTAGGTTATGAGCCTGCAGGACTGAGAGTATGGTGGTGTCCACAGCAGTAGGGAAGTGAGGAAGAAGGGAAGGCTTGGGATGGAGGGCAATAAGAGTTACTTTCAGCATGTTTAGTTTAAGATATTTTACGATGCATCCAATTCAAGGTGTCCAATAAATGTGACTGAAGGATAAGAGAAAGGTTAGGGCTAGTTAAATGGATATTAGAATCATCTACATAAAGATGATGATTAAATCCACGGGAGCTGATGAGATTACCAAGTACAGTGGTATTAAGGGAGAAGAGAAGAGGGTCTAGGAGAGAACCTTGGAGGACAACCACAATTAGCAGGCATGATCTCAATAAAATTCAGCAAGGGAAACTGAGGAGTGGTCAGATAGGTAAGAGGAGAACCAGGAGAGGGTAATATTCCAAAAACCTAGAGAGAATGGAGTCTCAGGAAGAAAAATACAGTGTTAAGTGTCAAAAGCTACAGAGAGGTCAAGAACGATGAAGATTGAGAAAAGTCCATTAGATTTTGCAATTAAGAGATCATTGGTAGCTCTAGAAAGATTAGTTTCAGTTGAATGATGGGGTCAGAAGCCAGACTGAAGATAATCAAGGCATTTGACATACGTGTGGACAAGGACCTCAGACATTTCAGGGCAAGACACAAACAACTCCTGAACAAGATATGATTAAGAGGTTTATTTTCATATGGAAGAGAGGTCAAAGGTGGATAAGGACAGGCTAGTCCCACAAGTGGGAAAGAATCAAGCAATAGCTTTCTTTTAAAATGATTAATGATAAGAACATGGTCTTTGGTTTAGGTGTGATGAACAGAAGATTTCCCAACTGGGTTTGGCTGGATGTGGAAAAACACTCTTTGGTTCCTCAGCAAATTACTTGTGTTCATATTTTATTGAAATCAGTGTGAAAAATCTGGTACATAAAGCCAGAAGCTAATCAGTTTGAGCTTAAACTGTGGCCTAATTTTATGCATACTGTGCAGAAACAAAATCTCAAGAGGATTTCTGAGAGACATATTTTTCCTTTCCTTTTTTCCCTCTGCATGAGTTTGGCCAGAGACATAGGGCAGGACAGTGGTGGCAAAAGCTTCCCATGTCTCACACTGTCTTCCAAACGTCCCCCTCCTTTATAGATTTTGTTACCAATATAGATTTTGTTACTAATGCTGCTACAAGCATACTGGGTGTTACTTGCTTTGATTTTTTCAAACTGGAACTATTTAGGAAACCAGAAGTAAGTAGTCTCTGAAAACCCGAGCAATGACAATGTTCCAAAACCAGCAAAATTCACCAAGGAAATGGCCCCATGGCATGATAGAATGAATGCTAGATTGGGAGTGAGAGGATCTGTGTTCAAATCCTAACTCCACCATTTTCTCGCCTATGGACAAACCCTTGGGCAAATCTGTTCTTGAAGGGCCTCAGTTTGATCACCAGTAGAACAAAGTTATTGGACTAGGTGGCCTTGAAGGTCCCTTCCAGTTCTAAATTTCCAATCCTAAATTAAAGGCTATTATTAAATATAGTAGACTTTAAACACCAAAATTAGGTGTTTAAACTCAAACTGAGTCATTTCAACTAAGTCAGGCTGTTAAGAAATTCAGGAAGGAAGAGGAAGGGAAGAAGCATTTATGTAGCACTTACTCTCATGCCCAGTACTGTAATATCTTTCTGAACCCAAGCTGAAACCTCTATCTATTGCACTCTCTGCCTGCCTCCTGAAGAGGTGCTATGTATTAGGGAGAAGAGGAGGTATGTTACAGCTGTAGCTTCAGGATAGATGCAATTCTTTCTCATCATTCCCTCTTAAGGAGTCAATGGCTTAGCCCATCTGCTGCCTCTGCTATCATGGTACCACAGGGGAGAGATGGGGAAACATGGGGAGGAAGAAGAGAACTAGCAGTGACAGAATAGGGACTTCTAAAATTAAAAAAAAAAACATAACAACATGATACTAAGGTTTTCTTTGCTCTCTTATCTTGTTTTGGAGGTATCAGTCAACAAACAAGCATTTCTTAGGTGTCCATTTGGTATCAAGCACTGTATTAGGCTGTGGGAAGGAAAGTGAAGGGGAAAGAGAAAAATAAGGAAAAGGGGAAAAAAGATCTACCATTAAGGAACTCATGTTCTATTGATTAGTGGCATTTTTGGAAGGGATAATTCCATAGAAGTTCACTTTCAAGAGACAGGGAACTGCAGGGGTGGCTAGGTGGTGCAGTGAATAGAGCACTGGCCCTGGAGTCAGGAGAACCTGGATTCGGATCTGGCCTTACACACTTAACACAAAAACTAGCCATGTGACCTTGGGCAAGTCGCTTAACCCCAATTGCCTTCCAAAAAGCAAAAATAAAAAAGAGAGACAGAGCTGAGAACCTCTGACCTGTGGGTGAGGGTATCCCACAAAAGTAGCCCTCCTGCTCAGTCTTCATGGTGGGCGATAATCTTAAGTTAAAAATTAGATGGGCCATTATTAGTTTTAAAAAAACTATATAGAACAACTTAGAATCAAACAATGTAGAATGCTAGGGTTAGAAGGGATTTTATAGATCATCTGCTGCAATTCTTTCCTCTTACAGAGGAGGGCAATGAGTCCCAAAATGTGAAGTCACTCACCAAATATCACACTGCCAGTTAGTTGTAAAGTCTCTTCCTTTGAACCAGGGTTCTTAACCTGGGATCCCTGAATCTGTTTTCAAAATATATTGACAGTTTCATTTCAAAATAGTTGGTTTCCTTTGTAACCCTTTGTATTTTATGTTGATTTAGAAAAATTGTTCTGAAAAGGGGTCACAGACTTCACCAGACTGCCAAACAAAGACTCAAAAAAGTTTAAGAGCCCTTGGTTTAAAGTAGTCCATTAATGCCTTAGAGTGGTGATTATTTCTTTAATCAAACTGATGATTGATTTTATGAAAATGTTATGTTGGATTAAACAACATTTCAGAGGGGCAATTAGATCCATACTAACATTGTAAACTGGCAAGTATGTGAATGACATAAATGTGATAAATTCACAATCTAAGGGGAATATTGGTTTTGATTATTTAATGATATTACTATAAAAACATTGATCATGGAGAAAAACTGTACCTTTTCCCCATATTGGCCATGTTGCAAAAATAAACAAACAAACAAACAAATAAATAAATGAATAAATGAATAAATAAATAAATGAATGAATAAATAAATAAACAAGAAAAATAAAGTGAAAAAGGGTTTCCTTTAATTTCATATTTCATCACTTCTGTCTTTGAAAGTAGATATCATTTTTCATCATGAGTCCTCTGAAATTTACTTGGATTTTTGTATTAGTCAGAGTAATTCAGTTTTTCATGATTGATCATCGTTACAACATTGCTCTTACTGTGTACATTGATTCTCCTGGTTCTGCTTAGTTCACTTTGCATCAGTTCATATAAAACTTCCAAGGTTTTCCCGAAACTTTCTTGCTAATCCTTTCTTATAGCAGAATAGTATTCCATCATAACCCCATACCACAGTTTGTTCAGCCATTCCAAAATTAATGAATTTTCACCTCAATTTCCAATTCTTTGCCAGCACAAAAGAGCTACTATAAATGTCTTTTCACTTATAGGTCCTTTTGCTTTTTCTTTGATCTCTTTGGAATACAGACCTAGTATTGGTATTGTTGAGTCAAAGGGTAGCCACAATTTTATAGTCTTTTCAGCAAAGTTAAAAACTATTCTCCAGAATGGGACCAGTTCATACTTCCACCAACAGTGCATCGGTATGCCTATTTTTTCATATTTGATCTAGTACTGAACATTTTCCTTTACTGTCATGTTAGACAATCTGATAAATGTGAGATATTACCTCAGAATTGTTTTAATTTGCATTTCTCTAATCAACAGTGATTTAGAGCATTTTTAAAAAGTGTAATTATTGGTAGCTTTTATTTATTCTTCTGAAAACTTCTTCCTCACATCCTTTGACCATTTATCAATAGGCGAATGGTTTTTATTTTTGCAAATTTGACTCAGTTCCCTATATATTGGAAAAATGAGACCTTTATCAGAAAAACATATTATAAAAACGTCTCCCAGTTTCCTACTTTCCTTCTCATTTTGACTGCATTGGTTTTTCTTGTGCAAAATCTTTTTTTTTAATTTCATGTAATCAAGTATCCATTTTTACTTTCTGTGATCTTATCTTTTTCTTATTTGGACATAAACTTTTCCCTGAACCATAGATCTTACAAGGTAAAATTCTCCAAGTTTCCCTATTTTACTTATAACACTTATTTACTTATTACTTACCCTTTATATCTAAATGATGTGCTCATTTTGACTTTGGTATATAATATGAAATGTTTGTCTGTGCCTAATCTCTGCCAGACTGCTTTCCAGTTTTCTCAAAAATTTTTGTCAAATAGTGAGTTCTTGTCCCCCAAAGTTGCATCTTTGGCTTTACCAGACACTACATTACTAGGGTCATTTACTACTGTGTATTGTGTACCTAATCCACTAAATTAGACCTCCACAGCCTGAAGCCCACCAAAGGATTTCTTCTACATTTTCCTGTACATTTTTTGCGGACCTCCCAAAATCCTTGGCATGTCCCAAGTGGCCTGGACTGTTAAGTGGCCCATGGGGTACAGGTTGTGAAGGCATGTGCTAAATCATCACTATATTTCTTAACCAGTACCAGATTGTTTTCATGATTACCACTTTGTAATATAGTCTGAAATCTGGTGCTAATAGGCCACCTTCTCACATCTTTTTTCACTGATTCTCTTGATACTCTAAACTTTTTATGAAGAAAGGAAGAAATGAATTTTGGATTTTTTGGAAGAGAAGAATTTTGTTATTAACTTTTTGTAGCTCTATTAAATAATTCTTTGGTAGTTTGATTGGTCTGGCACTAAATTATTAAATTTTCAGGTAGAATTGTCATCTTTATTATTTTGGCTTAGCCTACCCATGAGCAATTAATATGTCTCCAATTGTTTAGCTCTATCTTTATTTATATGAAAAGTGTTTTGTAATTATGTTCATATAGTACCTGGGTTTGTCTTGGCAGGCAGATTTACTAAGTATTTTATATCATCTGTAGCTGTTTTAAATAGAATTTCTCTTTATATTTCTTCCTGCTAGATTTTTTTGTTAATATATGAGAGCTCTGATGATTTGTGCTGGTTTACTTTATATTGTTCAATTTTTACTAAACTTGTCAAATGTTTGAATTAGTTTTTTAAAGTTGATTCTGTAGGGTATGCCATCATGAAATCTTCAAAGAGTGATAGTTTTATTTTTTCATTGCCGATTTGTATTCCTTCAATATCTTTTTCTTTTCTTATTACTATAGCTAGCATCTCTAATACAATATTGATTAATAGTGCTGATACTAAACATCCTGGCTTTACTCCTGATCTTTTTGGAAAGGCTTCTAGTTTACCTCCATTACAGAAAATGCTTGCTCTTGGTTTTAGATAGATATTTTTTATCATTTTAAGAAAGTCTTCTTTTATTCCTTTGCTTTCAAGAATTTTTAGTAGGAACAGATGTTGTATTTGGTCAAAAGATCCTTCTGCATCTATTGATATAACTATATATACAGTCAATTCAGCTGATCAGTTTCCTAAAATTGAACCACTCTTGAATTCCTGGTATAAAACCCACTTGATCATAGTGTATGATTATTTTGATATATTGCTGCAATCTCCTTACTAGTATATTATTTTAAAACTTTGCATCAATATTCATTAGGGAAATTAGTCTATAGTTTTCTCTATTTTTACTTTTCCTAGTTTAGGTATCAAAATCATATTTGTGTCATAGCATGAATTAGTTGACTCTACTTAAAAAAAATAGTTTATATAATAATGGGATTAATTGGTCTTTAAATGTTTGGTAGAATTCATTTATAAATTCATCTGGTCCTGGGGATGTTTTCTTAAGGAGCTCATTTTTGGCTTGTTCAATTTCTTTTTTTTTTTTTTAAGATAGGGTTATTTAAGTATTCCATTTCCTCTCCTGTTAATCTAGGAAATTTATCTATATCCATATCTATCTATATACATTTATGTAGATTGTCAGTTTTACTGGCATTTATTTGGGCATAATAACTCCAATTATTTATTTTAATTTCATCTTCATTGGTGGTAAAATCATCCTTTTCATTTTTAATACTGGTAATGGTTTTCTTTCTTTTTTTATAAAATCAAATTAACCATTGTTTATCTATTTTATTATTTTTCTCCATAAAACCAGCTCCTGGTTTTATTTATTAGTTCTCTCTTTTATTTTCAATTTTATTAATCTCTCCTTTTGATTTTCAATATGTCCATTTTGGTGCTTAACTGGGGATTTTTTATCTGCCTTTTTCTAGTTTTTAAAAGTTGCATGTCCAGTTCATTGATCTGTTCTTTATTTTTTTGATGTACACATTTAAAGATATACAATTTTCCTTAAGTACTGCTTTGACTGCATGGGGCAAATTTTGGTATGTTGTTTCATAGTCATCATTATATTTAATACATTTGTTGTTTCTATGATTTGCTCTTTCATCCTCTCATTTTTTAGGATTATATTTATTTGATTTAATCTATGTATCCATAGCCCTTTATTGAATACAATATTTATTGCATCATGTCTCTGAAAAGGGTGAATTTAGTATTTCTGCTTTTTTTGCATTTGGTTATGAGGTTTTATGCCCTAATAATGGTTAGTTTTTGTGCCATATGCAGCTGAGAAATGTATACTACTTTTTATTCCCGTTCAATTTTCCCAGAGGTCTAGCATATTTAACTTTTCTAAAATTCTATTCATATCCTTAACCTCTCTCTTATTTATGTTTTTGGTTAGATTTATCTAGCTCTGAGATGGGAAAGTTGAGGTACTCTAATATATAGTTTTACTATCTATTCCCTCTTATAACTGAATTAATTTTTCCTTTAAGAATTTAGATGCTATGCTGCTTGGTGCCTATATGTTTAGGATTGATGTTACTTCATCTCATATTCATAAATGAAATTTAAAAAAAAATGTTGCAATGAAAATAATTAAATTATGCTATGCTGTTCTTGTGTTTAATGAGCAAGACCCAGTGCAAGGCCCAGACAGTTGTGTAGTGAAGTGACTGAATTTGAACTCATGGGCTAATTCCAAACCTAACACATATTCTACCACTTACTCAATGAATCTTTTCTGCCTTGAAACATTACCTCTACTGAAGTTGGTGGAAACTGTCTCTAGTTTTATGTTTTCAACTTGAAAAACCAAACTGAATATCACTAATATACTGGCAAACTTGGCCAGTAACATTGCTATTGCTTTGTATATACATAAAATTTGCATGTATATTAATTGCATATACATAAAATTTATTAAAAGGATATTAATATTTTGGAGATAATACAGGACCCAAGTGGAACTTTGACCAATAATGTTAAGTATTAAACACTGTGTATCATCTTAGAATTTTACATTTAGTTAGGTAAGATTATATCATATAAATTGAAATTATGAAATTATAGGGCAGCTAGGTGGCACAGTGGATAAAGTGCCAGGTTTGGAGTCAAGAAGACCTGAGTTCAAATCCAGTCCCAGACATTTCCTAGCTGTGTGAACCTGGGCAAGTCACTTAAGTTTTGTGTCAGTTTCTTCGACTATAAAATAACAGTACCTATCTTGTGAGGATCAAATGAGATAATATTTGTAGAGCACTCAGCACAGTGTCTGGCCTGTAGTATGTGTTATATAAATGCCCTCAAGGAGGTTTTATTCTAATTGCAAAAACAACCACAGGGGCTTGCTGGCCAAGGAGGGCCATTTTGATAGAAAAGTTAAAGACTTAAGTATATGAAAGTAAACTGGCCCAGCCCATCCATGACAATGGCAGAGTTCATTTGATAATGGTTCGTGATTCCAAAAGTAGGCAGTGGGGCCCTAGAGGAAAAGAAACCCTAAGCAATCTCCAATCAGGAAAGTAGGGCCCCAGACTGGAACTTCCTCTAGACTATGGTCTCTGGTATAGAAAGACCAGTGTTTGGCAAAGAGGTTGAGGCTGGAAAGTAGGAAGTGAAGGGAAGCATGGTTGAAGGCTTTTGTGAGTGTTCTGGGACAGGTAGTTACCAATAAGGAGATGTAGACTGCATAGAAGTGCTTCCAGGGCATGACCGTACTGAAGACCAGGTGATTGGTGAGGAGGTTTTAGTGGAGGGGGCTGGAGAAGGGCAGGCTAACCTTGCCCTGGTATTCTGTTCTTCCTAGACCTTGACTTTCATCTAAGAGGAAAGATTTATGATATCCATTCCTGGTGACTTAGTTAAGATGCTACAACCTGGAAAACAAATCCTCTAAAAGTGTTTTGATGTAAGTCAATCCCAGAGTCAGAGATGCAGTCGAGGAGAAAAATATTAACATTTCAAGGCAATGAAATACTTTCTTTAACCTGGCTAAGATTTAAGAAAAATATTCTTTCTCCAGCCTTGCTGTGTCCTTTTTGTGAAGGTACTTTCTGTTGAGTCTCAGGAGGCCTCATTTCAAAGTGGTTTGAAGAAACCAAAGGGAAAAAGGGGTATTTCTGCCAGGGGACAACAGACATGTGGCCTCCCAAATGCAGTATGCTCTGCCTAAAGGCACCAAAGAGCCTCTTACATTACTTAAAACTGAAGCATGGCACCTAAGTGTGCACACACCTCCATCGGTGATGCTTGTCCCTCAAAAGTAGAGATGGCAACCCTTCAGATGAGAAGCTCAAATTGTTCATTCCAAAAGCATGAACCTTCTCTTCTAATAGAGCTTGTTGGCTTTCCATTCTCTCTTCCTTGCTCTCGATTGATTGGATTTCTTGGCCCAAATGGTCAGCATCCCTGCTCCTTGAGACTCTTCCTAATCCTATGTCACAGAAAGGGAAATATCTGTCCTGATATCTTTTATTTTGCCCATATCCTCCTATTCCTAGACTCCACTTGCCAGGTACCTTGTACAATGGGATTTCCAAATGACCACCTACGTTGTGCCTCTTGCTGTTTAGGAGTATATACCCTCCCTTCTCCAAATTGAAATACCAAATGTTGTAACCTTGGGCAAGTTACTTAACCCCAATTGCCCTCCAGAAAGGCAAAAAAAAAAAGAAATACCAAATGTTGAAGCCTATGTTAAATGGGCTTAGGAAAATCTTTTCAATTCTTTTTTTGTAGAGTATTTCTATTCTTTCATCTTCTTCAAAAGATGCTGGTGCGCAACCTGCAGTTATCTTCATGGACATCATTTCTCTTACGCTTTTAGGCACCACCACACATTATTACCAAGTATCCTGGAAAACACTGTTGCTTCTTCTTTTTGGGCACATGACACCAATACTACCATGTTCTTTACTTGCTTCTCCAAGGACAATAATCTGCAAACCATTTCCCCAGTTAGCTGCAATTTCCTCTTGCCTTAATTCTGCCCATAGAATTTGAATGCAAAGAAGCCTGCAGTCAGAGAGCATAGAATGAAATCTGAGCTTTGCCAATATTACTGTGACCTGGGGCAAGTCTCTTAACCTCTTTGGGCCTCAATTTTCTCATCTGTAAAATGACATTTGGAATAGACAGCCCCTGAGATCTCCACTAGCTCTAAATCTATGGTCTCATGATCCTAGTTCAAAGGGAAGGTAACAGTTGCCCTAGTTAACAATAGGGAAATAAGCCTTTTAAAATTTGAGCAAAGAACAGAAAGGCCACCTTGCTCTGCTGCCTATGGTTAGAAGAAGGACCTCTTCTTATTGTTGCCTGATCCTTATCATAGGGTCCTTTCATCAAGTCTGTAAGCAGACTTTCTTCAGCTATGGCCCCATTCACTGTGAGTGGTTTTCAGATCTCTGCTCTTGCCCTAAACTGTGGGCACCCTTTTGTCAGTCTATTTTGGAGTATTTCCATGAATATGTTTGCCTTCCAAGTTATCTTTATGTTAGTTTTACAGTACCTTCTTATTGACCTGACTTTCCCTTTTCCTCACTTCACTAATATTATCAAAATGAAACTACTGTATGTCCACAAATACTTTGCTAAACATATGATTCATATGCACAGGCACGTGTGCATGCACACACACATACACACACGTAATTCTTAACCTGAAGTAAGGCCCATGTGGAGGAAGGAACATTTCAAGCATTAAAAGTCTTTTTCAATTGTTTGTTGTTGTTTTAGGAAACAAAGCAAATTGCCTCAAGTGAATAGATCTTCACGTTGCCTGTTCTGCATTCTGTGGGTTTGCTTTATGGACAATAACATTTTGTTTGCTGGATCCCATCAGCTCTTTGCCAAGATGGCAAATTCAATTACACTCAAAATATGGTCTCCTGACTCCTTGTTATGTGAAACAATGAATGCAGACTGTCTGGTTACCTTACAACTCTGCTTCTGAAACAGCATTGCTCAACAAAAATTACTGATGAGTTTTATATCTCAGAGGTCTCCCAGGTCACCCAAAAGACTGAGACAGGTGGGACATAAAAAAACAATAACCACAGTGATAGGTCTGAGCAAGGTGAGGGCAAAGAACACATGCTGCTGACTTATGAAGATAAAATGTCCCAAAGGAAGATCATGTCCATTATTTCACCAACATTTGGAGGGATGCCTCTTGGTCTTTTTAAAAGGCATCCTTGGCTGGAAACATCCACTTTGGCTCCCGTTTACCCCTCCTTCCTCAGTACTGCAGATTTCTTTTCCATTCTCTAAGACTGAAAAATCTGTGATTTCACTGATGTAGGGATTCTCTGCACTGATGCAGATTGCAACCTCTCTGGGTCTGCCTATTCTGAATGGTTCTTGTCTAGGTCCTCCCATAAGATCACCACACTTGTCCTCCCAATGTGCTGCAAGCCTCCCTTATGTCTCTGTGACATCACAAAGACCACAATGCCAAGTATAGCTTCCCATTGGTTGACTCTCACTTTCACTATATGACCAATCCATTTTCTTTTTCAATCTTATGTGCTTTAGTGACTTCCTATATAAATAGTTTCTTATGCATAATTCTTCATTTATAATGTGCTGCATGTGGTCATGCCCTTTAGTGACCCCAAACTTCTCCCAGAAACAAAGGTTCATTTTGTTAATAGTAATATTCTCTTGGTAATGTTCTCATTATCACAAGTCATTGAACATGATAGTCTCCAAAGAGTGCAGAAATGCATGGTCACTCTGAGCATGTTACAACACATTATGAAGAAAACATTGGATTTTCATTACCCACAAACCCTGGCTCCTAACCCAGCTTAGCCTCTGGCTTATGATAACATTTTGGGTACAAGTTGGATTCTCCCACTTAGAAGATTTCCCTTCTGGCTTACTGATTATTCTAATTACAAGCACCTATGATCCCTCATGTGGTACAAAATATGTGCTAATGTTTGTTGCAGAGGGCATGTAGAGAATATATGATCCCACTGCACTTCTTTGTTGACTATGTACCTAACATATATGTATATACACATAGTTGCACAATACATAATGCATGTGTAGACACATATATGATATGTAAATTTGTTTATATACATAAATGCACATAATATATATGCATGGTGCATTTTATATATGTATATCTTTGTGTTTGTATAGATATATTTATATGTATATAAACGTATATATGCACATGCATATGTATATACATATGTAAAATTCAGAAGAACAAAATGCCAGTCCAGATTGTTTTCTCATGTATATATCAAAATGATACAAGATTCCTTGAAAGATATAATACCAGAGACAACTTTGTTTTACTACCTTCTGACTATTACTATCAAGATAGGCATAAAATGAAGATACATCTTTGCCAAAGGTGCTTGCACAGACTTCAAACTGACGAGGGATTCCTTGCTGATGGTAACATCCTCCAGATAGTCTTGTTTGAAATAACATTGCCTCAAGCCCCAGAACTTTCTAATTGTGATCTATGGTCACTTAAGAGTTTGGTATAATGATCTACACAGGAAGAATCAAGTGGATAAAGAATACTTATCATTCAGACTATGGTTTGTGATTAGATGGACAACTCATAGAATTTATTCATCGTTAAGAACATCAAGGATGGGAAGTGAGCTGGGCCGAGAACTGAAAAGGAGGAAAAGAGAAGACTGGTACCTTTGGGGAAATGGCCAATTATTTTAATGACCAGAAACTTCTCTTCAAAACAGATGCTAAGCTTTATTTTTTTTCTTAACATAAATGTTTTTCCAGTGATATTATAAGACAGGGAGTCATGGAATACTACAGTCTCCAAGGAAATTAATTTGAGGTTCACATAAATGGCAACAGAGAAGTTTAAAGAATGTAACTCAGTAGTAACTCATTTCAAATGATGAAATATAAAGAAATGATATAAAGGATGTCATCACAAAAAGATGGACCATTTTTGAAGCAAGAATGAGAGATAGGGGCGGCTAGGTGGTGCAGTGAATAGAGCACTGGCCCTGGAGTCAGGAGGATCTGAGTTCAAATCTGGCCTCAGACACTTAACACAAAAACTAGCCGTGTGACCTTGGGCAAGTCACTTAATCCCAATTGCTCTCCAAAAAGCAAAAAAAAAAAGAATGAGAGATAACAGACAGTTTGATATTCATGTTTTCATCTATTCAATGTAAAGAGAACACAGAGAAACCCCAGCATATGGTGGAGGGGGCAGGCTGTGCCAGATTTATAGGAGAATACACATTAGAGTTTTATAGGACAACTAGGCAGACACAGGTAAGTTATGATCTTCTTATCTCTTCTCCAAGTCCAGACTTACACCTTGTAATTAGACAACATTCATTTTGGATTTTTTATTCTCGCTATTTACATTTTTGTAATCAATGTGCTTATTATTTCTGGCACTGATCAATTCAATCTGCACCAGTTCACAGAAGTCTTCTCAATGTTCTCTGAATTCTTCATAGTCAAAATTTCTTTCAGTGCAGTAATATTGCAGTGTATTCATCATAATTTGTTTGGTCATTCTACAAATGGATCAGCTTCTACTTTATTTGTAATTTTTTTTTCCTACTGTAACAATATGCTGAATATGTTGATGTATACGGGACCTTTTTTTCACCTCTTTGTGGTGTATGTCTAGCAGTGGATTCTCTGGGTCGAAGGGTGTTGATATTTTCACATTTTTTTTATCATAGTTTCAAATGGATTTCTCAAAAGTTTGAATTAATTCACAGCTTATTAACTACATATTAGTATGCCTTTCTTTACATGGTCCCTTAAATGCTATTTCCATCTATTGTCATCTTTGGCAATTTGCTGGGTGTAAGGTTAAATATTGGAATTATTTTGATTTGCACTTCTCAATTGTAGTTTGGAACATTCTACCATGTGCTTGTGAATAATTTGGAATTCATATTTGTTTGTTTTGAATTTGTTTGTTCATATTCTTTGACTGTCCATTGGGAAATAACTGTTGTTATTTGTTTGTATAAGCATATATTGTAGCCTGCGTTATTTACTTTGCTTCTAGAGAGTTTGACATTACTGAAAAGGCATGCACATAGATTGGGTACTGATAACTAGAAGTACCTATGAAGAAATGTGTTCCCATGGGGTAGAAAGTTACTTCTTGACAAGTCAATTCAAATTGCAGTACTTATTCCTAGAACTGTCCAATCACAACTTTGTCACTCTATTACACTTACTTACCTTCATCAACCTCCTAACTTTGTGGCTCCCTTTCCCATCTGTACTAAACTTAATTTCTCTTACACCCCCAAATTCCCCCTTTTTTTCCTCAGACCAGTTATAAGACTCCAAATTGGTCTGCAAGTCCCAATTTGATTGAAGGACTTGGCTATAGGATCTACAAGCATATCCTTGATGTAGTTCTTCTCTTAGATACTCACATAATTATTTACCTTGCCTCAGAAAAAGGTAGAATACTGAGTCAATTCTTTTATGCTATATATTTTGTTTGTCAAATCTTGAAAGGATATTTGATGTAAAGATTGTTTTCCCGAGAAACAACTTTTGATAGCAATGATTTTGTTCATGCAAAATCTTTTAATTTCATGTAATTAAAATTGTTTATTGGATCTTTTATGATTGCCTCCATCACTTGTTTGGTTAAGAAGTCTTGAGAGTTTTAACTACATGGAATAGATTCTCTAGAACTTAGTCTACAGCTTTGCATTCTTGCCAAAAGCAATAGTTTATTCATTCTGTCACATAAGTACAAATAAGAGACTCATAGACCTTAACACATGTCATTTATACTTTGGTATTCATAGCAAGAATACCAAGTAATTGATTTGCTACTATGCCACATTTATTCAGGTTAGTATTAAATAAATCAAAACTAACAGCTATAGCTAAATTAACACTGATGCATGTAAAATTATTTAAAGCAAGTCCTCCTATCACCATGATTTGGAAATGACATTGCTCATAAAATGATAGTATACTATACCATATCCTACTTCTCACCTTCTACATTGCTCCATTTCCCTGCCAGTCACCTTGCCCATCTAAGGATAACTTCATCCTGGGGCCTGTTTTACTGATTGTTGAGTCTCTGACTGGGATCACCATTCCTTTAGGGTGTTCCAACCATGCTGTTCACTTCACTCCCAGATCTATGTACTCTCTGGACTGCCCCACTTCTCTCAAGCTACCTAGTCATTGTGTAGGTACCACCCTTCTCTTCCCCACTGCTTTTAAATTCTCATTTATATTTTTTCTTCCCTCTTAAACTATGAGTTTCTAGGGAGTACAGACCATCTTGTTGAGTACTTAGAACAATGCCTGGCACATCATAAGTGCTTAATTATCTATCTATCTATCTATCTATCTATCTATCTATCTATCTATCTATCTATCTATCTATCTATCTATCTATCTATCTAT
>NW_027186296.1:98469304-98480789 GCF_028583685.1 Petaurus breviceps papuanus | reverse complement strand
TATCTATCTATCTATCTATCTATCTATCTATCTATCTATCTATCTATGTCTATATATCCTATCAAAACAGTTGGTAGCAGGGGCGGCCAGGTAGCACAGCAAGTAAGAGCACTGGCCCCAGTGTCAGATGACCTGGGGATGGAATCTGTGCTCAGACACTTAGCACCCACCCAGAAACATCTGGCCGTGTAACCTTGAACAAGTTACTTAACCCCAATTGCTGAGGGGCGGCCAGGTGGCTCAGCGAGTAAGACCACCGGCCCCAGAGTCAGGAGGACCTGGGGATCCAATCCGGGCTCAGATACTTAGCACCACACCCAGAAATAACTGGCCATGTAACCTTGAGCAAGTTACTTAACTGCAATTGCTTTAAAAAACAAAACAAAACAAACAAACAAAAAAAACCAGTTGGTAGCGAAACATAATTTTAGAAGAGGAGGGTTCAAAAGACTTTTCTTCTGATCCAATCTTTGCTGCTTGCTAACCATGTAATTTTTTGGGTGAGGGATCACACCCTTTTAGGTCTATGCTTTTTTTTTTCCTATTGTAAAAGGAACATAAGAAAAAATGACACTTCTGATGAAGATAGAAAGTTAGAAAGAAAAGAAGTTTTTGGAGTCAAATAATATTTTTAATTTTAGACTTATTGTATTTGAGGAAGCTATTTTGACATTCCAGGAGAGGTATCCAGGATACTCTTGGAAGTGTATAATTTGACCTTAAGAGAGAGTTCAATAAATCTATAAAAATATAAATCTATATAAAATATTGATTTGGGACTCATCAGAATAGGGATGATAATTGAAACTACAGGAATGAATAATAGGGTATAGAATGAAAAAAGAGGACCAATAATAGCCTTAATAAATGTCTGTCTAATTAAGGGAGTAGGAGAAGGAAGAGGAAAATGCAAAGGAAATAGAGAGAGAATAGTTAGGGATGAGGGAGAAAAACTAAGGAGCCAAAAAAAGAGACATTCTAAGGAGGAGGATCCCCTGAAAATTTGTCACTTAATGAAGAAAATTCAAGTTACTTTATGCTTCCCTCAATGTTTTTCTTCCAAGCTCAAAAGCAAAATATGAAGTCTTTTTCTTTTTTTTTTACATATACCATCTATACTCTTCCAAATCAAATGAGCCTTTATTTACCAGAGTCCTTGTAATATTATTCTTTCGCATTTATATTTAGCATTTGAAAGTGTATTCATAATATGGAAGGGAAACATCTAAAATAAGTCTTCAGTGTCATATATTGAATATATATTTTCATATATATGTATATATAGAATATATATTTTCATTTTCTCCAAGTTAGGGAGGTATCATGGAAATTGAGGGTGAAAGCTTATGGAAGACAAGACAATCATCTTTCAGAGGTTTCTTCATAGCCTTTGTAACAAAACAGAATCTTGCATTTGGCACTTAACTTTTCATAGAAGTGCAGGGTTGGGGAGTCAGGATCTAGTACACACGTTAGCATTAAAAATAATATTAACAGGGTCTTAATGGATTGAAGGGGAAAAAAACAGAACTCTAGGAGAGGAATAAGACTGTGCAGAGACAGAACACAAATATAGCTTAACAAGAGAAGAACAAGGGCAGGATGGGGTGGAAAGGATATGAAGAGATGTTGGTGGAGAGAAGACGCACAGTAGTGTGGGTGGCAAGTTAATTGGGGAGGAGATCACAAGTGGGAAGCAAACAGAACAATTCAGTTGATTTTAGAATTGGAAAACTAACAAATCACAGTTGAAGCATTGTAGAGCTAAAAAGAACCCCTTTATTTTAGGAAATAAATCTTTCAGGAATTTAAATCTTCAGCAATTATTAAAACATATTCTTTAATAATCTTTCCATCGTCATTCCCTAGTCTGTGGGGGATTGCAAACTTTAAGGTGTAGATGGGAATAGGAGGGTAGAAATGGTATGTGCACATCGATAAGGTAAGCTCTCTTTTTCATGATTTGCCAACATATCTCATCAACAGAAGAATATGAATGCTATCAAAATGGCATTGTGTTTCAGGGAAAAGTTTGGGTCACTGAAAGTGTTGCTTGATTTCCATGCAATCCAGATCATTTTTTTTTCCACTAAAATCTGGGCACAACTCACTATCTATAGAGTCTGTCCAAGCTGCATATATTGGTGAACCAACTCAATAGCCCATCATATTTAGGTACTTTTCACTTATTAGACACCTCCTATGGGAACTCTCCTAAGCTCTAGCGATACAAAAAAGATGTTCACATTCTAATGGAGGAATGATATTCAAACAGCCATGTACATATAAGTTATATGCAGGGTAAATTGGGGGTAGTTTCAGAGAGAAGTCATTAAGATTTAGGAGGGTTCTTCCATGTTTTGTTTGTTTTGTTCCTTCTTTCTCATTGTCCACTCCATTGGTTATAACTGTTCTTTACAATTTGACTAATGGTTAATGAAAAGATATTTGTAGAACCTATATTTGACTTCATGCCACCATGGAGGGGGGAGAGGAGAGGGAGTGGAAGAAAATTTGGAACTCAGGGGATTGTGGAATTGAATGTTGTAAACAAAAGTAAATAAATAAATATTGAAAGACCCAAAAAAACAAACAAACAAAAAAGATTTAGGAGGGTTCTTGCAGAAGGTGAGTCTTTAATTGAAACTTGAAAGAAGCCAAGGAATCCGGGGATGGAGATAAGAAAGAGGAGAATTTCTATCATGTGGAACAGCCAATGAAAATATATGTAGTAAGTAAATGGGGTATCTTATTCAAGAAATAGTAAAGAGGTCAGTGTCACTGGACTGCAGAGTACTTGGAACAAGGAAGGTGCAAGAAAACTGAAAAGGTAGGAAGGGGCCAGATTATGAAGGTTTTGAAAAACCCAACAAAATATCTTATATTTGATCCTGGAGGTAACAGTCATTAAGTTTATTGAATGGAGGAGGGATTGACTTGGTCAGACCTGAAATTTTGGAAGATGAATTTGATAGTTGTATGGAAAATAGGCTGAAATGGGGAAAGAAATGAGGTAGGGAGACCAACTAGGAGGTATTGTAATAATCAACAAGCATTTATTAAATGCTGACTATGTGCCAGGCACTGGGCTAAGTACTGGGAATATAAAGGAAGGTAAAAATAGTCCCTGTTTTGCATTCTTTTGGGAAAGACAATGTGTACAGAAATATGAGATACACACAGAGTAGATGGAAGTTATCAGAGGTGAAGGCTCTAGCAAGTTTTCGAGAAGAGGGCTCTCAGGGATCAAAAAGGCTGCTTGTAGAAGTTAGCATTGAGTTAGTTCTTGAACGAAACTAGGGATTCTAAGAGATAGAAACGATGCAGGAAAAGGACATCAAGGTACATTTAATTTTTCTTACATGTATTCTTAAACCCAACTCTTTTGAGAAGTTGAAGATTTCCTTAAGTCTCTGTAGCATTCCAGGGCTTGACAGAATTAACATGTCATCCATAACCAGGTGACAGCTAGATCATTCCATCTACAGAAGCTTTTCTGAGCTTTCTTTGATGTGAGTCCTTAACTCTTTTGGTAATCTAACAAAGCCAATGGGCACTTTCTTGGAACAATATTCTTAAATAATGAAAGGAAATACTAAATTTCAATTAGAGATTAGTGAAAATCAGGATATTTTCCATTCAAGTTCACATGAAATCTGTGGGCCTCAGAGTAAGAATAGCTGATCTATGGGGAATCCCACTTTGACTTAAATTCTGTTCTGGCCAAGTTCCTTGATGATGGTAAACAATTTTGGGGAATGAATGCCTACCTGATTTGTGCCTCACTTGACATTAATAATCAGAGGATGATCAAATAAAGTTACGCTTTGTTGTATCTATAAAGGGATTTTTTAATGATCTTAGCAGATGCATGGCAAGCATCTTGTTGGCAGATAACTTTTTTAAGGCATCATTTTGCTCTGTGGAATTACTTGTGTTTTTAAAAAATATATAAACAATAAACTCACAGGGATATTGAATTCTCAAACTATTCTCTTTTCACATGTGAAACAAGAATATTCTCAATATGTGTACAAATATACTAACAAAACTGATAACAAAGAAGAAATAGGGGAATAGCTTCAAAAATATCATAAGAAGAAAGTCACCATGTACACCAAAATATTTATAGCGGTACTTTTGATGATAGCAGAGAACTGGAGACAAAGCAGATGCCCATCAGTTGGGGAACAGATAAACAAATTGTGGCACATTAATATAATGGCATGTTACTGTGCCATAAGAAATGATGAATGTGATGAATACAGAGAGGATTGAAGAGAGCTGACACTGAGTGAAATAAACAGAGACAAGAAAACAATATATGCAATTACTACACCAATGCAAAAGGAAAGGACAGCCATAAAAAATCCATGTGAATGTTGCAAAATTTTAAAGAAAAGCATGGCTTCAAAGAAAATATATGAAAGGATTTTCTCACCATACCCCTTTGTAGAGGTAGGGGGTTCGCACATGTTTTCAGACTTTTTCATTGTATTGATCAATTCTGTTGCTTTTTTTTCCCTCTTGGATAAAAAAAAATACTAGTTGTTATGTGGGATGACTTTGGGGAAAGGGAATAGTAGAAGAAATTTGATGTTTTAAATAAATAAACAAATAAAACATTTTTAAAAGGAAATAAGATTCTTAAATGTATTATTGGTACTCTGGGAGACAACAATTTGAGTTTCATTTAAGGGACAGTGTTAGAAATTAAATTGCAGAGAGTTAAGAGACAAGGTTGTAGAGACGGTGATAACAGATAACTCTTTCTAGGAGATTGGCTGTAAAGAGTAGAAAATATATCAAATGATAGCTCGGGAAGATAGCAGAGGGCACCGAAGGATTTGTTTGTTTTGTTTTATTTTGTTTTTCAGAATGCAGAGACCTCGGCATCAGGTGGGGCATCAGAAATGCCAAGTAGAGTGATTGGCCTTGTGGAGAAGAAAATATAGAGGACAAAGAAAAAGAAAAGAGAATGGAGGATGATGGAGAGGGTCTTTGAGATTTGAAATAGGTGAAAACATAGCCCCCATCTGGCTATGAAGGGCTGGACGTTACTACAAAAAAATCTGAAGTAGAAGATGATAACCTTGACTTAACCTTTTTGTTCATTCATTTGCATGGAAGCCTCCAGAAAGGTTGGAATGCTAGGGAAGCCCAAATGCCTCTCTGTCATCTGTTGGAATGAAGCCACCTGGAATGAGTGGAGAGGTAATGCAGGCTGACAACTAGAAATTGAATAGAGTTTAAAAAAGGAACTTTTTAATTCTACAAGATAAAGGCTTGAAGCAAGAATAGCTCTAGAAAAGCAAATCATTTCAAAAAACAAGTGAGCTCAAGATAGCTGATTGGTTGGTTCTCTGTCTCTCTATCTCACTCTCTATGTCTCTGTGTCTCTGTCTCTCTCCCTGTCTGTCTGTCTCTGTCTCTCTCTGTGTCTCTCCTTTTCTTTTCTTTTAAAAAATAGTAGCACTGAGAACTGATAGATCTTTATCCTCGAGGAGAGAATGCTAATTTTCCTCAATCTGATGATAGCATATGTGAAGACTTGCCTTTTACTGGACCTGAACTCTGAGAAGTGAACTTTAAAAGTGTCACCAAAGAGAGAAAGTAATGTGATGCTAGTGGAAAGCAGTAGAGATTTAGCATGGAGAAATGGAGATCCATTTGTTGGAGATCCAGGATGGATTAGTGGAGACATGATGCCCAGCAGAGAGCAGTAGTGACATATTCCTCACCCCTCACTAAGAATAAGTCACATAATCCTAAACCTTAGGGACTAAGGTAGCAGCACTGACTATAGTTCGTGGCACACAATAAACTTACTGAATGTTTATTGATTAATTTATTGATTGTGTGCTGGTCACATGCATTGTGTTCAAGTGTGGGCTTCCGTATTTATGCTCTGACCAAATCTTCCCCCCATATATGTGGCCTTCTAATACATACATGTTCTTATATTCCCTATATTATGTGACCTCCTGTTGATGACTTCTATACCTGTCCACTCTCCACTACAGACATGAATATTTATTTCAGAGTAGTTTTTTATTGCTACTTTTCTCACTAGATTATTTCACTTAATTCTTTTCCTTTAAACTCATTGTGCCCTCTGGCTGACTAGTAAAAGTAAGTACACGGATAGGTGTTGATTGGGGGTTTGTAAGCTTTGGTTTTATGTAAATACATAAAGTACCTAAATCCTAGGGTAACTTTTCTGGAGGGCTGTGTCAGATAGGAGCTATCAGGGATGATATGTTATTCTGCAAGCAATAGTTTTTCATCTCAAAGTCAGTTTTTCATCTCAAACTCTTGTCCTAAATTCCTGCCTTTCACAAGGTAAAGCTTGTTAAGGAAATCACCCTATATTAAGTGAGGGGTTTAGATTTGATGATTTCTATGGCTCCCCACAGTTAAAAAAATTTATGATCCTGTTATCCAGGTCTCTGGGCTAACTAGACACAAAAGGCAGTGCCAATTGTATTATGAGGTGCTTACACTATATCTGTAGCAATCTATTCACCATTGGGCAGCACATTTTTTAGGAAGGACATTGGTTAACTTGAAGATTATAAGTAGGTGCAAATCTGCATTTTGGAGGCTGGGTTGGTTGTTGGACTGTGATTTTACTTAGGGTAGGGATTCCCTGTGTGGAAACTCACTTCAACCATGAAGATCAGCATCTTTTCTGTAATTTACAGTCAGAGAGTTGCCTGGGATGCATGGTCACTATGTGCCCATGAAGAATTTTTTATGTAGGTTTATAAAACCCCCCTATATCAGAGAGTCACTGGAGATGCTCCATATAAAGTACAAAACAAATTAGGATCTGGCAAGAACTGTGGATTTCAGTTCTATATTCTATTTTCAGTTCTATATTCACATTGTCTTAATCTCTTCAATCAAATAATCTTCTTTCTTCTTGATTGGAGATTATTTTCCAGCTCTCCACCTGTAGGTCCCATTGTCTTAATCTCTTCAATCAAAAAAAATCTTCTTTCTTCTTGATTGGAGATTAGTTTCCAACCATCCTTAATTAGTAAGTCCTTAACTCAATCATCTAATTGTAAAGGTCAAAGTTCTTCACCCCTAGTAAATCCTGATCTTCTCAATTTGCATTAAATACCCAAGAAGAGGTCTTTTCTTCTTGACTCAAGGCTGGTTCTCCACTCCCAAGGTTCCCTTTCTGTGGTCCCAGCTCCTTGTTGTCCAGCTCCTTGTCCTGTTCCTGTTCCATATTGAAGTTCACAGTGTCTAGTCCACCTCAAGTCCTTCACAGTTTCTGTTCCTGGGAAGACAAAGCTTAACAAAGCCACAATAACATTTATGCACATTGCCGGCATCGTCATCAATTCACTTTCTGCCTGTGAAATCAACATAGACCCAACAAGGTCTGAGGAATCAGCACAAATCATTAGTATAGTCCCAGGACCTCTGAAAACATCAATAAGACCCTCCTCCAGGACTTCTGTAAACATACAACAAGAAAATCCTCTTTTAGGGCTTCTGAACCAGCAGCAAGGTCCCAGGGCTTCTGTAACAACAGCACTATTCTGTAACAACAGCACCATTCTCTATCAGCAGAGGAATCTGACAAAGTAACATCAAAACAGACAAAGTACCAGCACCACAGTCATGCTTCCTCCCAGTTCTCCTCTCTTCTCATTTCTCAGTTCTCAATTCAGTTCTCAGAAGAAGTTCTGGCACCACAAGTTCCGTTCTCCATTCTTTTCGAAGTTCACAGTAGTTCTCAGAAGTTCTCAGGATCCTGGCAGTTCGCTCTCGCTCTCGCTCCTTTTTTCCTTATATATAATATTGGCTCCTCTCTGTTCTGCCCCTTTCTGTTACATCAACAAGTCCATCCCACTGTGGGATTCACAAGTTCTGGGTCTTAACACTTGACACAATCATTAACTTGGAACAAGGTGCTAAGTACCTGTTTGATTACAAATACAAGGGGCAGGGAAGATCTTCAAATTCCCATTACCATTACAGGGAGGCAACATGCAAATGAATAAATCTAAAACAAACCATAGACAAGATAAATAGGAATTTATTAAAAGAAGAAAACCACTAGAATTGTAAGGGGTTGGCAAAGGCTTCCTGTAGAAGGCAGGATTTTTGTTGGAGCTTAAAGGCAGCCAGGGAGGTCAGTAGTCAGAACAGAGGAAGGAGAGTGTTACAAGCATGGGGGATAGCCAGAGAGAATGTGCTCTCAATGTAGGGGAATGCAAATACACAGATAAAGTCGTCTAGGACTGCCTCTTCCTCCTAGATTTTGAAAGCCGCCATGTTTTATTGTCTTCCACCACACTCAGATTTCCCACTGCAATATCATGGGCTTGCTTTAACACTGTTCCAGAGGCCTGAGTTCTCTCCTTTCATATACTCCCTCGTGGAAGCCTCAGCATAGGCTGGTGCCCTTGTGAAGCTATCAGCAAATGCTCTTTCTGTCCAATAGATCCACAGACCTGCTTCCTTGATTAGGATAACAGGGATATTCTGCTATAGGCCATTGGATGAGGATTGGGACAGAACTATAATGTGGAATACAGAATTGGGAACTGAAAAGGCAAGGATGTGATGTCTGCATTGAAAGGCGAGTTTTAGAAATGGTGTGTATAATTTAAAGAGGAGAGAGGCAACATCAGAGGAACATGACCCGTGTTTTTCAGATTAGATGAGACAAAGTATTTTTTATGAGTTTATATTCTACATGGGGGAAGACAACACATAAAAGAAAATTGGAAGATGGAGGGAGGTATGGGAAATTACCCAGCCAGGGGCAAGGTGTAAAAATAATCCAGGTTGTTGGAGGCTCATTCAGGTAGTGGAGTGGATACTTCTTCAAATAGAGGTTTTGAGGAGGAACTCACCAACAACAGGCAACATCTATATAGTACCTACTATGTGCCAGGCCCTGTGCTAGGTGCTTTACAAATATTATCTCATTTGACCTACACAATAACCCAGGGATGTTGTTACTATTATTATTCCCATTTTGCAGATGAAGAAGTTGAGGTAGATGGAAGTTAAGTGACTTGTCCAGGGTCACACAGCTAGCAAGTGTCTGAGGCCAGATCTGAACACAGATCTTCCTGACTCCAGGCACAGTGCTCTATCCACTGTACCACCTAGTGGCCCCACCTATCAGAGCAGGGGGCCAAAGGAGCAAGGCATTGTCAGTGTGAGAGGGCCAATGGAATGTAGTTGGAAGAAAAGTCCAAAGAAAGGCAGGTGGTGGGGTTTGGGACTTAGGAATCAAGTGTTCAGTACCACTTAAACAATAAGGAAAAGAGAAAAACAGGGAGAATTGTGATTTTCTTTTCTCCTCTCTCTCCCCTTTTTTTTTCCTTTTGGAAGGCAATTGGGGTTGTGACTTGCCCAAGGTCACATGGCTAGTTTTTGTGTTAAGTGTCTGAGGCCAGATTTGAACTCAGGTCCTCCTGACTCCAGGGCTGGTGCTCTATTCACTGTTCCACCTAGCTGCCCCAGTGATTTTCCTTTCTCATCATTCTATGGATCCATAGGAATTTTAAAATCTAGTCTCCTGCATTCAGCTGGAAAGTTCCTATTTTAGCTTCCTTTCTCCTTATCTTCCATAAGACACAGACTATACAGTGTTGGACAGCATTCTCTATTGAGTGAGAGCTCCTATAAATCTTTTCTGAAGATGACATTATAGCAATTGCATCAAGTTCAGGAATGCTGCAAAGCACACTCAGTAAAATCTACAGCAGAGGAAAAGATATTGGTCTAAGCTCTGACAGTAGCAAAACAAAGCGAATGAAAAATCTGCATTGCTCAAATTATAACATGCAGATGAATGGCCAGGCCATTATATTAGTTCATCAATATTTCAATAATCCCCCAATGCTCGTTGCAGCAAAGCCCATGTGGGAGATGGTAATATTATTTAAGATGTGAGGGTTGATAACAGACCCATAAGAAACAATTTTGGAGCCTAGAGCAAGTATCATGAAACTCAGATCAATGTTGTTATTCATGATACACAAATAATGTGAAAAAGAGGACAAATTCAGTTGAGTGGGAGAGGGAATACTTCAGTCCCTTATTGGGAGGGGATATCTTGACATTAATCCTGTGGGGAAGACACATGGATGTCATAAGGCTCTTTCTGGGGAGGATCTCGAAGAAAGAGTGAGAAGGGGAGAGCTGGGCCAAGAAGGCACAGATTTGGTGTGTAGTTACCTAAGGAGAGAAGTATGTCATCTAGCAGTTTTGTATTTTAATTATCCTTCCAAATTAAAGGTTAACTTAAATTGTTTCTATACTAATGTAAGAGCACAAATTCTGTCCATAAAACAAGTTTAAAATTGCACCATCTTTTAAGATAATTTTTTTTTAATTGCATCCTCTAAATTTCCTTCTCTGGCACAGAGCCTCGGTCATGGTGCATCACACTCATTACAGTTCTGGCTTCTAATTGCTATAGGGTCTTTACTATTTTTGTGGAGACAGTGGCAAGACCAAGAGATTGTAAATACTCCACAAACAATGCTTTTAAATGTGCCACAAAATGATAACCTCTATCAATGGTTCTTGGTCTTACTGCATTTGTAAACTCCAGTTTTTAAGCCAGGATCTCTAAGGCCTTAGGAGCTTGAAGGCAGGAAGTTCTAAATTTTAACGGGCTAAAAACACATCAGGATATATCACAGACCCAACTGTGGGAATGTACTTACCGCTTCTGTCAAGTTGGAATCTAGGGAAATTGACTTCTGCCTTGGTTATATCTGGATTTGGGGTAGACAAGGTGTGCAAAAACCCAAAACCTTTACAGGGAACAAACCATCCCACCAAATTAAAAGGTCATGGGAGGATATATTATCTTTTAAAGTCGTCAAAAGGGAGAATTGGCTTGGAAAAAGTCAAAGACGACTAAATAGCTTGGTGTGATTAGATTGTTGCTGTTTGTCCTTCATATTTGAAGAGAACCATGACATCAGGAAGATGATGCCATGACTTATAAGTGAATTGGATTTAAGTGAGGGAGGACTGTGCAAAGTCACCAGCCTCACTTTTTCCTCTCGAGCCATCTGGATTAATGGCAAGATATAGACCAGGATGACTAGAGATGGCCCCTGGTGTGACTAGAAGGCATCACCTGGATGACTGGATGTTTGTTAAGAGCATCTTCATCACTGGTAGTCCCTATATCCTGGACACTTCTGTGTTCCTTCACTTCCTCTGTGTGTTGATGTATGTAAATGGTGGCAAATCCCTTGCTACTCTCTTCATCTCCATCACACCCACAGTCATATATACATGCACACATATGTGTGCATATACATTCAAACACACACACATAAACCTTTACCAAGGGCCTCCTTTAATAAGGAGGAAGCTTGGAGGACCAATCCTCCCTACCGTTACCACAGAATTTGTCTCAAATGCTTGCATCATAGATAGAAAGAAGCTGTTTTGCATTTGATCTGCTTAGTGCATTCAGAGACATACC
>NW_027186296.1:98386073-98469204 GCF_028583685.1 Petaurus breviceps papuanus | reverse complement strand
GGGAGAGGACGGTGCATACAGAGGGTACCATAATGTAGCGTGTAGCACAGGGGATCACCTTCACTACAGTAGCAATCTCAATAGGGTTTATTTTCGGGGGAGGGCTTGTTTTAGAGGACTCTTACACAGTAAGGGGAGGGCTTATTTTCGGGATAGGTCTTATTATCGGGGAGACACGGGTGGGATGAAATTTGAATAATTTTGATAAGTAGCATCCCTCATTGACCAGCCCAACAGACAAGGGGTGGGTGGTATTCAAGGGAGAGGGAGGAGAAAAATCAAAACAGGCTAAGATTTATAAGAAAGGAAGTAGCAAATAATGTAACCTACACTACTTTGAGTGAATCCCATTATTCGGCATGCTTTAAAAAACTGCCACTATAACTATTAAAGCAAGTTTAGGCACTTTGAAAAGGCTTTAAAAATCCAGTATTATTTTAAAGAGATTACTTAGCTCTTGAATGTGAGAGCAGAGTCTTGCCTGATTTTCTGGGTTGGAAGTTCTCTCCTCTCTCTGAACTCCAATAGTGCCTATGTTCTGCACTTGGACTTTGTGGTTGGGTTTCGTCAGCCCAACTTTTCATGTCATCGTCTAGCACTTGAGAGTATTACCATTTACAACACCCTGTGTTAGGCAGTGAGGGGGAAAAGAGATTCACAAACACAGTCTGTACCTTCTTGGGGTTTATGCATCTTTCCCCCACTGGAGGAGAGAGGATACGTATGTAGAAAGAAAGCAAAAATATATCAAATGTAAAATGATCAGTGTAAATGATCAGATGGCATTAACGAAGTCTCCAAATATAAAATCTAGAAGGAATTGTGGAAGTCTCTCATTCCAACCCTCTCATTTCACAGAAAAGAAAAATAAAACCTAGGTTGGGAAAGCTGCATTCCTGAGGTCATACAGCTGGTAAGTAGTAAGAAACTGAGTCAGGATTCAATCTTTGCATTATGTCTCCACAAATTCACTTATAATAATATTAATAACTAACATTTTAATAATCTTTAAAGATCACAAAGGATTATGTATTGTTTCATTTGATCCTCACAACAATCCTGTGAGATAGGCATTCTCATTCCTATTTTACAGATGAGGTTAAGAACAATCAGTGTTTTGCCCAGACGGCATCATGAAGCTAGTAAATAAAAGTAGTTGAATTCAAACTCAGGTCTTCCTGACTCCAAATCCAACATTCTCTCTATTACATCATATTGACACAATCTTCTAAATATTAGACAGTGGCAAACATTTATCATTTGAAGACATATTTGGTTTCTTATAACTGTCTAAATGTAATAGTGCATTTGCTCTGGCCCCAATGTCTGAGGTACACATGTGTCATATTCCTTTCCTTCCCCAGAGTTCTCTAGTACAATGAGGGGAATGAAGGTTCTCTCTTCTCTGCCAAAGGTTACAACCTCCCATCTACTGTGTTCTACAAGTTTTTGGGAGGGGGTCCATGACACCCCAGTTCCACTTAACCATTTAAGAATCAGAACTGGGGACTCCACTCTTTGCATCTAGTACTGAAAAGTACAAATGAAACAGGCTAAAACCACAAGTCTATTTCTAGGAGCCACATGGCCTAGGCATGGATAGGTGGCCTTCTGGCCCTGCCTCAATTACTGTATGGTATCAACTCTGAAAGAGCAAGTCCTTCACCCTTGCACGTGGAACAAAAAAGAAAGACCCTGTTCCAGTTAGTTTTAAAGACACACCTAGTTCCTCCTATAGAACCAATGGAAAGAGGCTTCTCCCAGCCACATGGTAGGACAATATAGAATGTTCTTGAATGGATCAGTTCTCCTGTCTCCCAGAAGCAGGTCCCCAGTACCTTCCATGTGGGTGATACCATTTTAGGTGATCTGGGCTTTGTGCCAAATCCCTGCTAAATAAGATAATTGCTGCGGCCAGTGCAGTTGGTGGGCTAGCCAGCAGTGAGAATAACAACATGGGGGTGTATTCAATAGTCTGTTTATTACAGATCCATTTCATACAGAGCCAAAGATACAAGGGGTTCACAGAGTTTATATGTCCCCCAGCAGAAGATCTATGTGGCCAGAGGAAAGTGCAAACAATGTACAAGGACCCTCCTTTCATCTTGTTTACTATTTACCCTTGCTTAAGGTTAGTTATTTATTAGGGCAATATCGTAGGACCATGTCAGGAGGCATAAACAAACAAGATTACACTTCCTCCTGCTTATCTGTCCTGTAACCTCGAAGATGTTTGTATAGGAGAGGGGAACATTCCGTGAGTGGGGCTGGGAGACCCCCGAAAGTTCTCTACAATGATTTCCGAATTTGGGGAATTAAATGGGTGATCAAATGGGAGAAAGATTTTTAATTTTAAAAAGTGGTATGACTATACATATTAATGAGATTTTCTTTGACAATTCATAAACTAGTCCTAAGCAAGTCCTAAAGAAGAATTCTCAATACATTCAGAGGAATGGAAATCCTACTGTAACACACAGAGATTTCCAAGAGAATTACATTGTACATTAACAATCATTTGGTTGCAGAAAATGTTTGAGGATCTTGGCATTTTATAGCAGAACTTAACACCACAAAATGCTAGTCTGAAAGGGAACTTAGGGGTTCTCTAATCAAACCTCCCTGTTTTGCAGATGGAAGAAGCCCTTGGATATGAAGTGAGTCAGTGTCTACTTCTCCCTCCATTCTTGGCTAACTGAAGCAGAGAGTAAGGTAGAAAAAATCTGGACTTTGGTAAGTAGGCATATCACACCAGATTTGAAGACAGGAAGACCTTGGTTTGCTCCCTTCCTCAGACACTATGTTGATGATCATTGGCAATCATTTAATCAGATTCAAAGATAGGTTATTAACAGTCCAATGTCAGATTGGGACGTCATCTCTGAGGGAAAGTCATAGATTTCTGTGTGTAGCTGTATGTCGATGCTGTTTTGGTTTTTTAAGATATTTATTAATGACTTGATTCAAGGCATACATGGAATGGTATCCAACTGACAGAGAGCACAAAGGTAGAGGGGAGAGCTAATGTGCCAGATGGTAGAATCAGTATTCATAAGAGATCTTGATAGATCAGAGCACTGGACCAGAGCTCATAAGATGAAACTCAATAGGGATAAATGTCATGTCTTACACAAGTTTAAAAAAAATCAATCACCTTCACAAGAGGTATCCAAAAAGTTGAATGCGTTTCCTCAGTTCTGTCTGTCACTGAGTTATCTTTCACTTGTCAGCCATGTTGTGAGGGATTTATGTTGGTTTGATTAGATAACCTCTGAGGTCCTATTCAGCTGTAAGACACTATGATTTTATGACTTATTATCCAGGAGTCCAGACCTGGATCTGGGATAGCCTATGCTCAATTTGCACCCAATGCCATGTCCTTCATTTAGCAAGGTGTTTTGACTCAAGGTCACATTATGATTTTGTCAGAAGATTGAGACTAGAATTCCTATCTCCTGACTCCCAGTTCACTGCTCTTTCAATCTGCCTTCCAAGCTATTCTGTTAATCCTTTGAGAATAGAAGCCATATAATATTCATTATTTTATCTCCCTTCATGCCTCTCCCAGTGCCTTACATAAAAGGTATCCAACAAATGTCCTTTCCATCTTGTCCTTGAGCTATTTGATTTTTCAGTGACTTTCTCTTCTAACTAGTGTTACTTTCCTCCTGCCCATCCTCTTCCTTGTTCTTTATGCTTATTCTTTGTCTACAAAATCCACACAGACAAATCCACTCAGTACAAATTACAATAATCAACATTTATGCCCCCAAAGGAAAAAAAAAAGTCACTCAGTCTCTATTATTTTCATTTTCTTTGGTGTCTCTGGACACTGCTGTAGAAATCAGGTGCAGGGCTGGCCTAAGTAGACAGTAGTTACTGATGATTCAAGGTGTGTGAATAGATAGAAATGCCTGTGGAGGCCGTGGTGTGAGCCCCAGGTGAGGGCCATTATCCAGGTAAGGGCCTGTTCTAGAGGTTATCATCCTGTAACAAATAGGAGTCTGCTGCTTCAGAACGGAAACTCCACTTCCTCTTAAAGAACAATCTGCCCCATCAATCACTCACTTCCAGGAGCATAACTGTCTTTGTTTTGACAGGGGGAGAAGGAATGAGAGCACAATATATAATGAGATTAGTGCTATTCCATCTTGTCAAGCACACTCTTTACTCTGGATCAGGCAGCTTTTCTGACAATGTCTGGTTCCTGCTTGCAAAGAAAGAAACTGCTCTCACAGTGTAGCTTGGTGAACCCAGGATTTGTAGTGTAATGATGTAATCTATTTTATTTGCTGTTTATATTCAACCTGAAGCAAGAAAAAAAATGTCCTTTCATGATTAAGGATTTATTAGCATTTCTTGTTTTTTTATGTCTTTTTTTTGTTGTTGTTGTTTTTCCACTTGGGAAACCTTGCCTACATCCCCCACCCTTCAATTTATTTTAAGAGTTATTGTTATTCAGTTGTGTCCAATTCTTCATGACCTCATTTGTGCTTTTCTTGGCAGACATACTGGAATACTTTACCATTTCCTTCTCCAGCTCATTTTATACATGAAGAAACTGAGGCAAATAGGGTTAGGTGACTTGTCTAGGGTCACATAGTTAGTAAGTGTCTGAGGCTGGATTTGAAGCCAGGTCATCTTTGCCCTAGGCTCAGCACTCTAACCACTGTACCATCTACCTTTCAAAAGTAGCAATCATGACAATGGGCAAAAGATATCCCCTCTAACTCAGTCTCAGTATCTGGGCAGGGACTCTGAATCTGGGGTCAGCAGATCCTCACATTGTCAATGGATAAATTTAAAGGTTTTGGGGGGCTTGAATGGAAAACAAAAACACACCTTTATTTTCACTAGCCTCTAACTGAAGCCCAGCATTTCCTTCATTATTTAAAAACATTGTTCCAAGAATGTATCCATAGGTTTCACCCGATTGCCAAAGGACTCCATGACACCAAGAAGGTTGAGAACCCTGGCTCTGTGAGTTTGTTTTATGATATTAAGGCCTCCGCTGGTTCCCTGAGTCAAAAGTAACCTTTCTTGCCTCGGTCCTGGTACAACCCTCTGTATATTGCTTGGCACATCTTGAGGCAATGGTATTGTCAAGATTTCTAGACTTCTCTTTTAGAGAGGCCTCAGTTAGAATCTTGTTATCTGACACATAGCAGTGCTGTGCCTATGGGTAAATCACTTAATCCTTCAAAACTCCATTCTCCTCAATTTTAAAATAGTGATAATGTCTCACAAGATGGGGGAGTCAAATGAAATGATAATAAGTTATGTGCTTTGTAAAGAACAAAGTCAATGTCGACTATTGTGTCTTGTGTCTGCTTGTATATGTACATCCTTTCCCATCCCACTTCCCACCTCCCCCCCAATGTCACTTAACTGAAAATCTAATGACCAGGAAAAAAAAAATAAAAGGGACTAAGGCTTATTTATCTTTTTGTCTCCTAAAGGGAGGTACACGATAGGTGCTTAATAAATATTTGTTGAATTGAATTTCCTGGCTAAGAGCTAAAAGTTTGTGGATTTTGACCCTTCCTGTGGCTCCTCTCTTAATACAGTGATAGATGATTCATCTCTGCAGGGGTTATACTGAACACAGACACATGTTTCTTCATTATCTTGTGGTTGCAGTTATTTGGTAATTCCAGCGTACTAAATCTATATACTGATTTAAGGGAGATTAAAATTAAGATTCATTAGTGTCCAGCACTTGAACCAGGACAGAGCTGAATTTTTTCCTCTTCTAAATCAGCAGTATTCATCTCATTATATTACATTCCCAGGACAGAGCTATTTTACCAATAGACTATCATCATTTGACAGTCAGCATAAATGATCCCTTGGTTTCATTGTTACTTGTTTTCCCTAGAAATACTCTCCTTGTACCTGGTCTCTGGTCTTTCAACTAGGATTTTTTTTTTAAATCTGTAGCAAAAAACAAAGCAAAACAAAACAAAAAATCCAAGAAGCTGGAGGACTAGTTGCAGAATCACAGTATCACAGATAATAGCCAGGCATCTGGTGAAAGTGAGTCAGCAGGGGGGATAGTTTGCCCTCCACAGATGCAGGATCTCATTCATGCAGATGCTGGGGAGGTTATGTAGAGGGGTACCATTATCTCGGGACCCTGAATGTAGCAGTCAAGGTTTGGGCAAAGTAGTAGGGTTTTGGTCCAGGATGGCAGAAGAAGTCTTTATCATGAGGCTAAAAGTGTAGGGGCTAGAGCACTGTGGGGAAACCACATCCCCTGAAGAAATGCACGCTTCTGGATGCCAGTATATCAGGTCAGAGCCCCAGCCACCTTGACTTAGTTACAGATTTGACGTCCTCTCTCTCTGCCAGAGGCTCCAACTTGACATCCTGAGTACTCTCAGTCATTTCAATGGCTTCTGCCTCTTTCTCTACAGCACATGTTCCTATCATTGTCAAGGTCAACTGCATCTCTTTTAATATTTTTCCAACATATTTACCCATTGTTTGGGAGACTTAGTCTAACTAGAATCTTTGTGAAGAATTCAGTTTTATGGCAAGCAGAAAAAAATGGGGAAGGAGGTTAGAAGGCTCACTCAAATTTGCTGTTGTCCAATTGTTTTTCAGTCATGTCCAACTCTGTGACCCCATTTGGGATTTTCTTGGCAAAGATACTGCAGTGGTTTGCCATTTCCTTCTCCAGTTCACTTTAAAGGTGAAGAAACTGAGGCAAAGAGGGTTAAGTGACTAGCCTAGGGTCACACAGCTAGTAGGTATCTGAGGCTGTATTTGAACTCAGGAAGAAGAGTCTTCCTGACTTTAGGAACTCTATCCACTGTGCTACCTTGCTGACTCCATCGCTCAAATACTCATTTGAATAATTTCCTCCTTTAGTGTTTACCTTATCTAGGCCTAAGGAGAACTGGGATCTAGTCCAAACATTGCCAGTAACTCCTTGTGTTATCTTGTATGAGATCTCTTCCCCTTTCTGGGCTCCAGATTTCTCGTCTGTAGCAGGATTAAACTGGACTAGAGTCTGGAGTCTGTGCCTCTGTGACTTCAGAAAGACCAGGAAGATTTCTCCAAGCATAGCATTTGAGAAACCAACAACAGCCTGAACCTTAGTGGCATCTATTTCCTGCATAGATGTTTGAAAATACTCATTTTCTATAAAAAACATGAATTGTGGTGATAACTGCAAGCTAAGTGTCTCTCTGTTTCCATAGTCTGCTGTTTGTTGTATATAGAAAATTTCTTTTTGTGCCAATTATTAATGTCTCAATACTAAAGAGGGCAAATGGTAATGGGACAATTCTTAGTGGTTGGCCTGGTAGAATTCAATTCATTATAGTAAATAATAATAAATACCTATTATTATCAGAGCACTGTGCTAAGTATTTGGGGATGCAAAGATGAAAGGCATAATTCTAGTCCTGAAGGAATTCCTAGCATGGAAAAGACATGACATCTTTGTAGCAGTGTTTCACTTTGCTCAATGACTTCAGTGTCTGGAACAGGATTGTCCCTCCATCATCATTCTTTGGGACTTTGCTGTCCAAGTGAATGAGTCCTTTAATTCTCTAAATGTAATTTCCTCAGTTAGGTGGCACAGTGGATAGAGTGCCAGGCCTGGAGTCAGGAAGACTTATCTTCTTGAGTTCAAGTCTGACCTCAGACACTTACTAGCTATGTGACCCTACTAGCTATGTGACCCTACGGAGTCACTTAACCCCATTTGCCTCAGTTTCTTCATCTGTAAATGAGCTAGAGAAGGACCCCAAATGGAGTCATGAAAAGTCAGAGAAGACTTGAAAACAATTGAAGAACAGTATACTTACCGCAGATGACAGTGTAGTTATCTCTGCTTCATAAATCTCACAATACCATATAGGAAGTATTTCCATATAGAATGTTCCAAGAATATCAGTACAGTTTTAAGATATTAAGGTTTTTGAGATACACTGTAGAATCTGTATATGAGAAAGAACTATGTCTCACTATAAAAAAGTTTTTATAGCTAGAGAAATTTAGAATTTGGGCATCTGTTTTTTCCAGTGTAGTCTTCCCATGTAAAATGCTTCTGCAGGTTAAACTCCTTATGTTTATTGTATTCTCAGTAGACATGGAGAATACTTCTTTACCCTTTGTATGCTGTATCCCTAATGCTTGAATCAAAGGATCACAAAGAGAATATTCGAGCTAGGAGGATCTTTAGAAATAATTGAGTATAATCCATTCATTTGGTAGATGAGGGAATTGAGATTCAAAGGCTAAGTGATTTGTCCAAGGTCTTAAAGCTAATTAGAACCAGCATCACAGGTCACTTGAGTTCCAGTCTGGTGCCATTTTGAATAAGCCAATTTAAAATCATAGATTTGGAAGGGATTTATTCTAATTCCCTCATTTTATGGATGAGAACAGGTTAAATGATTTGCCAAAGGTCATAAAAGAGAGGGTGGCAGAACCTAGCTTCAAATGTGGGTTCCCTGCCTCTAAATCTAGGAACCTTTGCACTGTATGATGTTACCTTAAGTCTTCTGTATAAGTCCCATTTCTCTTGTCTTCCAGACTACAAGCAACTGGGTCCTGGGAAGAAAGGAACTATTTTCTAAATCTTGAGTTAGAGTAAATTAAAAATGTAATTTGAGTGATTATCTTCGTAGAACAATTAAGAAAATCTGTGAGAATGAAGCCCTACAATGCAGACTATGGAAACCCAAATATACTATATTTCCTCCCAATCACCATTGTCTATAGGTGTACATAGGCACATGGTATTTGGCAAACCATCCATTAATTATATATCCTGAGTTTGCCTGGATTTTGTTTCTTTTTAATTTCCTTTTACCTTTTACCTATCCTGAGGCTTTGTTCTCAGCACAGGTTCGACTCCTGCCTAATGATTTTATTATATTAGACGTGACATATAATTCTCAAATTCTTATCATACTATCTCTGCTATTCTCTGAAACTATCCAGTTTTATACTCAAGGTTACTTTGGGCAAAGATTTATCTGAGTGGCATCGAGGAGTTGGAAGTAAAAACCATTATCTGGAATATGCACAGAAGACAAGTTAATTGAATGACCAACACATTTATTGAATACCTGCTATGTATCTGACATGGGAGAAAAGAAATGCCAAATAAATTGTAAAGATAATGTTTTCATTCAGAGGAAAGTGAGATAAAATTAAAGTAAGAAAAAAATAGAATACAGACTACATATTCAGGTGATAAACTCTGTGATATAGACAATAAATGATATTGGAGACCAAACAGTTGTCATTACAGAAGACCTCACAGAAAGGGCTAGGATGGAAGATACCATAATGGATGTTTAACCTTGATACTCAAAAGGGTGGTCCTGTTGGTTCTAAAAGCATCATATGGGTGATGGGTAATGCAAGGAAATCAATATACACTGCGTAAATATTTCTGTTTCAAAATTTGAAAATAGTTATATTCAAATACAAAGATAAGACTTCTGGTCTTCCATCAATAAGACAGGTTCTTTTAGTTGTATTTTCAGTAGTGGCGATGAATTTGTACTTGTCTATCCACACTCTTTCAATAGATCTCTCTCTGTGACCAAGAGCATACATTTGTGAGATTGGAGTTGTTTTTTGTCACCATGTAGGACAATGAAGCTAACTAGGGTCCATGGTGTAAAAGTAATGTAATTTGATCCCTTTGTGTTGGCAAAGCCAATAGGTACTTAGCACTTGTAATTAATCAAGCCTCTGTTAAAGAAACAGAAGGTATGAACCCCTGTTGCTGATGTAACAGGAAGGTTTGGCTGAAAGAGGAAGGAGCTAATGCCATGTGTATATAAGGAGAAACCCCTGATGGGTCAGACAGATCTTCTTGGAGCAAGCTTTGTGGAGTCAGAAGCTGCTGCCTGGGAGGCTGAAGAGGAAAGGCCCCCCAGGCTAGAGAGAATGATTTTGATTTTGGGAACCTGGGTGAAGTGATTTTGATTCTGGGAACCAGCTGGAGCTTCTGCTGAGGACCTGCTGAGTCCGAGGGTCAGCCAGAGTTTCTGGGAGCTACTGAAGATATCCAATGATCAGTTGGAGCTGCTGCAGACTGAGGAACCATAGCTGTGATGCTGATACTTTGCATGAACCTGTTTGTGGCTTTTTAAGCCCTGACTTCACAGAAACAGAGACTGTGAAGGATTTAAGGTGGACTGGACACTGTGAGCTTCAATGTGGAACAGGAAGTGTGTAGAGAGCTAGACAAGGACCTGGGAGCTTTCTGCCTTTGAACCCAGGTGTCAGTTTGGTGAATCCAGGTAGGATCTGGGACCATGCAAGGGGATCCAGGGAATCTGAGAGACCACCCCAAATCAAGCGGAAAGAAGACTTTACTTGGATACTGTGTACTGACTGAGAAATCATAATTTACTAGTGACCTAGGGGTGGAGGGCTTGTGTATTTTTTGATGATTGAATAGCGAATAGTAATTGAATAGTGACTGATTTGTAATTTAGTGTGCCCCTTGAGTGGAGAACTTTGACAATTGTTCTTTGTGTCCCTTAAGGAGGCAAACCTCCTTAAGGATGATTGAATGATTGAGTTACCAGACAATTGTTCTTTGTTCAAAACTTTGTGACCACTGTGATGAAAACTATGTGGCCATTTTCTGTGATAAGTTGCTATGAATGCTGTATTTTTATTTTCTGTGATAACTTGTAATATTATGAATGCTGTACCTTGATTTTCTGTGAATGTTTTGCTCTGATTTGTTATTGGATAGAGTGTTCACTATACTGTGTAATTAAAACCTTGAAAAAGTGCTCACAGTGGCATTCTTTTGGAAAGCTGCTTGTGCATGGCTTTACACATGGGAATAGCATCTACAATCTAAGGGTCTCATTAGAATGATACTATGATTCTGTAAACTACTGAGTGAAGCAGACACAGTAATTAGTCTCTGTCTTTCAGAGAAAGGCACTCAAAATAGCCTCTGGTCCTATAGCATTCAACATTCTGAAAATAAAAGTGAATATGTGGTATTAGTTGAATAAGTATTAAAGTTAGCTCAAAAGCATTCAGTCTCTCTCAACCATCATATAACACAGTAGAATAGAAAATCTCTGACATTAATTAGGTGTGTGGTCCTGGGTAGCTCAATTTATCCTCAAAGCCTCAGTTTTCTCATCTGTGAAAACCTCCTTTTTCTTCTCCTCCTTCTCCTCTTCCTTCTTAACACCACCACCACCATCACCAGCTGCAACAGCAACACCAACCATTTTTAAAGCACTTATGTTCCAGATGCCATACTAAGTATTAGGGATGAAAAGAAAAGAGGGAAAAAATGAAAGGATAGAAAAAAAGGAAGAACTTTGCATTCAAGGAATTCACATTCTAATAGGGGACATAACATAAAAACAACTATGTCTATAGTGTATATGTATACACACATGTATATATGTGTGTATGTATGTATGTATGTATATAGTGTAAAAGGAAGCCAATTTCAGAGGGAACGGACCAGCAGTAGGGGGATAGCCAGAAAGGTCTTCTGTGAAAAGTTGAAATACAGGATTTGAACTGAGCCTTGAAGAAAGCCAGGGCAACCAGGAGGCAGAGGGGAGGAGCGAGACTATTTCAGGCACGGAGGACAGCCAGTGAAACATCATGGAATGGGGAAATGGAGCACTGTGAGCTTGGGAGAGAGGGAAGCCTAGTGCTGCTAGATTGGAGTAAAGTGTAGGAAGACTGTGAAGGTAGGTAGGGGTCAGTTATAAAGGGCTTTAAAAACTAGACAGACAACTTTATATTTGATCCTTGAGGTAACAGGAGCCCCTGGAGTTTATTGAATGGAGGAGAGGTGACATGGGTAGATCAGCTCTTTAAGAAGATCATTTGTGCTACTGAGTAGAGAATGGACTAGAATAAAGAGGGTGGGGAGGTGAATGAGAAGGCTATTGCAATAGTAAAGGCATGAGGGGATGAGGGTGTATACTAAGGTGATGCCTTTGTGAATGAAGAGAAGGTAGCAATGACAAGACATGGTAATAAAGTGGGTGTGTGGGATGAGCACAAGCAAGGAGTCAAGGGTGTGAGCCTGGGTAATGGGTGGGGCCTAGTTAATAGCTTCAAAGTTGAGAAGATGGGAAGATTATTTTTTGTCAGGGGGAGGAGGGAGATAGTTCTGTTTTTGAGTTATGTTGATTTTTTATGAGGCATCTAGTTCAAGATGCCCAAAAGGCAGTTGGTGAGAGAGAAAAGGTCAGGATACAGGTCAGGGCTAGATAAATAGATCTGAGAATGAGCTGCATAGTTGACAATTGAATCCAAAGGGAGATGATAAGATCACCAAGAGAAATGATACAGAGGCCCAAGGACATACCCTTAGAAAAGCCTGACAAGGCCCAAAATTCCCTGTGTAATGGTGTACTCCTAGATTTGGGGTTCGATAGATTATGCTGCATTTATGACAAAGGCCATTGACTCTGGTAGACTGGAAAGAGAATCAATCTTAATGTCATATGACCTGGACTTAATCCAAGCTCTGCCACTTGCTAAGTGGGCTCCCTTGGGCAAGTCTTGTAGCTTTTCAAAGCTCCAGCGTCAAGTAGGTTGGATCTTCGAGGGTTAGACTCTCAATCAGTTTTCAAATCTTGCCTTTTCTTCCTTCATGACATCTTTCTCATTCTACCCCTCCTTTCCACTCACATGGCTATCACCTTCCTTCAGGCCACCTTCACCTATTACCTGTTATTCTAACAGTCCCCTGGTTGGTCTTCATGTCTCAAGTTTCTCACTATTTCAGTCAGTCTGTCCCTCCATTATATATGTGTATGTACACATATGTATGTCTATGTCTATACACATGTGTATATACACTCATGCATGTATATGCACATACATGTGAATGTGTATATATAATATACACATACATATATATGCATACACACATATATATCTGTAAAATTTAAAACCTAGTTCATAGACCCTAGATGAAGTATCCCACTTAAAATCAAAACTTCTATTCATTACATTACAGGAATGAGCATTTTAAAAAGGCTTGGGAATATTACATATGAATATGAAATATATGGCACAGTTCAAGGCATGTTTGAAGATTTGGTATATTTACATTGTTTTTGTAATCTTTAATTGTAAGACATATAAATAATAGCCCTAAATTTTTAAAACTGCTTCTTATGTCAAATCTTTCAAGATTGTTTCTACAGAACTTTTCTCGTTCTTTTTTTTTGTCCCAGTGAGACTTATTTGGGATCCATATTTTGGAAGAGATGAAACTTATTTTTTTAAGATAATTCTTTTAAGCTGATGACCAGAAAAACATTACATTCCACACCCAAGTCTTCACAGTTGGATATTGAGAACAGCCAAAGAAAGGCTTAATGGAGTTATTAAAGTTGTAGGAAAAAAAAGACAAACTTCTTATAGAGACTTTTGTAAGCTCATGAACCTCTAGGGAAGAAGAATTTAAAGATCCCATTTATCATTTGATTTTCTAGAAATTCCTGGTGTGAAAGTAATTACCCATTCCAAATGGCACAGCAGAAAATGTTATCAAGATTATTCCTCCCTGATTTTTTTTTGAGGTTGGATGGACATCAGTTAGCAGGATTATAAATCTTTGAGGCCTTGAAAAAACAAAATTACAGGTGTCTATTGAATGTTTTCAAGTTTACAGGGTCGCTAAGCATCAGTCCAGAAGAAATGAATCTGGTCAAGTTCATCTCTTGTAAATTCTCAGATCCCATCTGGAGTGTGCCTCGTAGGAGGCAAGTAAACAACATTCTTCTTAAGGGCAGACAAGATCTTAATTGGATATTTGACCCTCTAAAGAGCTCTTCCCCAGGAACACAATTTAGTGTACCCCGAATGGGATACTGAGAGCCTAATCATGGTCATTTCTAGTCAAATTATATGAGGGGAGATACACTGCACATCTTGAATAATTACAATCTCTCTTTAGAGTGAGGACAAGTCATATCACATAAAATAGCAGGGTGTACCCTGAAATGGTACTAAAAATTTTAATCAATGTCAGCAAAGCTGATGGCAAGTCATTAAATAGTTGATACCATTTACAGCAGAAAGTCAGAGAAAATTGGAAGTGTTGGAATTCGATAGACTGAAACACACAGACACAGTCAGCCTAGATAAAACAAGGTAATCCAGCTTTTTGACGTTGGCTGTATTGTCCCTCCCACCCTCTGTAAACACAGAACAATGCTTGAGTCCTAGTCTGACTTAGCCACACAGAGATTACTTTACTCAGTCTCTCAAATGATAATAATATAAGAGTCTTAGGGGAACTGGGAAGAGAAATTGTCTGTGAAATAGGAGAAAATATATTCTATGTTATACTTGCTTAGTACCTTTTGGTGAATAAAAATGATAAAATGATCACAATAATATAGCATTTATGTGAGGCTTTGAGATTTACAGATCATTTTTATATATGTTATTTCAGACAACTGCCATGTGAGGTAGATTATTTATTCCCATTTTACAGAAGAGGAAAATGAAGCTAAGAGAGGTTGATTTGACCAGGGTCACACAGCTGGTTAAGTGTCTGAAGATGGATTCAGACTCAGATCTTCATAACTCCAAGTCGCACATTCTATAATCAATACAACAACAATAATAAACAACTAACCTTTATATAACACCTACTATATGCCAGACGCTTTGTGAAGGACTTTACAATTGTTATCTCATTTGATTCTCGCAACAACCCTGTGGGGCAGGTGCTATTATTGTCTTCATTCTACAGATGAGGAAACTGAGGCAAACAGAGATCAAGTGATTTGTCCAGGGTCACACAGCTAGTAAGGAAATGTCTGAGCTTGGATCAAACCTGACCCTCACTAATCACTGCACCCCCTAACTGCCCCAAAGTGCTTGACCACATTATCTTCGTTCACCTTCACAATAACTCTGGGAGAGTGTGAGTAGTGATATCTCATTTTACAGTTGAGGAAACTGAGAACCAAAGAGATTGAAAGAATTATCCAAGTTCACATAGTGAGGAGTAAAACCCAAGTCTTCTACATCCAAGGCCACAGCTCTTTCCTTTAAAGGCTAATGGAGACATTAAACTGTTTTGTATCCTAGAACCCCTTTGGTTGAAGCCTACGGATTCCTCAGAATTATTTAGTTATTTAAATACATAAAGAAAAAAAAACATAGAAATACAAAGGAAACCAATTATGTCAAATTCAGTTATCAAAATATTTAAAAGACAAGCTCATTGACTGCAGGCTAAGGAACTCTGCTTAGGCCCCAATGGAATTGATATATTATAAAACTGAGTTTTATCCAAAAAATAATAATGGAACTTATCCTCATTTCATAGATGTTAAAACTTAAGTTTTGAAGTCTAAAACATCAGAAAAGCATGGGGAAGGAGGATAAAGGTGGGCCTACCTTGGCCTATACAAAACATGGAGGGTCCAGGAGAAACTCATCAGTTGAAGAAGTGAGAAGGGCCTTGTGGAAGGATGCGCCAGAGAAAACGAAACAGAGGAATATTAGATTCTCCTAGAGTGAGGAGGTCCCACGTTAGGGGAAATTTCGGGTTAAGCTTGCAGTAGAGGAGGTATAGTTTTGAATTCCAGAAAGTTAATGACAGGGCCAGGAGAACCAGTAGGTATCTGAGACAGGATCCTAACTCAGGTCTTTGTGAATCCGATTCTAACACCGTATCTCTCCACCATGCTGCCTAGCTATTCAATAAGACTACAATAAGAAGACCTTGTAATTTGTGTATTAAACAATATTAGGGAGATATTCTTCTATTAACATGTGGCAGTATTACCTAAGACAAAAGGAAATATTGAGGGAAAAAAGTAAAGAAAAAAACAAGGTTCTCATGCGTTTCCAGAAGGAGCTCCTGAATCAGAGGTAGTGAATGATTCTCACCATCAAGCATCAGAGAGTGGGCAGCCTGCTTCTGGAAGACAAGCCGGTGGTTTCTGCAGCTGGGTGGGGTCATCCCAATCTACTTTCTCTCCTATTAAAGCTTTAAGAACTTGGTTTTATTCTTCCTTCATGAAGTTTAAGTTCTATAAAACTGATTTATACTAACCAAACTCTTAATTGATTGTATATGTGTGTGTGTGTGTGTGTGTGTGTGTTCATGTGTCATTAGTATCTATCATGGTGCCGAGCTTATGAAAAAGGTCTGTGATTTTTGCCAATCTTTGGGTCACCGTGGGCAGCTCCTGTGATGGAAACTTGCTCTTCCTACTGCAAATATAAATAGTTCAGCTATGATTTTAATGAGGCAGTTGGTGGATAGAGCACTGTACCTGTAGTCAAGAAGACCCGAGTTCAAATCCTGTCTCAGATACTTACTAGTTCTTACTAGCTACAGATTTGAACTCCGGATGATGAGTCTAGATCCAGTATTCTACCTACTGTGCCACCTACCTGTGCTGGAGGCAGGGAGAACTGAATTCAAATAAGGAATCAGATACTAGCTGTGTGACTCTGGGCAAGTCAGCTTCTTTTTGTCTTAATCCACTGGAGAAAGAAATGGAAAACCACTTCAGTATCTTTGGACAGTATTGTCCATGGGCTCACAAACAGTTAGATGTGACTGAATAACTCAACAGCGGCAAATGACTTTAAGAGAGAGATTTCAGGAAGTTACTTGAGACATTATAAGAGTTAAATGACTTGCCCAGGGTCACATAGCTTTTAAATCTCAGAGATCAGATCTGAACTCAAGTTTTTATGATTCTAAGCTCAGTATTCTGGCTAATGTACTACTCTGCCTCTGGACATTGGGCAAAGACCAGATGTTTAATAAATTTTTGCTGAATTATTGATTAATAGGCCATACTCCAATTTACTGCTTTACTAAATACTTCACCATTTCAAAGATTAGAATATTCATGCCCTCTGTCTAGGGTACTCCCTACCCTATATGAAGGTACCTGGGAAATCAAATTAATACCTTAAATAATACTCATTTTACAATCTTGTGGTATATTTCTTCTGGCTGTCGTAGATCCCAGAGAATTATCCCTTTATAATTATAAAATAAATCTATTAATCAGAATGCCTGCCCCCCAGATACAAGTATCTAAGAAAGAGAAAACACTGTCAAATTCTCCTCTTATGTTTTAGACTCATGGGATCATAGATTCAGAGATATAAGGAACCAAAAGGAATCCAATTTAACCTAATCATTTTAAGAATGAATAAACTGATGCCTTAAGGGGTCAAATGACTTACCTAAAATCACACAGGGAGTCTTTAAAGAGAAAAGTTAAGATTTGGACTCAGGTCCTCTGACTGCCAATCCAGTGATCTTTTGTGATGAAGGAAAAACCATGAGAGATAGAGTTTCTGGGTAATTAATAATCAGTTTGCTAATTTGGCTAATCAGCAATCAATAGATTGATGGTCATTGGTTTTTCTTGGTAACTAAAGACCCCCAGTGGAGTCCTTTAGAGCTTTAAATACCTCTCTAAAAGGGAATGCTCCTGACAAGTGAAAATCAACCCTGATTGCTGGAAATTTAATAAGGAGATGGACTACAAATATTCAGCTTCTTCTGCTGAAATGGCTTGATCATGAGACTCAGAAACCTCCAGCAATCTGGACAGGGCAATGTATCTCCACCCAGACCTTTCTGGATGGTTTTCTCCTACATGAGTTGGATCACCCAAAACTCTATTGGAGGGGTACAAGGACAGGGTATCCTTTCCCTAGAGTAAAGACTAGCCCAGACTGGATTCTATTTATACTCCAAACAGAAGTTGGTCTCCTAGCTGGGTGGGGTCCACCCATAGAAGTAATCTCATCAATCAGTCCTGTCCTCCAGAGAGTGACTTTAGCAAAAACTGGGTATTAATGAGGAAATAGAAAGAGAAAAGCCTGGATCTCAATTTAATAATTGGTTCTCAATATAGTAGTCTAATAATTTCTCTTACTTTCTATCACATTGGATTCTCTCTAATACCTGATGAGTTACTCATCCTCCCTAAAACTATATGAGGTGTCAAAATGTGGGAAAGGAGATACCATGGTTGACATTCTTGGCACCTTTGACATCTTACCATTCTAGTATTATGGGCGATGCTCAGTGCAAACCCAATTTATTCCCTTGTGGAAACTGTGGGAGGAGAGAACAAAGGGGAGAATTCATAGTTTCCTTTTAGGGGAAACCATAACTTCCTACCCTTGGAAGGACAACCTTTACCATTCATATTGTTACATGTCTCTACAAGGATGAATATTTTTTTAATTGTTAAATCTTATTGTGTTCCAGGCACTATAGTAAACATTGTGGATACAAATGCAAATACACAAGGCAGGATTTTATGCATGTGTCTATGTATGTGGATTCACAGATATATACATACATGTATGTATATACACACATGTATATATGTATAGGCATGCATATTGTATGTGTACACTTCATGGTGTTTACATATATGCATACATATACATCAATTTTTTTCATGTCAATATTTGAGCTTTATTCATACTTTCACATACATAAGTTCTTTTGACTCTCACAACTCTGTCCTCAAGGAGCTTATGTTGTAATAGAGAAAGAAAACAAATATAGAAAAATGGTGGCAATTTAGGAGCATTTTGGACTGGGAAGCAACAGCAATGGTGATTTGGGTGATAGGGAAATTGCCTAACAAATCTTTTGCAGGAATGGTAGCATTGATCTGATTACTGTGCTCAGCATTAGAATTCAAAAAATGGTAGGAAAGGAAAAGAAAGAGAAGGAAATGCATGTATTGGCATAGCATGAAGATAGTTGGGGAATGGTATGTTGGTTCTGGGTTTTAGCAAGATCTAATGAATGCTCACCAATCAGAAGCCCAGTTTTGGAGCTTGAGGCCTGAATATGAAGCATAGGAATATAGAAGATCAAAAATGACTGGCATGGACATGTGTGGTTCTGAGGCTGGGATATATATGACCCACATAGCTAAATGACTCCTTGATGACATCTGATGGAATTGTAATCATGTCAGCAACATATTTGACCAGTCATCTCTTTGGGTAGACTAGCCTCATTCCTACTATGATTACTCTTGTTAGCTCCTAATTTATAGGGCAACATGTTCTGATGTCTCTGACTTCTGAGGATGCCCTTTGCTTAGGGCACAAAGTCCCCCAGCTCTGACTACAATTTCCAACCTTTGTTCAGAAACATTACCATATGCATCCAGTTATTTCAAAAGATGTCACCAAATTTACAAACAACTCTCTAAACACAATTAACTTGACCCATTTTTAATTTTTTTTAAAGTATTTTCTTATCTGCACTTTTAAGGTAGAGATATATACATTGCAAAAACAAAACAAAAATGCCCCAAATTCACCAAGTCTTCTGCTGTATACCTACCAATGTACACATCATAATAAGAATCAAAGGATTTTAGAGTCTCATAGTTAAGAGATACCTCATCAGTCATCTAGTCCGATTCACACATTTATGATAATTTATAAGAATGCCATATATAATAAATATAACAATTATTCACTCAATATCTTCTTGAAGCTTCTAAGACAGCCCAGACCACATTTGTGAGATTGCCTAGTGTGATGCTTAAAGAATTTACAATATTCTTGGGAAGAGAAGATCTAGGAAAACCAAAGAACTCAGGAGACTATAAAGTGTATATAATCTAGGGGTAAATGGTCCTTTTTTCAAGGTAAGAGCTATAGGAATTAATCATAGGATAGAGACTGGAAACAGGAACTGGTCTTGTGATTTTATTAGTCTGCAGAACTCCCAGCTGAGGAGTCTCCCTCTACTCATGTGGGTTGGCTCCTTCTCTGCAAATGAAAAAGCTGACTACAGCACCAAAAGATTGAGTGGCTTATCCAGGGTGAGGGAGAGGAATTTTGATCATAGCTCATATTTAGGTACTGTTTTACAGTATTCATACAATTTTCCCTACAACAATTTTGTGAGGGAATTAGTATAACAATACTACTGCTACTACTACTACTACTACTACTATTACTACTACTACTACTACTACTACTACTACTGCTACTGCTGCTGCTGCTGCTGCTACTACTACTACTACTACTCAATAACAACAACAATAATTTTTTGTTGTTCAGTCATGCCCTACTCTTTGTGACCCCATTTGGAGTTTTCTTGACAAAGATACTGGAGTGGTTTGCCATTTCCTTTTCCAGCTCATTTTACAGATGAGGAAACTGAGGCAAACAGGGTTAAGTGATTTGCTCAGGGTTACACAGCTATTAAGTGTCTGAGGCTGAATTTCAACTAAGAAAAATGAGTCTTCTTAACTATAGACTTTGGGCTCTATCCATTGCACTACCTAGCTGCTCCAATAATAATAATAACTTAACATTTATATAGCACTCACTATGTGTCAGGCACCATGCTAAGAACTTTATATTTTTTATCTCATTGGAGCTTCAAGACAACCCTGTGAGGTAGGTGCTATTATTAGCTCCATTTTTGGATGAAGAAACTGAGACAGACAAAAGTTAAATGACCTGCCCAGAGTCATACACCTAGGAAATATCTGAGGTTGCATTCTAACTGAGGAGGATGTCTTCCTACCCAGTGCTCTATCCACTGAGCCACCTAGTATAAAGATCACCGTCTCCTTTTTATAGTGGAGGAAATTGAGGGTTAAAGAGGTCAAAAGGCTGGTAATAGATCTAGGAAGAGAATCCAGGTGTCTTAATACCCATACTTGTGTTCATTTCCCTGAAACATGTTGGCTTAAGAATTAATCTTTCTGGGGTGGCTAGGTGGCGCAGTGAATAGCGCACTGGCTCTGGAGTCAGGAGTACCTGACTTCAAATCCAGTCTCAGACACTTAACACTTACTACCCATGTGACCTTGGACATGTCACTTGACCCCAATTGCCCTGCCTTCCTCCCTCCAAAAAGCCAAAAAAAAATTTAATCCTTTAGTGAAGATTTTGGTTTACTTCTCTGTAGCTCAGGCCCCCCTTTATCAGGTATACTCTAGTTAGGCATGATTCTTGGGACATATAATAATGACTCATTTCTATGGCACTTTAAGTTTGTGAAGCCCCTTGGAATCATTATAGCATTTGATGTTTTCAATAATATTAGCAACAGTGGAACATGGAACTTTAAGGTTTTTAAAGCATCATACATGTATTATATCATCTAATTCTCACAACAGCCTTGTGAAATAGGTGTCTTATAGTTCATCCTTCAGTCTCAAAGAGGACCAATGACATCATAGGGTGATGTCTTGACTTTCAAGTGAACTGGATTTAAGTGAGGCAGAGTTGCGCATTTGTCAGCCTCACTCTATCTTCTGAAGTTATCAAAGTCCAGTGGCATGATAAAAGGCAAGATATCCGGCCATGGCCCAGGATACAGCAGATGACCTTGGTTCTTTGATGTCTGACCAATCTCTAAGCACTGCACATCATCTGCTTCAACCACCTTCACAGCTATTGGAATAAATTGTTCTCATACTCCCATTCTGTCATGAGAAGTCTTCACATGCTTGCAGTAGACATCCCCCTAATTCACCAAGAGGTTTGAAGCCTGTCAGCTACCTTCAACCTAATTTAGCCCATCTAAAAGGGTGGTTTGCCAGGGTATGTTCACTGTACATGCTAGTTTCTTGAAGCCATGAATGAGAGTTGAGTGACAGGTAGACACCAAAGGTGGATGAGTAACCCTGAAAAGGGCTAAGCAAGCCCTTACACCAGAGCTGCCGGTTCTCCCTGAGAACCCCTTACACCCCTACTGCTGTTATAATTCCCTTGTGACAGATGAGAATCTGGCAAAAAGCCCTACAGAGTCAGCCCACTAGGTAATGTCAGAGGCAGAATTTAAACTCAGGTAATTCTAACTCCATGGCTAGCCCTTCACACTCCATGACACTTTGCAAGCACTTTCCTTTTATTTGTGCAGGCAAACATGTCCAAGAGTTACGTATTTACTTTTGGCCTTCTCTCCCAAGTACGGGTGGCCACTGGAAAGGAAATCCTATTTTGAATATTGATAAAACGACAATGGGGACTTTGGCTGGGACAGTGAAATGGCAAACAGCCACGTGAAATACAAACTATAAAATCTATAAAAGGGCAGCCTGCCTGCTGTAGTCAGATTTTTTTCTTTTATGCTTTCTTTTTCTTTTAATGAGCTACAGGAAATTGATCAGGAATGAGAATGAGAGCTGGATGCTAAGCATTGCCATGTTCTCACAGTCCCACTGAACCACTTCATCGCTTCCTGTCAGGAAAAAAAAAAAGCTTTTGCAAGTCCCTTTATAGGTAGTCAAGTACCTAATAGTTGGAGGATGGTTTGGTTGCTTCTCAATGTGGCAGCATAGATTTAAACTCTTGACAAGACATGACAACTTAATATCGCTTCTTCTTGCTGCATTTGGTTCCCCTGCTTTTGTTCCTTACTTAGCTTTAAGTGTCCCTCTGGGTCTGTAGCTCTCAGCGTTATGAGGCTATCATGACAAGGCTCACAGCTTTTGGTCATGTGAGAGCAAAGAGACTGAAGACCCCACCTGTCAGTAAAGTATATTCCTTAGGGTCCTTCTGAGTCAAGTAATAGCCACACTTAAAGTTAAGCTATTCTGTGACTTGATATTCAAACCAAAATTTTCCGAATGGACAAGTGTAACTTACCCAAATGTATTAACTTCTTTAGGACCATTAAAAGCCAAATGAAGCAAGTAGTAGACTTTGAAGGCACTTGACTGCCTGAATCTAAAAGATCAAACAAAAGACTCAACTCATTAGAAGCCACCTCTACAGTTCTTTAAAAACTAAAAATTTGGGTGACTTTGAGAGGTAAAGTAAAGCAACTGGATTGATTCCTACTTGGCAAGGATTCCTTAATCTTTTACATCTTTTTCTAATGCCTCTCCAGTTGGAAGGACCCTAAATGATCTTCCAAACTTGGACAGAGCCCACCTGTCAGGAACAAATCCATCAGAAGAGTATAGGATTAAGGCTAGAAAGAAGGTACTCCAGAGGCCATTAAATCCAACCCCATCATTTTATTGAGAAGGAAATGACTCAGAGAGACTCGATTACTTGTACAATGTCACATAGCTATCAAGTGACTGAGGCAGGATTTGAATTCAGTTCTTCCTGACTCCAAGGTCAGTGCTCCATTATATTATCTCACCTGCACAGATAACTGTGAATGGGAACATAGTGGGCACAGACATGGAGCTAGATGAGATTTCAGAGGCCATTTAGTCCAACTCTGTCACTTAGCAGATGGAGAAACTTAGGTATAGGTAAAGTGACTTGTCCAGACTCACACAGGGAGTGTGCCCAGATCATGGAAGCTGTTTAATAAATACTCACTGACTGACTGCCTAGAGTCAGAGGCAGAATTTAAATGTCAGTCCTTGGATTTCAAAGCCAATTATCTTTCCCCTGTACTATGGAAGGACTTTACTTAAAAATAATTGTGGAGAGTTGAAGGGAATTCCCATATAATGGGATCTTTCAAAACGTTAAAGTATCACTTCTTTACCAATGTTCAGAAGTACCAATATAGCGGCATTTTCCTGTGGATACAGTAACACTCTCACTTGCACATTTCACTGACCCATAGATTTGGAGATCCCTTGAATTAAATTTTAGTTCCTCTGTGTGTGTGCTTGTGTGTGTGTGTGTGTACATGCACACATATATACACACATATAGCATACTTATGCACATATATAGAACATCATATTTATGTATACCTATATAGTACATCACACTTACTCACACTTAAATCATACTGTATCATTTTAATTATAACAAGTCAGGATTCTAGCCTGAAACTTCCTTTATCTGTGGCCACCTGCAATGTGTTTTTGGAGAAATTGGGGCCAAATAAATAGTTTTTTTTTTGACAATTTTAAAAGCTGTCACACAAGAGAAATCTCTTCTTTCCTTTATGAAACTGAAGGCAAAGAAAGCCTCTCTGATGGCTATGTGAATAAGTGTCCACAAATTCTTATCCCCTGCTTCAAAGGGACATTAATAAATCCTAAAAGTCCAGAGAAAGCTGGCTCAGAAGGACACTGACTTAGTACTTACTAGGAAGCATAAGGGTGTGGACCTCCTTTAGGAGCTAAGAGGGCTCTATAAGGGAATAAGTTATTGATCTCCAAGTGCAAACTCTTTGACTTTAGAGAGATCAAGTGCCTCCTGACTCTACCCAGAGGACCATTATCCTTTCACCTGTTTGATGAGCATCCAAATTATAAAAAAACTTCAGACCCAGAGGTCTGGTCACTCACACAGCCTTCAAAAAGCCTTTTTTTCTCATCACAGGGACTCCATATACTTTGGAAATGGAGAATTCAATTGCCTGGGGAGGAAGATTATTTGTAAGGTATTATCAGTTAGTCATTCTGGAAAGCTACTGTGTGTAATGCTCCAAAGAAAAGAGTATTTCACTGTAAGTAAGAAGGGGATGGATGCCTTATCATTCCTGTTCATTGCCAAAGAATCATGCTGATCTGTACAGGTCCACGTGCTATGGCAGGGCTGTCTAAGGATCAGTGAACTGCCTCCCATTCAGATCTTGAATGACTGAGCACAGACATCTGGGGATAGAATACAACTATCCCATGGAATGTCTACAAACAAAGGAAAGATACATGGCTTCTTATAATAAAGCCATTAAGGGTGGTTGCTTGGAGTAACCAATCAAATATCTCTCAAGTATCTCTGACATAGTATCATCCCAGCACACAGTATGTCTTCCTTATAATAACAAACATTTTTAAAGTGTTTAAAGATTTACTAAATGCTTCACATCTGTTGTCTCACTTGATCCTCACAAGAACTCTGTCATCTAGGCACTATAATTATTCTTATTCTCATTTTATAGATGAGAAAATTGAGGCTTTAGTGACTTGCCCAGGGACACACAGCTAGTAGATGCCTAAAGTAGGATTTTACCTCAGATCTTCCCTCCAAATATAACAATCTATCCACTATTCCCTGCACTTGTTTCTAGCAGCTGGGAGTGGGTGCTCCCAGCAACAATTCCCAATCTAAGGTATATTAGTAGGTTTAAGAGAATTGCCAACCTGTAGCTAGACTATAACACGAGATTCAGAAGAGTAAAAGGGAACTTAATGGGAATAAATGCAAAGCTTAGACTTTGATTTAAAAAAACACCATATTTCACAACTACAAGATGGGGGAGGCCATCACCAAAGTGCATTTCAGTTAAAAAGATAAGGAAATTTTAGTGGTTTTTAAAGTTAATACAAATCAATAGTGTGATAGAGCCAAAAAAGCTCCCACCATCTTTGGCTACACTGAGATATATCATGGACAGGAATAGAGTGGCGATAGTCCCATTATTCCCTGCCCTGGTCAGTCCACATCTATAAAATAATGATCTGCTCTTGGTTCCACATTTTAAGAAGGATATTGATAAGTCAGAGATCATCCAATAGTAGGCAATCAGCATGGCAAAGAGCCTCAAGACCATGCCATTTGATAACTGATTATAAGAATTGGAAAAGAGAAGACTTAGAGGGAACATAATAGCTCTCTTTAAATATCCAGCTCTATGTGTAGACGAATTTGTCTTTTTCTTGGCCCAAAAACATAGAAGTAGGGGTAAATGATGGAAAGCTGCAAGATGGTCATTTTATGCTTAACATAAAAGTAGACAACAAAAAAAAAATTTCCCAGCAATTAAAATTTTCCAAAAATGAAATAGACTTCCTCAAGAGATAATGATTTTCCTTTCATTAGTGGCTTCCAAGCAAAGACTTGATAGCAAGTTATATGTTCTTTTTGGAGTGTGGATTATACAAGATAGTCCCTGGGGTCTTATATTTATGAGAGTCTGTGATTCTCCCTCCCTTGATGGGAATCTTGCTCTAATCAATCTACCTGCTCTACATTAAATATTAAATATGGTCAAGTAAGAAAATGGGAAGATTCCAACAATTAGTAAGCATTGTACTTTAACACCTTAAGAAATAATTTTGTTGCTAAATATTTTTAAAAAACATATAAGAGCATTATTTTAATTGGTAATCAAAATCAGAAAGAAATTACAAATGTTACAGTTTTTAGGAAGAAGGGATTGAAATTACCTTTATCCTATACTGTTATTCTAGAAAAATAATCACATGAATGCTTACTGTTCCTTTTAATTTACCTCATTCCTACTTGTACCATTGTGATTCTTTAGATGTCTTACCCCCACTATTACACTGTAAAATCTTTGGGGATAGAATCTATGTCATATTTCACGATTATATGCAACACAGGGACTTGCATACAATAAGCATTAATTAAATGCTTATTAAACCAAATTGAAGAACATGCATTTGTTTGATGCATGGTTTGTCTGAAGAAAGTCTGACATGGAAACTGGTTAGTTCAGATCATCTTAGTAGTATTTATAGATATAATTAGAAGCAGTTTAACGCATAGATAAGAAGTGAAGCAGATTTACCAATATATCTATGGTGATTTATTTGTTATGGTAGCTCAGATGAAACTACCACCTGCACTCTAATCACTCAGTACCTTGTGTGGTATATAAAAAAGTGGAAATTCCACAAGCTGAAATCAGAAAGATAAGTTGAAACTGGACACATAAAAGAAATTCATGCTGGTGGTAACATAATATTGAATTCACTAAGAGAATCAATTTTGAAGATATATCATGGAGAGGAAGGTGCCAAAAGAATAGAAACAATCACCGACTATATTATGATCTAAAGAGGTGATTGAAAATACATCTGCATGTACCAATACATATTTACTTTCTCATAGATACGAATTTTTTATGAGAAGGGTCTATGAATATATCAAGCATATTCATGATGAAAATATGAAAAGAGAACAGGTAGAGATTCATGAGGTTTTTGTGTCAGACTAAATCTTTATGAAGGCAGAATTAGCTAAGAAGTATACAGAATGTAAGATCCTCTTGTGTTGATGGTGCTTTGTTTAAAACAAAGCATTTGACTTGGTAGGACAAAATGTTGCATTAAGAACCATCCTTTAGGGCGGCTAGGTGGCGCAGTGAGTAAAAGTGCTGGCCCCGGAGTCAGGAGAACCCGAGTTCGGTTCCGGCCTCAGACACTTAACACCCCCACCAAAAAAACAAAACAAAACAAAAAAAAAACCAAACGTAAAAAAAAAAAAAAAAAGAATGATCCTATAAAAAATATCAGTCAGTAAACATTTATTAGTACCTATTATGTGCCAGGCACATGTTAAATGCTAGGGATACAAAGAAAAGACAAAAATAAAACAAACCAAAAAACCAGTCCCTGCCCTTACAGGACTTCACAGTCTAATGGAGGAGAGAATATAGAAACAGTTATTTATGAACAGACACCCACAGGACAAATTGCAGATAATCTGAGAGGGAAGGCATTAGAATTTCAGGTGACTTGGAAAGGCTACCTTTAGGAAGTGAGCTTTTATATAAAAAAAGAAGTTCAGACCATATATGTTTCTTGGTAGATGAAACCACAGATATACTTTGTTCTAGCTGTTTGAGATTTTCACCATAAAAGACACAAAGAACATCTTTGTAATCTCCATTTCTGAAATTCATTATTTGTAAAATTTCTCTTTATTTTCTGAGGATGTGTTGATATTCATTTTCATCTCAAAAGCATGACACTGGTCTGTAGGTTTGCACAATTTCTCTCTACAAGCATGTCCAGAAGAGAGTTTCTTCAATTTTGCAAATCAGGTAATTGAGAGAAGTCTAAATATAGCAGAGGGCAGTGTTATGGAAGTTATTACATTATTCTCCTGTGAATAAAGTTTAATAGAGAAGCTTAATCTAGTTTACTTACTTCAGTATTTGACTGGTATTGAATTATAGCCTTCAATATGATCTGTAAAAATGCTTTATTATATTGTTTGGAAAATTACATCATTTAAGTCTAACTTTAAGCGACTAGAGAGTTTTTGAACCCAGAAATGTTACCCTGACTTCAGTAACTCTCCAGGAATGCCAGAGATGCTTACAAGGAATTTTGGGTTCCCACAGGTACTGGATCCACTCAAAATATTTATATTTTGAATCTACTCACCCAGGTCCTGTTTTGGGTTCACCCAAGTATACATTTTGGATTTTGCTTATGTTTTGAGTCCACCCAGATTTTATCAAATGCTTATATTCACTGATATCCATCTCAATTTACCTTGCTTTAAAGTTGCCTTCTCAGCAAAATTGCTTAACTGTATATGTGTAGTTTGTGTATAGGCACCCTTGTCTAAATCCTATATATTATAAACCTTCTAGAGCCTGGAAAAGATGAATCCCCATATTCTTTCTTGCCTCAGTCTTCTCTACCAAATGACATAACTTTCCTTCTAAAACTATTTCAAATTTTAGAGTTTGTTCTCAAGAATGCCAGATCATAGATCCCATGAGTATACACCAAGTTGTATATTTTCTCCACTGGTATAAGCCCTCTTCTCCTAAGCTCCTTGTCTGTGTTATCCCATAATTCTTCTGTGTTCTGGAATGGATCTATCCAATGTACTGAAAAACCTTCTCTAGATGTTTTAAAATCTTAGGCATTCCACTTCAACATTTGAGTAATTCATTTGTTCTTGTTGATCATTCTTGCTATTCTTATTACTCTGCATAACATATTGCCTCATATGTAGTAGGTACTTAATAAAAGCTTATTGCTTGAATGAACTAACCTCCTTTCCCAAGCACACATTTTTCTGAGTGGTATCTTATGTCACTTCTTGTACAATTCATCATTGCAATGTGCTGCAGCATTTACATATATTTGTCAAGTATCTCTTTATTACTTTGCATATGTCACCAATTGTTTTGTGTCTTCAAAGATGGCACCTTTCTATGTCTTATGGTTGGGTAGCATTATTGCAGTAATATTCATGTAAAAATATGGGTTCTTGTTGGGGGATCAACTTGCAATAATTAAAATACTGTTTAATATCCTCTTATTTTGAGTCTCAGTCATCTGTAATGCCTGGCCAAGATTTTGGTGTACTAACTCACAGCACAGTACATCCAACTGTTTGGAAGAAGAATTAGAGGGGGGAGAGATTGGCTACAAGAAGACTTATTAGAAGGCTGCTGCTATAGTTCATGAAAGAGATGATCATGATGTAAAGTAGATTGATGGCCATGCAAGTGGAAAAAAAGGGACAGATGTGGAGGATGAGTTGGCAAAACTTGGCAAATGATTAAGTATGAGATAAGGGAGATGAATAAGAGTAAAGAGCTGAGGAAAACTCTGAGTGGATAAATCAAGGTGACTGAAAGGTTAGTGGCCCTCTGCTTTATTTCTTAGTGGTTATGGAATCCCCTGAACCCAAGTCACTTTTGTCAATCCCAGCAAGAGAACATACATAACCTATTAGGCAGTACTCATAAACACATAAAGGTGCCACCCCCTCCCTTCCCCTCGACCTACTATCAGCCTTTCTTCTATTAAATAACCTGTCTGCATGATTAGCAATTGACAAATATATTTATCTGTTTTATTGGGGAAATCCCCTTTAGTAAGCCCTCCTTTCACTTTGCCTTCCTTTTGCAATAGCCTTGTGATCATACTACTTTACACTTGATAAGTTGTTGTTCAGTCATTCAGACATATCTGACTCTTCGTGACATAGAAGTGGTTTGTCCAGGTATTGAATGGCCGGTATGTCAGAGGCACAGATTGAAGCCCGATCTTTCTGATTCTAAACTTGGCTCTCTATCCCCAGTGTTGTGCTGATTCTATACCTGCACTATATGGTTACAACATACTTTGTATACATTATCCCATCTGGTCATCGAAGCGCTTCAATGCATCTTTGACAAATGTCATTAGCCCTATTTTATGGATGAATCTAAGTGGTAGTGGAGCTGGTTTTGGACACAGGTTTTTGTTCTTTCTACAATATACAACACTGCCTCTTTGAGGGTTCACTTACTATGTGTACAACACTCTGTGATGCCCAGAAAAACATCTTAAACAGAAAAACAAAAATCTTTCACATTGTTGGGACAAAGGAATTCACAGTGTCTGAATCTGAAGCCCATTGCTCTAATAATGGAAGAACCATCCTGGATATCTACTGCAAATGGGGACAACAGAGCAAAGAGTCCAGAGAAGGCTTTGGGAAATCGCTAAAAAGCATGCACCCCCTGCAATATAATTTCACATGCAGCCCTGGTACCAGGGGATTATAATATTAGTAAAGGGCCATCACTTCCTTGGGTGCACTCCAGGGTAAAGCCAGAGGCAGCATTCAATCACCACTGCCCAAGGCTCATGCAAATTTCTGTCTGGGATGAGAAACCATCCCTGATTATTATTCACTCTATGATAAATATGTATAACTCCTCCAATCACTCCTCCTCCTAAAGGGGGAAAAAAAGTATTATCTGTCCTCCCTTCAACAATGAGACTATTAGCCAGCTTTCATAACTGCAGAAATGTATCCATTTTTATGGATTATTAAGCTGTAGGAAGGGTTGATTGTGGATGCATCATTAATGTATATCATTTCCAGCAGCTTCATCAGTTTCTCTTAAATAGACTGGGTTAATATTGACAGCTTACTGCATGATCTGCTTTACTGAGTCCTTATAGATGGTGAACATCAAGACCTCCCTCACCATAGGTCGCCCTTCAGTTAATTCACAATTTATTTGATGCCAAGAGTAATCTGGTAGATAAGTGGCTTGGCAGATGCTGGGAGGACTGCATGGTCTCAAGGGTCATTTATGCAAAGTTCATTGTAAATGTGACTGTCTACCTGGCTCACTTTTGCATGGTTATATAAGGAAGAACCTCCTGGGCTGATGTGATAGAAATCTACTTCCCATGGCTCCTTCCCTATCCATTTAAGGCTTTGTTGTGAGCACTTGTGATGGGAGGCCTTAGTCCATTCATCAAAGGGTAAAATAGATGTTGAAAGCTAGAAATGACCTTAGTTATAATCTAGTCCACTCTATCCCTTCATTTTCCTGATGAGGAAACTGAGAAGCAGAGACTTTAAATAACTTATCTAAGATCATACAGTAGGTAGCAGAGCTAGAATTCAAAGCCAAGCTCCCTGGCTCTGCTTTTCCTTTCTTTTCTCTTCTCTTACCTTCTTTTATATAGTCCCTTCTCATCACTCATAGAGATCTTCTTTCTTTTTTCCCATGGTGCAATGAGAAGCAGCATGGTATAATGGAATGAGTGTTCATCTTGGAATCTGAGGACCTGAGTTCAAATTGTGTATCTGCTATTTATGCCTGTAGACTATTAGGTAAGTTATTTTAACCATTCTCAGCCTGTTTCCTTGTGAGTAAATGGAGGGTTGCAGTATATGACCTTGAAAGTCTCTTCTAGCACTAACTCTTTATTCTAGATACCCAACAGAAATAAAGTCAAAACCAATGATGACTGAAGAGAAAGAGAAAACTGAAAGAATCAGCCTCTTTTAAATAAGTATTTGTTCTAGTCAAGGTTCCACATTTGGGGCAATGGACTTCTCAGCACCTGGTAATTAAACTATGCAATTTCTTTAATCAAAACATATTCAGTAATTCTTAGTATAAGTGTCCCACCAGGTGGTAAAAAGCAGTTCACAAAATTAGGAAATCAGATAAGCAGCCTACAAGGAGATAAAAGTAGTTCCATAAGGAAATTCCCTGGGGTCTCAGGAGATCTCCACCAAAGTCTAGTGCTATATTTATATATCCATTATCCAAAGAACCCACAGTTACATCCCATGATGGTGCACCTGGGAGTAATGTTCATTCAGAGTGCCCCAGGTGTTTGAGTGTTCCAGTCAGTATTATGGGAGTGTGGGTATGTGAAAGTAACTTAAATTCTATTGGCATCCTGGACCACAGCTGTTCAGGATGGGGATTCAGGCAACTTGGATGCAGGTAGATCTGGACTAAGAAATTCTATGGCTTTGGGAGACTCCTTTTATTGTGGGAGAAAGGAAGGAAGGAAGGAAGGAAGGAAGGAAGGAAGGAAGGAAGGAAAAAAGAATATAAATTTCACAGGAGGTTGCTATGAAAATCAAAAGGGTAATATAGGGAGGCAGGAAGGGAGAGTGGAAGGGAGGGAGGAAAAAAGGAGAAAGGAGGGAAAAGGGAAGGGATGGAGGGAACAAGGGAGGAAGAAATGAAGGAAGGAGAGAAAGAAAAAGAGAAGGAAGGAAAGAGAAAAAGAAAGGAGAGAAAAAAGGAAAGAACAAAGAAAGTATTCTCCATCTCCTTCATAGTTACTATGAGAATTAAAAGACATAATATAGAGAGGAAGATACTGAGAAGTCTAAAGTAATACACAAATGTGAGGGGTTATTATTTTTCCAAGCGTATGAATAAATATTCATAAGCTTCCTTTTGGCAATCTTGCTATTTCTTGCTCATTGCAATATTAATCCAAGGATTTTGAGGCATATTTGAATATTAAGAGTATACAAGAAATGAAGTTAAAAAGAATTCTGATCTCCTTCAGGGTCTTCTCTTGGACATCTACTTCTCCTTTCTCCTGCTCTCTCTTCTTCCTACCCCCCCCCCTTTCCCATTGTTCTCTGCCACTTCCCATTTTCCATTCTCTGTTCTCCCTCTCTTTTCAGTTTCACCATAAGTGATGTTACCCAGCTCCAAGGCATTAAATATTTAGGTATTGTACCTCAGTATGTCAGTCCAGTCTTGCTCACTCTCTAAGATTTTGTCTGGATCTCACTCAAAAACATTTTAAAGAATAGGATCACCTTCATTGATTCAGAGTCAGAAGGACCCTCAGAAGTGATTTATTCCAACCTAGTCACATGAACTTGAAACCTCAGGCATTGGATTCCAGGATTAAAAGGAAGAAGTTACATAAGTGATTATCTTGTCCAATAACCCCAGATGAAGAAATAAATGCCCAGACACATTAAGTGGTTTGTAAAAAGTTACACTGATAAACATCAGACTTGAACATAGATTCTCTGACTCTAATTCCAATCTTGTTCTGAATGCCATTGCTATCCTCAGAGCCCTCCTTCCTTCTCACATCCAGTCACATCCTGTCCATTTCACACAATATCAGAAATGGTGGCATGGGGGATGAAGAGTGGGAACCTGGTACTAGCTTATAAGGTGAAGTAAGAGGATGGCATCCTAAGGTAGGGAAAGATATGCATAAAGATATAAGAAAAATCAGAAATGTATGTCTGGGAAAAGTTAAGGAGATATGGATTGGAACATAGTAATTGATAAGTTAATGTTCTTTCTTGCATGTGTTTATGTCTTTCACATCCACTCGTACATTACTGTTTAGCCTTTTATGTTTAATGTTTTTATGTCTTCAGTCTTATATTTCAAAGTCAACTTTTCTAGTCAGTTCAAGTCTTTTCATCAGGCTTGTTTGAAAGTCCTCTATTTCATTAAATATCCATTTTGAATTGAGGGTTTATATTGAGTTTTGCTGGGTTGGTTTGACCTCCAGAATATCATATTTCAAGCCTTCTGATACTTTAATGTAGAAGCTGCTACATCTTGTGTTATACTGATTGCGGCTCCATGGTATTTGAATTGTTTCTTTCTGGCTTAACAATATTTTCTCCTTGACCTGCAATTTGGCTCGAATATTCCTGGGACTTCTCATTTTGGGATCTCTTCCAGGAGAAAATCAGTGGACTCTTCCAATTTCTACTTTACCCTTTGGTTCTAGGACGACAGGGGAGTTTTCCTTTAGAATTTCCTGAAAAATGATGTCAAGATTCTTTTTTGGATACAAATTTTCAGATAGTCCAATAAATCTGAAATAATCTCTGCTAATCTATTTCCTAGATTAGTTGCTTCTCCATTGAGGCATTTCACATATTTTTTAAAGCAATTGGGGTTAAGTAACTTGCTCAAGGTTACACGGTCAGGTGTTTCTGGGTGGGTGCTAAGTGTCTGAGCCCGGATTAGATCCCCAGGTCATTCCAACAATGGAGCCGGTGCTCTTACTTGATGTGCTACCTTGCTGCCCCATTTCACATTTTCTTCTTCTTTTATTTTTTCAATTTAGTTTTATTGGGCTGTAGGTTTTTTTTTAATGTCTCATGGAGTCATTACCTTCTATTTGCCCAATTCTCATTTTTAAGGAATTCTTTTCTTCAATGAATTTCGTACCTTTTTTTTCATTTGGCTGATTTTGCTTTTTAAGGTATTTTTCTCTTTAGTGGATTTTTGTGTCTCTTTTACCACTTGACATTCTTTTTTTTAAAGTGTTATTTTCTTTAGTATTTTTGTGTCTCCTTTACTAAGCTGTGTTTTTTATTCATTATTTTCTTGCATCACTATTACTTCTCTTCCCAATTTTTTTCTCTACCTCTCTTATTTGATTTAAAACACCCTTTTTGTACTCTTTCAGGCATTCTTTTTGGACTTGATACCAATAAACATTTCTTTTTGAGGCTTTAGATGTAGCAGTTTTGTTTTTGTTGTCTTCTTCTGAGTTTGTGTTTTAATGTTTCTTTTCACCACAGTAACTTTCTTTTCTTCTCTAAACATATATATATGTATATATACATATATATATATACACATTCACATATGTATTCATATGCCCATATACCCTCCTATATAGACATATGTGTATGTACATATATATATATATATATATATATACACACACACACACACACACACACATTTCTATTCCCTTCAACTATTCTCATACTGAGAAAGTTTCATAAGTCACAATTATTGTTTTTCCATGTAGGGATGTAAACAGTTCAACTTTGGTAAGTTCCTTATGATTTCTTTTCCCTGTTTACCTTCTCATGCTTCTCTTGCTTCTTGTATCCGAATGTTAAATTTTCTATTCAACTATGGTTTTTTCATCAAGAATGCTTAATAGTCCTCCACTTCATTGAATGACCATATTTTCCCCTGAAACATTCAGTTTTGTGGGTAGGTGATTCTTGGTTTTAATCCCAGCTCCTTTGACCTCTGGAATATCGTATTCCAAGCTCTTCAATCCTTCAGTGTAAAATCTGCCAGATCCTGTGTTATCCTGATTGGGTTTCCACAATATTCAAATTGTTTCTTCTTGGTTGCTTGTAATATTTTCTCCTTGATCTGGGAACTCCGGAACCTGGCTATAATATTCCTAGGAGTTTTCTTTTTGGGATCTTTTTCAGGAGGTGATCGGTGGATTCTTTCAACCACTATTTTGCCCTCTGGTTCTAAAACATCAGGGCAATTTTCCTTGAGAATTTCTTGAAGGATGATTTCTAGGTTCTTTTTTTTTTATCATGGCTTTCAGGTAGCCCAGTAATTTTTAAATGATCTCTCCTGGATCTATTTTCCAGGTCAATGGTTTTTCCAATGAGATATTTCACATTGCCTTCCATTTTTCATTTGTTTGGATCTGTTTAATAGTATCTTGAATACTCATAAAGTCACTACCTTCCATTTCCTCTAATCTAATTCTGAAGCAATGATTCTCTCCAGTGAGCTTTTGAAATTCCTTTTCCATCTGGCAAATTCGACTTTTTAAGGCATTCTTCTCCTCATTGGCTTTTTGGGCCTCTTTTGCTATTTGAGTTACTCTATTTTTTAAGGTATAATTTTCTTCAGTCTGGTTGTTGACTCTCTTTTCATGATTTTCTTTCATCATATTCATTTTTCTTCCCTTTTTTTCCTCCATTTCTCTTATTTGGTTTTCAAAATCCTTCTTAAGCTCCTCTATGACCTGTAACCATTTCATACTTTTCTTGGAAGCTTTTGGTGAAGGAGTTCTGACTTCATTGTCTTCCTCCTGTTCCATGCCTTGATCCTTTTTGTCCCCATAAAAGGAATCCAAAGTCGGATTGCTGTGATTGCTTCGCTTCCTTTGCTTACTCATATTGTCACTCAATTACTTGACTTTTGAGCTTTTTGCCACAGTAGGACTCTGCTTCCAGAGAGGAGAGTTTTGTCCCAAATTGCTGGGGGGTTTTGCTGCTGCTGGAGCTATTAGTTGGTTGCCCTCTCTGTAGCCTCCACATGTTCTGGCACCTGGTCACACACCCCAGGACCTCCACCCTAGACAGAGTTCCAGATCCAAGCAGGTTAAAGCAAGAGCAATTACCCCTCAGACTGGTCACCTGGTCCCCTTACAATCTGCAGGCCAGGACCTATGAAGCAGCCATGTGGCAGTGGCTGAATGGCTGCCACGCCTCAGCTGCTTCTCCCTCCAGGGGCAGAGGCCAGACCGCACTCCCTGTTTCCACAAAGTCTACACTGACCTCTCACTTTTTCTTTGGTATTTATGGGTTGATAATTCTGGAAACTGCCACGTCTGCTGGTGATCCACTCTCCCAAAGTCCCTCCAGTCAGGGCTGGTCAGGGTGCCCTCAGGCAAAAGCTGTGGGCTCAGGAGGGAATGGGCTCCACTCCCAGCATGCTGTAATGGACCCTTCCTGTCTGCCTGACGGGCTGCCTTCAGTGGGAGGTTTGTTTCTCTCTGTCACTCTGTGGGTTCTGTAGCCCTAAAGTTTGTTTAGAGTCATTTTGTATAGGTATTTGAGGTGGTTATGGAGGGAGCATAAGGAGTTTTTCTGCTTCCATGCCACCATCTTGATGAACTTGTGTATTTAATACCTTGATAATCACTCAATAAACATTTATCAAGCACTTACTATATGTCAAATATTGTGCTAAGTTCTAGGGTTACAAAAAGAGACAAAATAGTCTTTGCCCTCTAGGAATTTACAATCTCATGGGGGAAGACAACATGAAAAAATATACAATGAAACAAGTCATATGTAGGATAAATAGGAAATAATTGGCAGAGGGAAGACACTGGAATCAAGAAGGGTTGAGGAAGACTTCCTGAAGAAGGTGAGATTTTAGTTGGGACTTAAAGGAAGCCAGTAATCAGAGTAGGAGGGCATGCCAGTCATGGTGGACAGCCAGAGAGCATGCAAAGAGCTGAAAGAGGCAATGTTTTATTCATGGAATAACCAGGAGACCAGCATGACTGGATCAAAGTGTACATATTGGGAAGCAAGGTGTAAGAAATCTGGAAAGGAAAGGGGTAGGCTATGAAGGGCTTTGAAAGCCAAGCAGAGGATGTTTTGTATTTGCTCCTAGGGGCAATAGGGAACCACTGGCGTTTATTGAGTTGGGGTTGGCAAGTGACATGATTTTGGGGATAAGCACAAGCACTTTAGTGGCTGAATAGAGAATGAACTAGAGTAGTAGGGAGAGACTTGAGGCAGGCAGACCCACCAGCAAGGTAGTACAACAGTCCCTTTTTGATGAGGGCCTGCACTAAAATGGTAGTAGTGTCAGAGAGAGAAGGGGGCTTATTCAAGCAATGCTGAAAAGGTGAAATGGACAGATCCTGGCAACAGATTGGGTCTGGGGCAAGGGTGGTGACAGATAGTGAGGACTCCAGGATGATTCCTAGGTTCAGAGCACAGAAAACTGGGAGAATGACTTTGCCCTCTATGGTAACTGCATTTCAGTATAATTGATTTCCTTTGTAATATTATTCATTTTATCTTAATACATTTGAAAACATTATTTTGAGAAACTACCTATATACTTCACCAGACTGCCAAAAGGTTGCATGATGTGACAAAGCTTAACATCTTTTTGTTTAAGGGGAAAGATACTGAATTCTATTTGGGGGCATAAGTTTGTATATCAAGTAGGAGGTTGGAAGTGAGGGATTAGAACTCAGGAGATGAGAACTGGCCTTGTGGACTTTTGAATCATCTTTATATAGATGATTGCTGCATCCATGGGCATGAATGGGATTACACAGCAAAGGTAAGGAGGATGGGAGGGAGAGAGGAAGGGAGAAAGAGAGAGACGGAGAAATAGAGAAAGAGAGACAGAGACAGAGAGGGAGGAGAGACCAAGCTAGACTCTTTGAGCACAATCATGTAGGGGTTTTAGAACATGAGTGATTAACCTGAAAGCGAGACTGAGAATGATCTGTCTAGCAAGTAGGTATAAGAATGAGGACAGGACAGTTACAAACACTCAGGGAGGAAAGATTCCAGAGGGATAGCACTCACCGTAGGCTGCCTTGCATTTTTAGCTTTTGTCACCTATGTATGTTCCATCTTCTCAACTACACTGGAAACTTATTAAGAGTGACAACCACTGGGGTGGCTAGGTGGCGCAGTAAGTAGAGCACTGGCCATGGAGTCAGGAGGACCTGGGTTTGGATCCAGCCTCAGGCACTTGACACATACACACAAGAACTAGCCATGTGACCTTGGGCAAGTCACTTAATCCAATTACCCTACCCTTCCCCCCTCTGAAAAGCAAAAAAAAAAAAGAGTGACAACCACAACATAGTACTTGGCACATAGTAGGAGCTCAGTAAATTGTGGATGGCTGAATAAAACAGGATGCAAATGAGTAAGCAGCATGCCATGTATGAAGTTTGATTATGCATATATTACGATAATTGTATTTCTTTAGAATGCCTTTTTTGTTCTTATTTAGCATCTTCCATAGGCAAAAACAAAATCTCTCCCCAAGGGCACTCAACATACATTTCTTCCAAAAAATAATAAATCTTCCCTATTTTGCAATCAAGAGATGGGGCAACAAGCTTGTTTACCTTTGGACTTATTTAGCTCTTTCTGATGTGAAAAGGGACAAGCATAATTAGAAAATATATTAAATTCCAGGAATGAAAGTAGGTCATCCAAAATCAATTTCAATTTTCAATTTTTCAAGTCACCTTACTACAGCAATAACATGGTAGATTTTAGCAAATGATGAGCAGCTGACAAATCAGCCCCTACACTAGTGTTATCAATCAATATATTTGAAATTGACCCAATAAAACAGTGAGGGAGTTCATATAGATTAAATTAGATTGAAAAGACCAGCTTTTTATTACAGAGGAAGAATATTACATAATATTCACCACATCCTTCCTTGTATTTTAGTCACTTCTTTTTATCTCATGCATCCTATTAAATCAGAAGCTTCTTGGGGTCAGGGAGAACAAATCATTAACTTTTGTATCATTCCTGAGACTTTGCATATACCAGGTGTTCCATAGATGTTCATTGAATGAATAAATTTAAATATCTCCACACTGGCAGGTTGTGATTTTTAAATTAAATACCTGTCAAATATTTTGGACTTGCCAATTTAAGGAAGAAAACAGAATGTTTCATGAGTAGGTAGTCAGAGATGTGATTTCCTTTTCTCATCACTCTATTGCCTGTCTGTAAGAATACCAGCAGGGTCATTCTCACAGGTGGATGGCAGTCTTTGGTATCCTCCACAGGGTGCCAGTCCTACTCATTCCAAAAAATCTCTCTCCTTTAGAGGCAGGAAACCTTCCTTTTGCTGGCAAGTCTTAAATCTTTTTGTTTTTAAAGCAATTGGGGTTAAGTAACTTGCTCAAGTTTACACAGCCAGTTATTTTGTGTGGGTGCCAAGTATCTGAGGCCAAAACCGATCCCGGGTCTCCCAACGCCAGGGCCAGCGCTCTTACTAACCACGCCACCTGGCTGCCCCAAGTCTTAAATCTTTATTATTTTATTCACTGTTTTAGGAGTAAGGCATTGCATCTCCAGAAAGCATTCATTTTTATTTGAAGGGATAAAATACATATCTGTTAATGTCTTACTAAAACGACTTTATCAGATTAGTGGCTTTCGGAACAGGATCCTGAAGGAATCAGATTTGTGCAAACCTAGACTGAGTATGGAGGGCAATAGGGTTTTGCCCCAAGAACTGATGCAGGAAGGGAGTTTCTTGTCCCTGGTAAAGCATGCTTTCACTCCTAATTTTCAAGGTACCTGTCATGACTGCATATGCCTCAAAGAGAACTTATATGGAAATCAGAGGCTAACTAGTCAATGGTGGTCCCCATAAAGCCCTACTAAATGAAAAAAAATGTTTATGTAGGGTTTATTTTTGAAGTTTTTATTTGCATTTTAAAAATCACATTCAAAACACAACTATAGTCCATTGACACAAAGACTTTGTATTCAAAGGTATTTCTAGTGTTAGAAGTCACAAGGCTCAGGGGTAGGCAATATCATACTAACTGCCAGAATAACAAGGTTCACCTTAGGGTGACCAAAGAAAAGAATGGGTTCCAACGGCCTCCATAGGACTCTCTGAGGTATAAGCTGTCTCTTCCTTGCTGTGAGAGAGACTTTCCTCTCTGCCCTGCCCAGTTGAAATGGATCCAAATATATTTTTACCAAGTTGTGACTAGAGATTATATATATATATATATATATATATATATGTTTGTGTGTGTATGGCATGTACATTTTGATATAAAAAATGGGAAGAAAGAGGATCATAGGATCATAGTTTGGGGACTGAAAGAATCTAAAATCTTCTAGGTCAATCCCTCTGAATTTACTGTTTAGTAAATGGAGGTTCAGAGAGATTAGGGAATTTACCCAAGGTTACAAGGTTTGTTAATCCATAGTCCAGTGCTATGCCTAGGAAACTTATTCTCTATACTGCCTCTTTTCTTCATTTACTCTGTGCTTTGACTTCATTCCTACTGGCTATCTGGGATTAATATGCAAAGATTGGCAGAGGTAGAATGTGAACCTTGATTCTCCACCTCCAAATCCAGCACTCTTTCCTAACATTATGCTGTCAAGGAATGGTTACGAATACTGCACTGGTTGGTGGGTTAGAATACTCTACAGTGAGTGTTTTGGGAGTTTGTGGGCAGAGGATTTGGAGAGGAGAGGCAATGAAGAGTTGACCCATTTAATAATTTGCTAAGGGTTACCCAGAGTAGCATCCATTAGTTGAATGCTAAGTAGAGAGTTAGAGAATTAACACACACACACACACACACACACACACACACACACACACACACACACACACACACACACACACACACACACACACACACACACCGGCCTCAGCTGTTTAAGATAAAATCAGAACATAACTTTTTGGTTTTGCAAGTGGTACAGAAACATGAGACAGCTGTCTTCTTTCTGGTATTAACCAGACAATTTGTTATCAATTTTCTTCCTGGTGTTTCACTCTGGTAATAATGTTTTGATTATTGTGAAAGAAGCCTGATCTCTGGGTCCATGGAACACTTAACAGCCCATATTAGAAGCCTGAGGGTTGTCTTTAATATCAATGCCACCTGCCTTTAGTGGCCTTTGGAAACCTAAACGTCCATTTATTATTGATGGTCTTAGGGAAGGCAAAATATTGAAAAGGAAAGGGGAAGGAAAGAGGCTAACATTGCCATAATGGGAGGCACAAAGCAAACTGTTATGGTCTGAAGGCTTTAAAATGCTTTAATGAAACATCAGACCTGATTACACACCTGCTATATTAATCAGAGGAGTGTTTAAATTCTGTTCTTGAGCGACCCATTTTATTTTTGTTTTATTGTTGCCTTTTATTTTTAGACCAGAGTTATTTCCCCTTAACCCTCTGGATACCTCTTCCACTGAACCTTTCCGTTTGTAAGGTCTAGGAGCCAGATCTCACTGGGGCAAATGTTTTGAATAACAGCTGGCATCTTGTGAATTATAGTCCTTTCCTCTATCCTTAATCCTGGAGAAGATGGGGAAGTCATATTCAGGATTTGAGTACAAGATCTCACAGCACAGAATTTGAACCAAATTGGGACTAAGGCTATGGGAAAAGCAGGACTGGGGTTTCTAAGACTAGGCTGAGGCATCATATTTTTACAATTATGTAAAACATTTCCATATTAGTCGTTTTGTACAAGAAGACTCAAGAAAGAAAAAAAATCAAAGAAAGTGAAAAAATAGCATACTTCAGTCTGTATTCAATCAACATCAGTTCTTTCTCCTAGAGAGGATAGCAAGCTTCATCATTAGTCCTTTGGGATTGTCTTGGATTATTGTATTGCTGAGAATAACTAAGTCATTCACAGTTCTTCATTGAACAATATTGCTGTCATGGTGTACAAGGTTTTCCTTGTTCTGTTCACTTCACTATGCATCAGTTCACGTAAATCTTCCTAGGTTTTTTCTGAATTCATCCTGCTTGTCATTTCTTATAGAATAATTATGCATCATTATAATCACATACCACAGCTTGTTTAGCCCAATTGTTGGCTGTCCCTTTGATTTCCAATTTTTAGCCACCACAAAAAAAGCTTCTGTAAATATTTTTGTACAAATAGATAATTTTCCCTTTTTTTGGATGTCTTTGGGATATAGACCTAGCAGTGGTATTGTTGGATCAAAGGGTATGCACAGTTTTATAGCCCTTTGGGCATAGTTCCAAATTTCTCTCCAGAATGGTTGGATCAGTTCATAACACCACCAACAGTGCATTAGTATCCCAGTTTTCCCACATCCCCTCCAACATCCAACATTTTCCTTTTTTTGTCATATTAGCCAGACTGATAATTGTTAGTAGGTACCTCAGAGTTATTTTAATTTTCAATTCTCTGATCAATGGTGATTTAGAGCATTTTTTCATATGAACATAGATATAGACTGAGGCATCTTGAATAAAGTGGAAAGCAACTGGGCTCTCCCCTAGAGCAGCTGGTGTTAATTATCCAAAGCAGGCAGATAAGACTGCAGCAACCCATTGGGAGGAAAGACCTAAATAATTATGGACTCCTTGGCTGCAAAACTAAGTGACTGAAAATCATGTCCTTCCTTGACCCTTCTCCCCTGCCAGCCAGACAGATCGGGGGTGGAGGGGAAAGCTTAATATATGTACTATATTTTCTTTCTTTCCCATACCCTCCAACTCTATTATTAGACTGATTTTCTTTTTATGACCAATTTTGTTCCATTGTCTTTGGGCATACCATTACTTGAGATCAGAATATATAAGGGTTTTATATCCCATAGAATTATCTACTCTAGTACTTTCTATTTCTTGTTTAAGAGGAACTCTTCCACCCATACACCTTCACATGCACATTATCTGTCACCTTTGCTCCTACTCATTTGTTGCTAAATGATTTTGGAGGAAGGCCTACCATGCATTTATGTTATGAATTCTCCATTGGACCCTCCTTTCAATGAGCCAATCCTCTTAACTCTTGACTAATTCATTCTCTATCAGAAATCCCCAAACACTCTCTTCCCTTAAGTTTTCTATGCTTTTCAACAAGACGAACTCATGTCATACTTTACTGAGAAAATCAAGACCATTCTGTATGAACTTCCTGTTATCACTCCTTATTCTCTTTTCCTCTACTTTAGTCTCTGATTAAATAGTGGCCCTTCTTGCCTCCGCCAACCCTTTCCCTAGTAACCTTGATCCCATTCCCTCCTGTCTCCTTCAAGCTACCCTCTTTGATTTTCAGTTTCTCTCTATTTACTCATTCTTTGCTGCCTAAAAGCACTTCCATTTTTTCTCCCATCAAAGTTTCATTCAGTTAAGTTTAGGAGATACTTCCCATATGAATTCTTCCCTGATCCTCCCAGCTGTTCAGTTTCTTTCCCTAACATTGCTGTTATTTTTTGGTCATTTTCAGTTTTGTCTGACTCTTTGTGACTCCATTTGGGGTTTTCTTGGCAAAGATACTGGAGTGATTTGCCATTTCTTTCTCCAGTTCATTTTATAGAGGAGGAAACTGAGGCAAAAAAGGGTTAAATGACTTGCCTAGTGTGACACAGCTGGTACACGTCGGAAGTCAGATTTGAACTCAGGAACATGAGCCTTCCTGACTCCAGGCCTGGCACGCTATCTACTTCTCCACGTAGCTGCTCTACCTAAATTACCCCACATTTATTTTGTATCTATTTATATGAGATTCAAAACTCTCTAGAGTAGGCATTACTTCACTTCTGTCTGTATCCCTAGAAGTTAGCACAGTGTCTGGCAAATAGCAGGGACTCAATACATGCTTACTGATGGATTTCTTTCTTCACTCTGTATCACTTCATACAAGTCTTCCCACGTTTCTCTGAATTCCTTTTATTCACCTTTCGTTATGTCTGTTGCCCAATTAAAATCCTTGCCTGAGAAAGACCCCATATATAAAGTGAGGAACCTGTGGCTCCCTTATAGAACATTGTGCAAGGGACTAACATTAACTGTAGTACAAGGGAGATAATCTGTGCAATGTTTTGATCACCAAGGGAATAGGCACTGGAGATAGAAGATATAAAGATAGAAGGTATGCTTTGATAAGTACATCTTTATAACAGTTATTGCAAATGAAAAATTTTTTTCTAAGTTTTTTATTGAACTGAAAACAGGGATTTATAATAAAATTAGTCACGAGATGCTCTGGGAAGCCTGCCAGCTCTGCCCTAACAGTGTTCTTGCCCAGTGTTCAATAAATTGAACAGTTAGTTTTCATTGCAAGAGGAAATCACACAAAATATTAAAAGCTGGCCATGTTTGAGCCATCTCAAATTTCACTAACAACACTTAAGGAGTTCACTTAAACCTCTTGAGAATTATGACACTTGGAAGATGTTGCCAAGTTCTTTGAGTTCAGAGAGAAAAGAACTGATCTTTCCTATTGTGGGAATAAATTTTCCTCTGAACCATCTACACTTAACCTCAACAAGAAACAAGTGAATATTTATTAAGATCTAGGTGGGACAAGGTCCTGGACTATGGATGATAAACAATCAACCTCAGAGCTTATAGTCTAGCCTTTCGCAATTCCCCTAATTTAGTGCCACACCCTTTTCTCTGTATTTATTTTGCATGCATATTATATTTACTTTTCTGTATAACTATTTCCCTCCAATAAAATGTAAGCTCTTTGAGGGTAGATGCTCCCTTATTTTTTAATTTGTAACCCCAGCAAAGGGCAGCTAGGCAGCACAATGGATAGGGTGCCAGGCCTGAAGTCATGAAGAATTATCTTCCTGAGTTCAGGTCTGGTCTCAGACACTTTTTAGCTGTGTGAACCTAGACAAGGCACTTAACCCTGTTTGCCTTAGTTTCCTCATATGTAAAATGAGCTGGAGAAGAAAACGGCAAAGCATCCCCTTATCTTTGCCAAGAAAACTCCAAATGGGGTCATAAAGAGTTGGACACAATTGAAGATGATTGAACAACAACAAATCCCCAGAAAAAATGCCTGGTATATTATTAATACAATGCTTGTGAAATTGAGTTGAATTATGTATGAAATGAGTAGTAGAGAATTCAAGGTATGTTTGGGGGGTAGTGATTCATTCAGCAATCACAATATAATAATAATAACATTAACACTAGACAGAGTTTATGCAGCATTTTAAGATTTGCAATGCATGTTACAAATATTATTTCAGCTAATCCTCCCACTAAACCTGGAAGGTATGATTATCCACAATCCACAGATGAGCAAAGAGGTAGGCAAAAGTCAAGTGACCTGGCCAAGGTCACATAGCCAGTAAATGTCTGAGGCTGTATTTAAGCTTGGATCTTCCTAACTCGAGGTCAGGAGCTCTTATCCAGTTCACTTCACTTCGCTGCCTAGTTGCCTCTTAAGCATTTATTAAGCATTTACTATATGTCAAACACTGTGCTAAGTGATACACCATGAATAGACTAGCCTGGCAGATAAGGAGGGGTTACATAGGGAACTTGATGGAGGGAGAGAATGGGGCCAGATTATGATGTATCTATGTGCAAGATGGCAGCCTGGAGTTCAAGGTTTAAATTTGTGGACAAGGTGTCTGGTGGAAAGAACACTAGTTTCAAATGCTATGTCTAATATTGACTTTTTGACCCTCGCTAAGTCATTATCCACTGTAAGCCTTAGTTTATGACCTATAAAAAGAGGAAAATAGTACTACCTGCCTCACAAAACTGCAGTGAGGAAAATATTTTGTAACTCTTTAAGCTTTATTTAAATGTGAGTTATTATTATAACATGAAATGAAGTTTCAATTAACTATTTGACAGATAAGTCATTTATGGGAAAAATCTCTTTGAACTGTTTCCTGTAGCTATAAATGGAAAAATTATCCAAATTTATTTCATTTTCCTTTTCCTATTTCCAAATTATGCTTTTATATTCCATGCACACATTAAAACTGAACATCTTTCCCCTCAAACTTGCTTTCCTTCCACATTTCCCTTTTTCTGCTGATGCTCCCACCATTTTCTCATGTACAAAATTTAGGCTTCATTCTTAAGTTTCCTCTCTATCTCTACATTCCATTACCTTACCATCTCTGACTCTTGAAATCCTGCCCATTTTTCAAGACCCAGCATGAAGACTGCGTTTTCCATGGAGACTTTCCTCCCCTTTCCTTTCCTAAGCCTCACTACTCATTCTCCTTTAATTTCTTATCTTGTAAATATGTAAAGAAAGCAGTCGATTTTTGCATTATCTCTCCCATATATATATATATATATATATATATATATGCATATCTTACCTTCCCTTGCAAGATTCTTTATGGTGGGGACTACAGGATCATAAATTTAGAAACAGAAGGAATCTTCGGGATCATCTAGAACAGTCCTATGATTTTAAAGATGAGGAAACAGGCTTAGGAAAAGGAAGTGATGACTAGTATGGAAATGTTTTACATAATTGCACATGTATAACCTATATCTGATTGCTTCCCATCTTAGGTTGGAATGGGGGTTGGGATAGGAGTTGGAGAGGGAGGGGGGGAAGGACAAAATTAGGAACTCAAAACTTTAAATAAAACCTTTAAAAAAAAAGAAAAGGAAGTGAGTGGCTCAGGGTCACACAGTAAATATCCTACTGGGATTTGGAACCCAGATCCCTCACCCCAAATTGAATGCTTTTTCCACTTCCCCACCCTATGTCTCACACATTTTTGTAGCTCCCCTACAACTTACCACAAGCAAGTGCATCATTATCACCATCATAAATAATATTTACATAGTACTTTAAAGTCTGGGAAGCACTTTTTACAAATATCTCATTTTATCCTCATAATAATTGTAGGAAGAAGGTACTGTTATCAATATTTTACAGATAAGGAAACTGAGGTAAGTAGAAGCTAAGTGATTTGCTCAAGGTCATAGATGTAGAAAGTGTCTGGGTTCAGTTTTGAACTAAGGTTTTCCTCACTATCTTTGTAAGTACTAATCTGGAGCTTCAGACACTTGCTAGCTGTGTGACCCTGGGCAAGTCACTTGACCCAGTTTGCCTCAGTTTCCTCTCTGTAAAAATGAGCAGGAGAAGGAAATGTCAGAACACTCCAGTATCTTTGTGACCCAAATGAGGTCACAAAGAATTGGACACATCTGAACAACAACTTTCTCACTTCTGGTCTATCATTTCATTGTGCCACCTAGCTGCATAGTAACTGCTTAATAAATATTTGTTGAATGAATGGACAAATGGACAGATTGGTTGATAGATGAGTGGATGCATCAATCAGCTGTCAAGTTTCTTCAGCCCTACCTCCTTTCCATCCCCATTGCTTCCACCCTGACCCCTTAACCTCTCAGTGAAATTCCTATAATGGCCTTCTTAATCTGGAAAGGATTACCAAAATAACTGTTCAAATACTACTTTCGTCATACTTCATCCTTACCCAGACATTCAATAGTTCTTTCCTACCACAAGCAATCTAAGCTTCTATGCCTAGCTTCCTAAGCCCCAAAGTATAACTTTGGGATCTTCCTATATAAATTCATATCTTTCTATTTCCCAGGATGCCTTTGATTTTATCAAGTTATCTCCAGGCATTTATTCATGTAGTTTCTCTCTTTTATATTATCTGCCTATCCAAATACTATCCAAACTTTAAGGTCCATCTGAATACATGATCGGTTACCACCTCCAGGACTCCAGCTTTGATGACTCCAGCCATTCTCCCTCTTCCTTCTCAGGGAGCCTACCATCTGGACAGACTGTACCACATAATTTGTCAGTTAATTACGTCATGGATTTGCATTGTTTGCTGCTTCTTGTGTGTTAATACAACATCTTCAACTAGATTGTCACTCCCTTAAGGTCAGGCACTGCATCATCTTCTATCATAACAGAGTATCTAATATCATGCTATAGATTTTAACAAATATTTGTTTATTAGCTGAGGGCCTGGTATTATGAGACCTTTTCCCCAATGTGGTCATTAGGAGAATCTGTCACCTACCAAAGGGTATCTAGGTGGCACAGGGTATACAATACAAAGCCTGGAGTGAGGAAAACCTTACTTCAAATCCAGTATCAGATCCTTCTATCTGTGGGACCCCTAGACAAATCATACAATCCTGGTTGCCACCGTTTCCTACTCTGTAAAATGAACTGGAGAAGGAAATGGCAAACCACTTCAGCATCTCTGCCAAGAAAACTCCAAATGGGGTCACAGAGAGTCAGATACCTCTGAAACAACTGAACAACAACAAAAGTCACTAATCAGGAATCAAAATGCTATTTTACTTGACTCTATCTAGTTTGCAAGGAGCTAACTAAATGAGGCTAACAAGATAGAGATAACAATATAGTTCACTAAACCATATGGTGTTATAATGGGTAGAGGGCTGTGCTTGGTGTCTACCTAGATTCAAGTTCCTCTCTGATGCATAATTGTCATATGATCTTGGGCCAGTCACTTGAATTGCCCCAGGCAACTCTCTGAGTGTGGTAGATCTGCCTTCTCATTTTTAGGAATCCCTTCCTCATACTGAACCTAAGTTTATGACTTAATCACAATAACAGCCGGTAAAAGGTAGGGTGGTATAGTGGACAGACAGCTGGCATAAATGGCAGAAAGGCCTGGGTACGTCTCTCTCCACAGTGCTCTAGACAACACTCCAATGCACTATAAGAGGCAGAAAGGGTATGGGTCCCTGAATTGGTATTAAGGGTGTCCTATATGAGAGGTCTTAGGTCAACTGAACAACAACAACAAAAATCAATGCATATTGATTGATCGATTACCGTGGTTTTTGGCCTCCCTTGTATGCTATCCAGCTCATCAGTTTCTTTTCTTAAATGTGAGCACAGCAGCATATAGTTCCACTGTAGACCAAGCTATCACAGACTATCAATATAGCAGGCCCATAACTTCTCTTGTTCTGGAAACCACACTTCTATTTATTAATGTAGGGCACCTGTCTAGAGAAAATTGCTTTTGAGCTATAATTATCTTTGATATCCCCACTCTTTTGCTGTTGGAAAAATGACTACACCTGTATTATAAAATTCAAGTACACACAATTATAGTCATGTCATAGAGTGACAGTTAAACCCCAGTTGCCACTTAATTAAGACCTATATGGAATTAGAACGCTGTAGGAAATCATACCCAACTACCACAAGAACTAAAGTAATCTCAAGCTCAAATTCTCTCATCATGGCAGAGGAAGGCATTGTCAATGTTATTTCCATTTTAACAATTAAAGTAACTTTGAAATGGATAATTTAATTTCAGTGTAAGTAAACATCTCCCTATAATCATAATAATATACCAAACACTCATATTCCTTACTGCCCTGAAAAAGCCTTCCAAATTTTGACATCTAGAAGATGTACTTCTAGATTAGAAATAATGATACAAAAGTATAATCTGGAGCTTGCTCTATATTGTGCAATATATTTAAAGCTCTATGTTCATTTAGATTAATTTTCAGCTGGATTCACAACATAGACTTTGAGCATTAAATTAAGTTGGATATTTCTTTTCTCTTTGAACCTGCTGCTAGTCAACAGTTATAATGAGACATATCTGGTATTTGAAAGGTACAGGGGTGGAAAGAGTTTGGGGCTCAGAGCAGGCCCCCTTAGTCCCTGTAAGAGAATAATTATAACTCAGCCTTTAACAGGTTCAGAGAATGTTAGTGGTGGGAGGGACCTTATACACCATCTATCCAACCTTCTCATTTTACAAATCAGGTCATTGAGGCCCAGAGAGGGGGTCATAGCATTTGGGGTTGTAGCATTTGATGGCTTAATCATAACTCACATTTAAAGAGCAGTTGTAAATTCAACAACTTGCACTGTTTGGTTTGATCCGCAGAAGCACTCTGGGAGGAAGGTTGCTCAAGTATTATTATTGCCATTTATAAATGAGGAGATTCAGGGAGTTTAAATGACTTGCCTACTATCTATTATCAGAGATAAGATTTGAACCAAGGTTTTCTGCTCCCAAGTCCACTGCCCTTTCCACAGAGGTTAAAATAATAATGGTCAGGATTACCCATTGGAAATTAATAAAATCCCATGACTTGAAAGGATTTTAAAGATCATCTATACCAATTCTCTCATGTTAGATGAGTACAGTGAGTCACAGAGAGAAAGATTTGCCGGTCAATTACTAGCAAAATCTAGACAAGAACCCCAATTTTCTGACTCTCGGAGTCCAGAAATTTTTCTACTGTGTTGTTCTATTGCCTTCATAATGTCCTTTTTTAAAATTTTATAATGTCTTTATGGTTTTTCTCGAAAATGGAGTTTAAAATAAGAAGTCTAGCTCAGAAGAGAAATCATAAAATGCTGAAAAAGTGTCAGGTTATCAATCTGACATTTTAAAATGTTTGTGCTTTAAATATCTTTCCATTTCTTTTATTTTTGCAATTAATAAGCAACTATTTTCTCTCTCTTTTCCCTTCCCTACAACTAAAATAAAGAGAAAGAAAACCTTTTAAATAAGTAATCATAATCAAGAAAAATAAATTTCCATATGTTCACGTATTGTAAGTTCCTTGAGAGTAACAACTGTCTTAGGACTCTTTTTATATCCACAGTGCCCGTCACAAAGCAGATGCTTAAGAAACATTTATTGAAACTAAATGAATCAAAAAAACCCAATTCATTCTGTATATTTATTCCATTGCTTCTCTGACCTGGAAACTAAGGAAGGGAGGGGAAGAAGAAGGGGAATCAAGAGGGGAATAGGTGAACAAATTCTGATATATGAATGGTATATAATAATATTATACTATAGGAAATAATAAAGGGAATCATTTCAGAGAAACCTGAGAAGATTTATATGGACTGATGCAGTGTGAAAAGAGCAGAACCAGGTGAAAAATCTTTACAATAACATTATTATCAAGACAAACAGCTCTAAGTTCTTTTATATATTCTCTCATATTCTGCAAGGTCAATGTCTTATTAAACAATTTCATGTTTTTATCTGTTGATGTTGAGCTTCTCCTCTCACCTGAGTAGCTTATCACACGGGTCAAACAAGAAAACATGGAATGTGTCAGTCAGAAAGGGAGAAAGAGGTATAAGACTGGCTCAGAAACCCAGATAAACACTTCAAAAAGGCAAGTGCTTTCCTTATATAGAAACTAATGGAAGTTTAGTGACATATTGTAGAGGAAATTGAGTAAGCAGCTAGGTATTGGCTAGAGAGTTACTTTTTGGGAGAATGAACTTGTGAGAGAGAAGACACCATTCCTTAGGAATGTTTTGGGGTGGGAAAAGAAAGCTTAACTGTGATTTGATGTGACTCCTTCAGATAAGTGAGAAGGAAATGGACCTCAGAACTCTTTGAGGACTAGTCTAGGATGGAGAAGAGTCTAAAATTACTAATTTGAAGGAGGAATTGAGAAGAAAGAAAGGCATTTTATATACCACATTATCTTGTGTGGGTAGAAAAATCCCTGACTACTACTTAGGAGGAGAAACTTAAATACTATAATTTTGGATGAAAAATAAGGTAAACACTCTTTAATGACTTAGGAAGAAGACAGAAAAGGGGAAATAAATGTTATTTTGGTTAAGAGACAAAAGGCAACAACTATTCATTTTAAACAGATATTTATTAAATTCATCCTTATGTTAAAAAAAGAACAGAAATGTAGTCCTAAGAAGGAACTTAGAGCCATCTAGTCCAAGTCCTTGACTTTATAGATGAGGAAATTGAGGTCCAGGGAGGTTGTGACCTTGATCACATCGCCCAAAGTCACATAACTAATGAGTGCCAGAGGCAGGATTTGAACTCAGATGATCTCACTCCAGAATCAGTATTCTTTCCTGTATTCTGTAGTACATCTAGACATAATCTCTGTCCTCGAGGATTTTGTAGTAGAGCAGATAGGCTATTTAATCAAATAACTATAGCACAAAATAAACTTTGACAGGTGAGGTTCAAAGGCCCATGAGAAATTGAAGAAGTAAGCATTCAGTTCATTTAATGCTGGAGAGTGGGGGATTTTTGCTGGATGATTGAACACTAATATGCAGGGCTGGGATGGAGGTATATCTGGAAATGAGGCAAGGTTGATGCAATAGGTGTCTAGTCAATAAAGACCCAATCTTAAGAGTGTGGACAAGGTATCTACATGAATATGCGGGGAACCTGCTTCCAAAAGTATGTGATGGTATAAAATGGAGAGGCCTAAATCTCTACTTCAGAGTGTTGGCAAATATTTCATGACTATTTCTCATCGCTTTAGTCAGGGACAAAGATGTATCTTTTGAACGTTGCAGAGCCAGAACTGAGTGTGTCCCAAAAGGCAGTGATTGGTTGATTCTTTCTCTCTGCTGGTTATCTAGTGAGACAAGAACTGCTGTGGGACCCTGGTTGGGGAAGGGCTTTGGACTCTCCATACCTGGGTGCCATCTAGCCTGGAACATTTGGTGCCTAACACTGCTTCTGGCTCTGTGATATTTATTCTTCCTGTTCTTAGGTGAAGGATGGCTGAAAACAGAACTAGTTTGTGAGCTTTGAAAGGTCAGAAAAGCCCATAGAATTTGTTGGTAGGAATACCCTCCACAATCCTGAGGAGAGACCCAAGCAGAGGACTGACCCCACTGTTGAGACGGAGCCCTGAAAGTAAGGGTATGACTCCACTTATCAAGGTGACTGAATTTGGAAGTCAGCTTGGTGGCATTGTTAGAGTCCACTGTCCCCCAGGAATGTCTCCCACATGCTCCCAGTTCATGGACATGTGCTCAGACTTTTGTTCCTGCTGTATCTTCTCAAGAAATATCTCTTTGTAAAAGCTACCCAATGTTAGCTTGTTAAGTTGAAAGTGTACTGCTAACCATGGGAAATTGATATTGGGGGAAACCTGTTGGAATCAGATTCTGGTTCATCGTATTAGAAGAACGTTTTCCCCCTCAGGGTCACTCCTAGAACTCTAAGGTGGGAATCATTGCCAGATGAGTTCTAATGAGATGACCTGTTCGTACATTTTTGCAGGGAGATGAATAAGTCCAGAACCTTGCTATACTGGTTTTCAAACTTTCAAATAAAAGCCCTTCCCAGATGACAGAATGGGCACTAATACTTCTCAGAGGCATCTGGTATGGGGTAGAAAGACAGCTATCTTTCCCTACTGCCATAAATGTCATACTTAATCTACTACGTTCTGTAGGATTGTAGGTCAGCCTTAAGAATTTAGAGCTTGAGAGAAGCATGTGGACCTTATTATCATCATTAATGATGGTAATGATGATAACATAGAGCTTCACAAATTACAAAAGTGCGTAAGTATTACTATATCCATTGGACAAATGTCAAGAGTTAGTGTGGCATTATGGTCTAGAGTCTGACATATATTAGCTGTGTGACAAAGAATAAGTCATAGATTCTTTGGGCCTCAGGCCCCTTTAAGAAAAGAAATTTTGACCTGGGGTCTGTGAACTTATTTTTTTTAATTGATAACTATATTCTATTTTAATTTCCTTTTAAACCTTGCTATTGTTGAGTCATTTTATATTTCTGATTTGTCATGAGCCCATTTGGGATTTTCTTGGCAAAGATGCTGGAGTGCTTCAGCATTTCCTTCTCTAGCTCATTTTACACATGAGGAACTCAGGCAAACTGGTTTCAGTGACTTGCCCAGGGTTAACACAATTAGAAAGTGTTTAAGGCCAGACTTGAACTCATGAAGCCTGTTTTTTATTTAATGTGCTACCTAACTGGCCTTTGCAAGCCTAAGTGTTTTGTTTTATTCATTTAAATAAATAATTCTGAGAAATGGTCCATAGGCTTCACTATACTGCCAAAGGAGTTCTTGACACAAGAAATATTAAAGATTCCTGCCTAAGACTATCAATTATAGATACATTGATGATTTGTAACAATTCATGGGGTCATCATTCTGGGAATTCCTTTTACAGAATCACAAATTTAGACATCGTCCTGAAAACAAGCTTACATTTACATAAGTAACATTTGCAAAGAATTTTCCTTATACTAACTCTACCTATTATCCCCATTTTATTGGTTAGTAACTAACTCCTAGAGAGGTTAAATGATTTTTCCATAGTAATTTGAGCAGCCTGAATGAATGAAAACAAAACAAAACAAAGTAAAAACATTTATTGAGCATTTACTATATACCAAGCACTATCCTACATGCTGGAGAAACAAACATAAAAGTAAGGACAGTTCCTGTTCTCAAGGAGCATTCATTCTAATGGGGAAAGCAACACAAAGGGGCCTGATGGCCACAAATCTATACTTTGGTTTGGAGAGTCATTGACATGGTGAGTGGAGCCTTTGGAGAGTAACCAGTAGAACAAGAAGTACTGATGTGATTATGATTCCAGAACTAGAAAGTAGGAGAGGATACATACTCAGGAATAAGGCAGCTGGTAAGAAGATGGGCAGGAAAAAGAGACGTCTGGTGGGAGCCATTGTAGAAGAAGTGGACCATGTGTGGCACTCAGGAAGTCATAGAACTAGGGCACAAACTCAGGTCTTTAAGCTCTCTGATGCCAATGGTTTTTCATTATACTAAACTGAGTTTCCTAGGAGAGTCCTCTAGGGGGTATTGTTGATCCGTTAGGCTTACTTCCAGCTTGTACCTCTGATTTGAAGGATAATGTGTGTGTGTGTGTGTGTGTGTGTGTGTGTGTGATATGCAGATGTGTATATGTATGTGTAGATTTATGTATGTACACTTATATGTTTATGTGTGTACATATATATTTGTGCGTCATTTAAAGCAAAAAAGTTCAGAGACCACTAATTTAAAATGTGCAACAATATTTTCACCTGTATCTTTAATGTCTCTTTTTATGTCCATGTGCACACACATATGGAATTAGGGAGAAAAAAAGAGGTTAAGATTATAGGTGAGTGAGTGTGTGTGGGTGGGTGCCTAACTGTACCTTCTGGGTGGGGAGGAAGAAAAAAGAACAAAGCAAAACATGCACAGCAGAGAACAAAAGAAAACTTATGAGGAAGCAAAGAAAAGATGGACAGCTCTGAACACAATATGTAGTATTTATTACATAGGCTCCCTTGTAATGGGAATTTGTTGCTCTATATTTTGAATACTCTCTTAAGTTCTGCTTTGCACATGGCAATGCTTTTTTTTTCTTTTCTTATTTTGTATTTAAGTTTTAATATTTAAGTTTAAATTAATTTTTAAAGAGTCTAGGTGAGTAATACTATGTCATAAATTACAAATTTTTGGTCTCTGAATTTTTTTGATCATGCACTCCTATCAATAAAATATTTTGAAACTGCATCATCAATATTCATATATTTGCTTAATTGTAAATATGACATATTTTTATAATAATTGTGTATATTATAAAATTTAGATAAAATATAAATTAGAAAGGATTAGGTAAAGATGAAATTATGTTGGATCCCAGAGTCAATAGGGAGCCACTGTAATTTACTACATAGAACAATAGCATTATCAAACCTAGATTTTAGAAAAGCCCTTTGACATTAGTGTGGAAAGTGGATTTGAGATGAGAAAGTTGAAGTAGGAGACCAATTAGGGTGATTTCACAATAGTCCAGGTGAGAGGTGAAGAGGACCTGAATTAGGGTTGTGACTGTGAACGGAAAGAACAGGAGAGACCAGAGAGATGTACAAATATTATCAAGTTAGCTTGGACAGTTAATTGGGTATGTGAGGTGGGTAGAAGTCTTAATGGTCACTGCCTAAGGGACAGCTCTGCAGTCACTAGATGACTTGGGGGACAGGAAGGGAATGAATACATTACTGAGAGGAGAGGTATGTTGTAAAGGAAGGGAATTTTTCCTCATGGAATTTGAACAATTGCTGCTGAGTGTGCCTGGGTAGCGGTTGGATTGCTTTACAATCAACACACACACACACACACACACACACACACACACATCCTCTGGTAGATCCTCTGCTTCCATATAAAAGATAATGAACTGGTCTTCCAGTCAAGAACATGTGGGTTTACTTACTTCCCCTGACACAAAATGGCAATTTGACCCTGGGGAAGTTACTGAACCTCTGAGTGACCAGGCAGTTCTTTTAGATAACAGACCTCTGGTCGCTGTACATCAGGAGAGGGAGTTTCTTCACTAAGAGTTCTCTATATACATAAAATCACACTTCTGTAAGGACATCTAAATCTCATTTCCTTATATTGCCTAAGTAGCATATAGTTATGATGCATGGAAAGGTGCCATCTTATCTAACATTAACTAAATAACTTTTGTAACCACTGTAGGAGTACTTGAATTTGAAATTCAAGAGTTTGAAATTCTTCCTTCTATTTAACTTTCCCTTCAAAGACATTGCAATTTACTTAACTATTACTGTAAATGACTGGCCATATGACTATGTGCAATCTCTTAATATCTCAAAGCCCTAGACAATTCTAAAAAAGTGTTACATTTCTTCAAAGGTACTACTTTTCCTGGGTATAGAGAGTTCCTCACCTAGAGTTGCCATCAGCATACATTGGGGGAAAAATGACTAGTTAATGTATTTCTAATGAGATCATATAACCTCTGACCAGAAGAGCCAGAAGTAATTTTAGGGTAATCGAGTCCAATCTCTCCTTTTCACAGCAGGAGACTGAGGCTCCCAAAAGGAAAGTGATTGGTTTCCTTCCACTACATTATCACAATTTTTATACTGGATGCCATGGTAAAATATAAGAACCAAAACATTAGCCCCAATCTCAGGAGATCCAGTTTTGGAAGCATTAACTTACCTTTGGTAAAATGTTTGCCCCTCTTTGGACCTCAAATGAGAGTACTTGACTAGAGGCTCCGCAAGGTTTTTTTACTTCTCTAAGATGCTGGGAATTTATTTCTATTTCCTTCTGAGGATTATGAAAGGGAAGTGATTGTTTAGTAACAGGTACTGACAGTACCTGATTGCCATTCATTTTGTCAACTGAAATTTTCAACAGATTGAATTTAAAAGCAAAACAAAAATTGAGAGCATGAAACCTCCTTCACCAGCAAACACATAATGTGAAAATTGCATGGAAATAGACACAGTGGTACATTTAAAATCAATCTCAGAACACACCAAATTTCAACCCAATCCAGTAAACATTTATCAAGTTCCTCTGAGGTGCCAGACAACGCGCTAGGAGCTGGGGATACAATTAACAAAAAGAAAGATAGTCCTTCCCTCAATGACCTTACAATCTAAAGGGGGAGATAAGACGCAAAAGTAGGCAAGAAAGTAAAGAGAACATAGGACACCAGGAGGTAGCTGGCATGGGGGGAATCTTGTTCTATGGGGTTGAAACCATGCAGGGCAGAAAATGCCAGGTGGAGTGATTTGTGAGTACAATTTCTGCCCTCTATAAAAAGGAAGGCACTGGGAGAAATTTAACATTCTGCCATGCAACCCTTCAATCAGAGGGGAGAGGAGGCTGAGGCAAGCAGAAAGGCTTAAGTTAGCAGCATGGTGTTGGACTCAGAAGTGATTAACTTATTCTGGGAAGAGGGCAAGAGATGCAAAGTGTACAAAGCAGATGAAAACTTCAGGTTAAGTAATTTGTGTAGGTCTACCATTGCCACAGGAAAATCTAATATATATAGAATATTTATTATAATATGATATTTATAATTTATTATAAGGCATACTAAATAATATATTGTAGAATTTTATATAATATATTGTGCAACATATTATTTATTATATATTATATAATTGTAACATTATATGTACAAATATACATATATATGTATATATAAAATCTGTGACTTTTGGAAATAGTGTGATAGTAATGGCAATTAAAGATTCCCCTGTATTGGCTTGGTTTTCAAATTGATTGTGTTAAAACCCAGAGTTTGTTAATCCCACCTGTGGGATGGGCTTGTTGATGTGAAAAGAAAGTCCTGAACTGGGAGGAGCTGGTGATGTAGATTTGGAGAGACACTAGAGAGAGGCGGAAGATCTTTTTGGAAGCAGCACCTCGTGGAGAGAGAGAGACTAAGAGAATTGCTGGTGGCCGCTTTGAATTGCCCTGGACTTTTGAGACCTGCCCCCTGAGCTGCCAAGGACTGAGGAGACATGGCTGTTTTGCTGGTACTTTGTCTGTCTGTTTTGATGTTATTTTGCCAGATTTGTCCACTGGTGAAAGACTGTCCTTTTGTTGAAGAAGTCCTGGAACCTGGCTGTTCGCTAAGAAGCCCTGAGACTGTCCTGCAGACAGAGAGTGAATACTGTCCACTGGTGAGGGACAGTACTGTTGTTGCAGGGGTCTGGGAGCCTTTCTGTTGGTACAGAAGCCCTGAAGAAGGATTTTCTTGTTGTATGTTTACAGAAATCCTGGGAGAGGGCTTTGCTAATGTGTTCAGGGCTTCTAGGACTGTTCTACAGACAGAGGATGAATTCATGAAGGGACTGGCAATGTATCTTGTGGCCTTGCTAAGCCTTGTCTCCCCAGGAACTAAGATTGCTGAGAACTTGCCTCGTGTCAAGATGAAGAAAAGACCTCCATTTGGGTATTAAGTGCTGTGTTTAAACTTGATGTAACTCTGGGGTAGATTCAATTGTGATCCAGGGGTGGGGAACTTTTGACCTTATGTTTGGAAACTAATCTACATTTGAGAAGAGGGGCTTTGTGGTGGACTTAATTAAGGTATAGCCTAGGGGTGGAGAAGTATTTAGAACAGAGACTTTGTAATTGATTGAATGATTGGAAGGTCCTGGGGTGGGGTAGTACTTGGAGATTATTTAATCACACTTAGTAAATGCTGTATTTTGAATGATGTCATGTTTTAATCTTCTCTGTTCTTGGTTTGTCACTGAATAAAATAGAGAGCACCTATGCTGGTATTTTGAAACTGGGAAGTTGCCTTTCCTTGGCATTACATTACAAATAGTCACAAAGTTCTTCTCAGAGACAGATTAGATAGATGCCCACATAAGAATTTTACTATTATGGACTCATTTTTCAGTGACAGATGGCCTTCACTGTGCAAAAATTTATCACCATCTTGCTGATGGTCTCAAAATTCATCAGATTTGTCTACCCACTTGTCCAGTAAACTTGGCATTAACCCCACTGTATTTTTCCAGCCTCCACATTCATAGATTACAAACCTGAAGGAATCCTTTAGACTATCTAGTCTAAACTACAGACAAGAAGACCATGTCACAGAAAGGTGAAATGACTTGGTCAATATCACATGCATTATGCTTATGTTGGTGTTCCCCATTAATCAAATAATAAACATTTATTAAGTAATTATTATGTTCTAGGCATTGTGCTAAGTACTACTAACAGCAAGCTTGGAAATGAGGACAGCTTCAAAAATAGGGCAAAGTCCTACTATCTTTCCTAGAAAGAAAACAAACAAACAAAACAGTCCACAGCACACAAGCTGGAGTACAGGATGCTTATATACTCTTTTTTTCCCATTAGACATTAGTCAGGTTATAAAGAAGGATTGTATCAGACGGAATGAACAATGGGAAAGAAGAAACAAAACTAAACAAGAAAAAGAAAAAGATCATGTAGTTTGCCTCAATCTGGATTCAAACTCAGTTCTTTCTAGTTCTTTCTCTGGATGTAGACATCTTTCTCCATGAGTCTTTTGGGGTTGACTTATAACCCTGCATTGCTGAGAAGAGTCCAATCTATCAGAGTTGGTCATCAAATATACATTGTGTCGGTAATTGTGTACAAATTTCTCCTGGTTCTGCTCTTCTCATTCGACATCTGTTTGTATATGACTCTATAGGTAAACATGAAGTCCATCTGCTACTCATTTCTTATAGCACAATAGTATTCCATTACATTCATATACCACAACTTGTTCAGCCATTCCCCAATTGATGGGCGCACCCCCTTAATTTCCAATTCTTTGCCACCACAAAAATAGCTGCTATAAATATTTTTGTACATATGGGTCTTCCTCCAATTTCTATGATCTCTTTGGGATATAACCCTAGAAGTGGTATTGCTGGGTGAAAGGGTATGAAATTATTTATAGCCCCTTTGGGCATAATTCCGGTTGCTCTCCAGAATGGTTGGATCAGTTCACAACTCCACCAGTAATGCATTAGTGTTCCATTTTTTCCACATCCTCTCCTGTTTTGTCATCTTACCCAATCTGACTGGTGAGATGTGTTAACTCAGAGTTGTTTTGATTTACATTTCTCTAATCAATAGTGATTTAGAGCATTTTTCATATACTTATAGATATCTTTAATTTCTTCCTCTGAAAACTGTCTGTTCATATCCTTTGACCATTTATCAATTGGGGAATGACTTGTATTCTTATAGTTTTGACTCAATTCTCTGTATATTTTAGAAATGAGTCCTTTATGAGAGGCATAGGTTGTAAAAATTCTTTCCCAATATCTTAATTCCCTCTTAATCTTGGTTACATTGGCTTTGTTTGTACAGAAGCTTTGCAATTTAATATAATCAAAATTATCCATTTTGCATTTTATAATGCTCTCTGATCCTTGTTTGGTCATAAAGTCTTCCCCTCTCCACAAATCTGACAGGTAAACTATTCCTTGATTTCCCAGATTGTTTACAGTATCAGCCTTTATACCTAGATCATGCACCCATTTAGATTTGATTTTCATATATGGTGTTAGACAATGGTCTATGCCCAGTTTCTGCCATACTATATTCCAGTTTTTGTCAAATAGTGAGTTCTTATCCGAAAAACTGGGGTCTTGAGGTTTATCAAACAATAGATTACTATAGTCATTGATTGATGAGTCTTGTGTGCCCAATCTATTCCATTGATCCACTACTCTATTCCTCAGCCAGTACCAAGTAGTTTTGAGGACTGCTGCTTTATAATACAGATTAAAATCTGGTATAGCTAGTCCACCTTCCCTAGCATTTCTTTTCATTAATTCCCTTGATATTCTGGACGTTTTGTTCTTCCAAATGAATTTTGTTACTATTTTTTCTAGCTCTATAAAGTAGTTTTTTGGTAAATTGATTGGTATGGCACTAAATATATTATTTAATTTAGATAAAATTGTCATTTTTATTATATTAGCTCCACCCAGCCAAAAGAAATTGATGTTTTTCCAATTAGTTAGATCTGACTTTATTTGTGTGAAAAGTGTTTTGTAGTTGTGATCATATAGGTCCTGGGTTTGTTTTGGCAGGTAGATTCCCAAATATTTTATTTCTCCAGTAACTTTAAATGGAATTTCTCCATCTCTTGCTGCTGAATTTCATTAGAAATATACAGGAATTCTGAGGATTTACGTGGGTTTATTTTATATCCTGCAACTTTGCAAAATTTATTTATTGTCTCAAGTAGTTTTTCACTTGATTCTCTAGGATTCTCTAAGTATATCATCATATCATCTGCAAAGAGTGATAACTGGGTCTCTTCTTTACCTAATTTGATTCCTTTGATTTCTTTTTCTTCGCTAATTGCTACTGCTAACATTTCTAGTACCAGACTAAATAAGAGGGGTGATAGTAGACACCCTTATTTCACCCCTGATCTTATTGGAAATGCTTCTTCTAGCTTATCCCCATTACATGTAATAATTGCTGATGGCTTTAAATAGATGCTAGCTAGTATTTTAAGGAAGGCTCCATTTATTCCTATACTTTCTAGTGTTTTTAATAGGAATGGATATTATATTTTGTCAAAAGCCTTTTCTGCATCTATTGAGATAATCATGTGGTTTCTGCTAGTTTTATTGTTGATATGATCAATTATACTGATGGTTTTCCTAATATTAAACCAACATTGCATTCCTGGAATAAATCCTACCTGATTGAAATGTATTATTCTTGGGGCGGCTAGGTGGCTGTATCAGCAATGCCATATTCACAATGCCTATAGAGATTACAAATATGCTGATATAATTATCCATCATAAAATACATCAGGTTTGCCATTTGGGGAAATAAACTAGAAAATTTATTAAGATACCAAAAGACTGAGTCCCAAAACCAGAAAGTGAAAGCCATCAGAGTAGTTATGACATTGGCACAGGTAGATAAAGTAGAAAGCACCCACATTTTCAAGCCTTTAAAACAGAACAGGCTACCTCAGGCAAAGGTCCTCCTCTCCCCACTCACAGCAACCACCCAGCGTCCTGGAAGCGGGCTCCCAGCAGCTCCGGCCCCTGGCAGTCCTTAGCAGAAAGTCCTGCTCCCAGCAGCTCCGGCTGCTGGCAGTCCTCAGCAGGAGTCTTAACTCAAAAAAAAAAAAAAAAAGGCAACTCCCCCACAAACCCCCCACCCCGAGCGCGATAGCGCCTTTTTTTTTTTTTCTTGCTCTGCTATGTCAGCACGTCCATGGGGCATGGGAGATCTTTAAATCCCATAACCCTTACAGTGGCACAGTGAGTAAAGCACCAGCCCCGGAGTCAGGAAGACCTGAGTTCGGTTCCGGCCTCAGACACTTAACACCCACACACAAACCCCCCCCCACACACACACACCCACCACACACACACACACACACACACACACACACACACACACACACAACCTAGGCAAGTTACCTAAACCCACTTGCCCTCCAAAAGGCAAAAAAAAAAAAAAGAAATGTATTATTCTTGTGATAAGTTGCTAAGTCTTTTTGCTAATAATTATTTAAAATTTTTGCATCTATATTAATGAGGGAGATTGGTCTATAATTTTCTTTCTCTGTTTTATCTTTTCCTTATTTAGGTATCAGTACCATATTTGTGTCATAAAAAGAATTTGGTAGGACTCCTTCTTCACTGATTTTCCCAAATAGCTTGTAGAGTATTGGAATCAATTGTTCTTTAAATGTTTGATAGAATTCACTATGGCCCTGGAGATTTTTTCCTAGGTAGTTCACTGATGGCTTGTTTGATTTCTTTTTCTAAAATGGGGTTATTTAAGTAATTTACTTCCTCTTCAGTTAATCTGGGCAACTTATATTTTTGTAAATATTCATCCATTTCACTAAGATTGTCAAATTTATGTGCATACAATTGGGCAAAATAATTCCTAATTATTGTTTTGATTTCCTCTTCATTGGAGGTAGATTCACCCTTTTCATTTTTGATACTCATAATTTGGTTTTCTTCTTTCTTTTTTTATCATATTGAGTAAGGGTCTATCAATTTTATTGGTTTTTTTTTCATAAAACCAGGTTTTAGATTTATTTATTAATTCAATAGTTTTCTTAAATTCAATCTTAATAATCTCTCCTTTGGTTTTCAGTATTTCTAATTTAGTATTTAATTGGGGATTTTCAGTTTGTTCTTTTTTTGGCTTTTTCAATTGCATGCCCAATTCATTGACCTCCCTTTTCTCTATTTATTCATGTATCTACTCGGGGATATGAAACTTCCCTTAAGAACTGCATTTGCTGCATCCCACAAATTTTGGTATGTTGTCTCATTGTTGTCATTCACTTGAATGAAGTTACTATTATTTCTATAATTTCTTGTTTGACCCACTCATTTTTCAGGATTAAACTGTTTAATTTCCAATTAGTTTTAAGTCTATCTTTCCATGGCCCTTTATTGCCTATGATTTTTATTACATCATTATCTGAGAAGGATGCATTTAATATTTTTACCTTTCTGCACTGAATTGTGAGGTTTTTTGCCCTAGTACATGGTTGATTTTCAAGTATGTGCCATGAACTGCTGAGAAGAACTTGTATACTCTTAACATATCTGACACTATATTCTGAGTCTCATGATCTATCAAGTTCTACTAATTACTGGATGTTGTCAGTTAAAATTCCTCTTTAAATAGCTATGAGAATGTATGGGAAAAGACAGAGAAAGGAGAAAGGGAAATGTGTATAGAGGATCAAAAGAAAACAATGACTAGAAGAGAAAGAAAAACTTATATTTGTGTAACACTTTCAAGTTAACAAAGCACTTTTGAGTCCCACAAAGGTTTGTGGGAAATGTTAAGATTATTCTCATTTTACAGATGAGAACTGAAGAAGAAATTCAGTTTGGCTGGGAGGCATATTCTGTGGAGGGAGAATACCATAAAACAGAGCTAGAAAGTCAGGGTGGGACCACATCATGCCAGGTTACAGAATTTGAACATTATTTTTTCAATCAATAGGTGTTAGACTATAGTGAAAAAAAAATAGTAAAAGGCAAATAGCTTGCTTGGGATACACTAAGGAAAAGAAGCTGCTTCCAGCTACCAATTATGCCCCAGGATTTTTTAAAGGGCAGGAAAATAGGTAAGACATACCATGGAAGACACTGGCCCTTGGGTGTGATTATTTGGGAAGAATCAATTGAAGGGTCATGTGGAGAGGGGTCAGGAGTGCTGTAAAGACTGAGAAGAGAATTTGGTGAGTCTGTATATAATAAGAAAGCGTAACTACCAGAGAAAACAAGGAGATTGTCATACCTTGTCTCTACACACTGAGTCCCGAAGAGACATTTTATGTAGGTCTCAGTCCTAGTGCCTTCCCCAAACAGAAATATCAGTGATAGGAAGTTATGACTAGACAGCTAAATCAAATTTGGTTGACTAGCTGAAGAGCAAATTTCTGAGCTTCCAAAATCTCTGCACTGGGTGGGGGGCGGGGTGGAAGATGTACACGGGGTCCTCAAACTACAGACATGAGTGCAAATGGATTCTGAACAACAAGAAGCCATTGAATGATAAAAGCCATTTACATAACATTTTAAGGTTTATATAGCTTTTTACGTTCATGAGTGTTATTTATCCCAGTTTTATAGATGAAGAAATAGGCCCTGAAATAGGCTCATTTAAGCCAAGGAATGACAGTGGTTAGTGCTACACAGAAAAAGATAAGTCTGGCAAAGGTGTGATGCATGGTTTGGAGGGATGTGAGAGCAGAGATGGGAAGATGGCCATTATCCAGGCAGGTAGAAATAAGGACCTGGCCTAGAAAAGAGGATAGATAGAATTAAAAGCAACTCATTGGATGTGGGAAGGGAGGAAGAGGGTATGGTCAAAGATAATGCTAAGGACTAACATTGAGTGTTTGCCTTTGGATGCATGGAGTGGTTTTTAGTTATCAAAGCCTAAAATGGCACTAACGCTACCAAGACCCCCTGTGGAGTTTACCAAACATTTCACATATATTAGCTCATTTGGTACTCATTACAACCCTGTGAGGCTGATGTCATTATTTCCATTTCAAAAATGAAGAAATAGAGATTGAAACTCATGATGAAATGACTTGCCCAAGGTAGTACAGTCACCGCCTAAGTACATGAGGGAGGACTTTGAACCTACACCTCCCTGAATATGCCAAGCTGACATAAATAGGGAAGCCAAGAAGAGGACATTGAACTGATTTCTAAATCCCCTTCTCATGTAAACAATTTATGTTTCTCTGGGTCTACGGCCCCTCTGAGAGCCCCCAAAAAATGGTGCTTCAGAATTAACAACAGCCTACTCTACTGCACACAACAACCACACTTCTCTGTTCCTTTATGTGCTTAAGACATGCTTTGATAAAACCTTGATAAAATCACATCTGGGCCTGACAGGACAAATCCTGGAACATTCTTTATTTGCTTGTATTGGGACTTTAGAGTTCCCTTAACTGCAGGACAAATGAGAGAGGAACTCAGTGCTGCTAAGGATCCAAGAGGCCTGCTAATCCAGACTTCTCTCTTATACAATAAATTGCCCAGATGAGCAGGATAGAGTAGAAAGAGACTCTTTAAAGGACTCTCTTCACCAACTTAGGAACTGCAGACCACTTCTTATCCAACTCTAAGAATTTTGACAGGGAACCTTGGCTTTCCCTTTGTTAAAAGACAATTGCAGTACTCGAAAATGGAGCCTGACAAATGCCAATAATCGCTGTGGGATTCCATTTCATTGTAACTAACCACATTCTTCCAAGTTTTCACTGCATTCTGTCATATTTCTCACTGGGGACTTTTGTTAGAGTTACTGACCCCCATAGTATGTATTATTCCATCCAGCTATAGCAAGAGTAAATACATCTGCTACAAAGACCAGAAAATCGGATGCCTGGATTGTGCTCATTCTGATTCCCTATTTCACTTTGGCAACTTTGTTGACTTCTCTAGAATGTGAAGATAGTAATGTTTGCCTCCTACCTGGGGTGGCTGGCATCTAATTGATTAAATGTTTGTAAAAACGGACCCCAAGGATTTCTGACAAGTGCTTGAGAAGAGCCTAAAGCTGGTTTTGTTTCTACAAGATAGAAAAGAGCTGCTCCCTCATGACTCTGGTGAATAATAAATAAGAGAGAGTGTCTCCTCTGAACTGATGGACTTAGTTTATTTTCTACTTCTCTGAGTTTGGTGAACGTTTTCTTCATTCACTGTGGAGATTTCAGTGTCAAAGTAACAGAAAACAAGAATAAAATAAATAGGACATGAAAATTAAGCAAACAAGCCGTAATTCCATTTGGAAGGTTGGCTTGCCATCTTGACTCTGCCTTGGCCCTCACCATCACTACTTTATAGAGTGTGGGCATGTGTGTGTGTATACATGTGTATTTTTTCCTAAACACAATCGCATTTACTCTGTATTTTGCAGGGTTGGGGGTTGGGGAAGGTAAATATGTATGTATGCATGTATGTATGTATGTATGTATGTATCTATGTATGTGTATACACACACTCATATATATATATATATATATATATATATATATATATATAAATATTCTAAGGCAATGTAAAGACCTATAACATTTGATGACTGTGACTTCATAAATGACTGCCCAGCACAGCCTATAAGTAACAGTGATGGAGTATATGAAAGAATGTGAAAAGATTGAGGTTATGCAAAGATAACATAAAAATTCATACATCAGCCCATATTTTCCTGTAATCCTTAATATTCCTCTCCATTCTCATGCCCATGGCCCCTTTACTGGATCAGATCCTCATTTACTGGGGACTTTTGTCCCAAGTTTTTTTTTTATTTTGTATTAATATTTTGATAGCCTTTTACCTGGTTTTCCTACCTCTACACTCTCCCCTTCACAATCTGCTTTATATCCACTGCCAGTCTAATTTTCATTAATGTACAGGTCTGCTTATATCATTCTAATGCTCCAGAACCTTTCATGGGTCTTCTTTGACTTCTGTGCAAAGTGCAGACTCTAGCCTGGATTTGAAACCCTCTACAGTCTGACCCTCCCCCCGCCCCCCGCAATCTTCCAAATGTAGTTCACACTCTCACCCTTTGTGCATCTATTCTCCACCCAAATTGGCCTATTCACCTGCAACTAATGTTTGCTACTCTTCTACATTTGAACCTTTGTTTATTCTGTTCCCTAGGCCTACCAATGTCTTTTGCCTAAATCTCTGTTGATTTTATCTCCTAGTGTAAAAACCTCCTCCTTCATGAAACTTTCCTAATTTCTTCAGTTAAAAGTGACCTTTCCCTCCTCTGACTTCCCAGCACTTTGGAGTTATCATATTAATTGTACTCTTCCGTTTGGGGAGGAAAAATGACATAGTGGAAAGCGTTCTAGGCCTGCATTGATAGGACCTGGGTTCAAATCTGCACTTGATATTAACTCTTTATAATACTTAATGCTTGTGTGATTTTGAACAGATCACAACCAGCAATAGACTATGTTATAGATATATACAAATTCCTATCTTAGGGGTAGCCAGGTAGCACAGCGAGTAAGAGCACCAGCTCCAGTGTCGGAATGACCTGGGGATCAAATCTGGGCTTGGATACATACTTAGCACCACACCCACAAATAACTGGCCGTGTAACCTTGAGCAAATTATTTAACCCCGATTGCCTTATTTAAAAAAAAAAAAGAAATTCCTATTTTATCTCATGCATAAAAAAAAAAAAATCCCAACCTCTGCAGGATTCAGTTTTCTCATCTGTAAAATGATGAGTCAGGTTCACGTGACATGATTGGGTCTTACCTCTGTAACTCTTGATGTCAGATGTATACTTTATACAATTGAACATGAATATGTGGGTGATCCAAGGATTATTCCCTCGTTCTTGCTATGTGACTGGTCCTCCTCCTTTTAATCATGACTCTCCCTGACTTCATAATGATGGACAATTCATCATTTTAATGTGTTACTGCTTGTTCACACCCACTATGCGACTTTGCATTGTCCTTTGGGGGTACCTGCAACTACAATTCTTCAGAAATTCTGATATTCTCTAATGCAAAGTTAAATAGTTAAATAATATCACCAATAAAATATTGTTAAAAAGAGGGGACCTTGCTCCAAGGCAGGGGTTGGTGGTCATTAATAAGTCACAATTTCCTCAAATCACTTGAACCCGCTCTTCTCCTCTTATGCAGTTCTTAGGCTGGTTCATTGTCTATCTGCAATGAAGGAACAGTTCTCCAGGTTATTTGTAGAACCTACCTATAATCTGGATAAAAGATCTCTATTTATTTGATCTTTCCAGTGTGGATAATTAAACTGAATTTGTTGTTTAGTCATTTCAACCCTGTCTGTCTCTTTGTGACCCCATTTGAGGTTTTCTTTGCAAAGATACTGGAGTGGTTTGCCATGTCTTTTTCCAGATAATTTTACAGATGAGGAAAATGAGGGGAAAAGAGTTAAGTTCACACAGCTAGTAAGTATCTGAGGTCAGATTTGAACTCCAGAAGATGAATTTTTCTGACTCCAAGTCCCAGATTCTATCTAGTGTGCTACCTAGATGCTCCAATAAATATGTATTAAACACTTAAAAGGACACAAACCATATATACATATGGTTGTATGTATACATGTATATAACATATATTGTACTATTATTCTATATATATACTCTAGGATATATACTATACATACCTATGTGTTTATATATGTATGTATATATAATATATAACTTAGATCAATATCTAAAAAATACTGAGGGTACAGACCAAGACTGTGAGATTCAGCCTGGGGTAACAAAGCATGGAAATGGCAGAGATGTGAGGAGAGACCTGAAGACAATTTCACTACATCTCTGGTGTCTACCAGGATTTACTAAATGCAGTGCCAATACGGAGAATGCACTGACTCAGAAGGGACTTCTTGTAGCTCATAATCTCAAATCACCTGCATCAAGTTTGAATGGTGTCTTTCTTACTTCTGCCATGTTAAGAGCAGAATGGAATTTGACCCACAACTTTCTTTGAAAGTGTAGAAAGGTTTTCTTTCAAAAGATGATGTGGCAGCAAGAACCCCAGCATCCCTAGGATGGCTGCCAACACAGGTTCTTAGATCTGCTTTTCTAAAGGAAAGCAAGTTAAAATGGGTAAACAATCTTGCTTTAATCAAACATATGTCATTTACCTAATTTCTTCTCCTATCACTGTTACTCTTTCTGTTTGCCTGGCTAAATTTAAAGCAGGGACCAGAGAGCATTACTTCTCTTGGGAAAGCTCTATATACTGGCAGAGTCTGGCTCTGTAGATGGATATAGCTCATAATTCTGTGCCTAAGTCCGGGGAGAAAGATAGCAAAACAGTAAGAACTGATTTTGCAGAAAGATGTATTAGGCACCATGAGGTACACAGAAGAGGGAGGGAGAAAGAGTTTGGGATTATAGAAGCTGAAATTATAGAGAGGATACGGGGTGGAGAGAGGAGGAATCTCCATTTCTGATCAGCTTGGAGAATTGGATTGTGCTAGTAGAGAGGGGTAATCAAGTTAATAAGATTCCATTGCTTTATTTCACCATACCTTGAGTCTGGGCTCTATTCCTTGGCATTGACTTGTCTAGAAGACCTATTTATTATCCTATAGTTTCTTTAAAAATTTCTGATTCAAACTCTCTTAGTATATTGATTCTCATCACACAGAAACTCTTTTTTCTAATGATCTAGATAATAATAATGATCTAGATAATCTAGATAAAGATAATTATGCTCACATATGAATGCTTTAAGACCAGTTTTGCAGCTGTCCATTGATCAACAGGACAAGATATTGATTTCAGATCCTCATTGGACTGTTGTTGTGATTCAAAGCACTTTGCAACATGAGATGAGTGGAAATCTAGGACAATCATTTGATTGGATTAGCCCAATAATTTTTAATAATAAATTTTTAGATAACGGAGGAAAAAAGATTTATTTGACTCGAGTTACCCAAGCAATTGTTAAGATTCACCTTCACATGCACATGAAGACATAACTTCTGGAAAAAGAGAATGTTTGAGACAGTTTTATAACTTGTTAATGAATTTATCAACCTTACATTATTCTCCATTAATTTTCATACACTGGTATTCCAGTCCCTCCAAATGTACTTTCTGGAATGTGTACAGAAGAGAGAACAATTGAATGAATAAGTGCTGTACTCTTGCGTTATAATTCTAAAAACATTGATAAATGGCATTAATGTGTTCCATTATTTCTTGTAATATTGAGAATACATTAACCTAGTTTGTTTGAAAAATAGATGGAGCCAGATTTTTCCTCTCTAGCTAACTTCAAAGCAAAAGTAGGTTTTAAAAAAATTATCCCGGAGAAATTGCACAACCACCTTCTCACATTTTCTGAAATAGAATAATGGGCATCAGTAACAGAAGAAAATCCAAGCCTATTATCATGGCTTCTACTCATCAGGCAGAAACAGCTGTGTGCACACAAACAATCTGTCTCACTGATGAAAGGACGGAGATGGAATCCAAAGGACTTTGCTGTTGGAACACTTTGCATTTAGCATCTATATTACAAGATATAAAAAAAAAACTCTTGATGATGAAGGAAGTCAAATAACTGAATGCTGTCATTTTTAGGTTAAATGTTTTTGCCACATTGAACAGGGTGCAGTGGCTGGTTCTGGGGGCAAGAATGAACACAGAGGGTAAGGTAGGAAAAATTAATATTGTGGTGCCTCACTATGTGCAAGGTTCATGTTTCTTCCCATTCTCAAGGCAAGGAAAATGTTGAGAACAGAGATAAATGTCATGCCTTGTTTTGGACCCATATTGTGATTAGAGGTTTGGGCTTACATCTATTTGACATCTGAGGCCCATTGACCTTTGCCAAGGGATAGCTGAGGGTCTTCATGACAGATTGAAGAAGGAATATAATTTCCATGGACAGTAAATGGCTCTTAATGCTTAAAAGGGCTTTTGAAGCAATTGAGAACATATCCACTACATTTATAATAAATGCTTGTTGTTTTTGATGAGATTGGATTTGCTCCCCACTCCCCACCCCCAAGTGGACAAGCATACTGTGGGAACATTGTGAAAGAAGCATACTTGGCTTCCTTCTGGCTATTAACGGAAGACTACTGAACACAATTTGCCCTTGTCTGAAGGGGAAAATGTGAACTTTCCAAGGACACATGAGAATTTCCTCTCATCAGAAGTCAGTCTTAGATTTCTTGAAGATTGATGATGTTGTTTAAAATGTATAGTAATTGCAGTTAATTACACTAGACAGCTTGTGAGCCTTCATGTTTTCTGTACTGATTGTTAGTGATAAAACTACAGCAATGAATTATTTTGGAAAACAGGATGAAGCTGGGGAAATAGATTGTTTCAATATGATGTCATAATAATGCAGAGTTTCTTTTCTCTAAGTTTTTCTGCTTATTTATAATGATTTTCTGCTCAATCATTCTAACAGCTGGCACAGCAGAATCATTATTCCCAAGTTCATTATTGACTGTGACTGCTATTAAAATGATCTACTATACTTGATACTGGATCATTGGGATATATTTCCCTAAAAGTCAACCTCAAGTAGACAAAATACTTGTAAATGATGAATTTATTTGAAAGAAAATAGCCTTTCCACAATTTGAACTTTTTCAATTTTTTCAGATAATTTAGGCTTTTGAAGTAAACATTTTACAACATCCACAAATAAAACCAATTCTAATGTATTGTGTTGTCACAACAGTGAAAGGCAGAGAAGTTGAGTTGTTGGATCAGGAATGTAGTAACTTCTGCCAGAAGTCCTATTGAGTACACCAGCCTTCCACTTTGTGACTTGCTGTACTTATCAGATAAAAGGAACCTAAAATGTTGCTTATTCTTATTATAGGCTGTTACAGGTTCCCCACCACTGGAGCACATTCCATTTTATTGTGGTTGCTGAGAATTTTAGAAGGAGAAAAAGTATGAAGTAGGTTGGACTTTATCTCAATGAAGGACTAAAGAGAGTCCCAGCAGCCTAATGTTCCTGTGTGGCTCTCACTTTTTGTATTCTCTTATCACATATCTCTCTAGAAATTTTGTACATTTGGCCATGTGACCAGCTGTCCAGAGCCTTGGGTAGAAAGAATATCAAAAACTCTGAGTGATGATGATTCTGTTATGATGTCAGTAGCATTAGCCTCCTTGAAAAAAGTTTTGGAGCCATTTCTCATTTTCTTATCCACTCAGTTCAGTGCTGAGAGAATATTCCTAATTTTCTAATCTGCAAAATGGGAAAGTTGAGGGGAAGGTTGAAAGAGATTTTTTTTTTTATTAAGCAATCAGGGTTAAGTAACTTGCTCAAGGTTACACGGCCAGTTATTTCTGGGTGTGGTGCTGAGTGTCTGAGCCTGGGATTCGATCCCGAGGTCGTCCCAACACTGAAGCCGGTGCCCTTACTCGCTGAGCCACCTGGCTGCCCCTAAGCAACTGGAGTTAAGTAACTTGCTCAAGGTTACACGGCCAGGTGTTTCTGGGTGGGTGCTGAGTGTCTGAGCCCAGGATTCAATCTCCAGGTCATTCTGACACTGGAGCCGGTGCTCTTACTTGCTGTGCTACCTGGCCGCCCCGAAAGAGATTTTTTTAAGCTCCCTTTGAGAACAAAGATCTGAAGATTCTAAATTTTGAAAGCTATATTCCTTTCTTCTTAAACTTGGATACTCTACAAATGTTCCCTCAGTAAAGTCATTCTGTGATAATATAGTTAATATGTCATAATCAAGTCAACAAATATTAAGTACTTAATAGAGCATTCCTGTGTACTGAGAATAGGGGATACAAAAAAGGGGCAATAACACAGTTTCTGACCCTAAAAAAGTCCCATCAAAAAGGTATGAAATCCTCCTAGCAACTACATATGGTCAATTCCCCATATGAACATTTTCTCACACTACTAAATATCCCCCCCCCCAATGTGTTCTTCCACCTAATATAATTTCTTTGTATTACTAGTTAATGATGTTTGGTAAAGTACTCCTGTATGTGTATATATTATGAACCTGTCAAAGAAGGTAAAATACTTTTTTTTACATTTGTTTCTGTCAGAGAAAAGTATTAGAATATTAGAGTTGAAGGAACCTTTGGGTCATCTCATTAGCAACAAATGTAAGTGTGGAAGAACATAGCTAAATCTGGGCACCAGGGATGAACTTGAGAAGGTTGCCAATGGCTAGTTTAGGGAAAGAGAAGGCATTTCACCTCTCTTTATTTTGCTTTCAGTGCTGGCATATTCATGTCTAACTAGGTGATCTTTTGAAAAGTTCAGAGGGAAACATGTAGAAGATTATGGAAACTAATTGCCAAGGAGAGCTACAGGAAACATACAGTGGCTCCCCTATGCTGACCTGGATTTTCTTTTCAATGTCCTTTGGTGCTATTGTCTATGGCCCTGGTTGGTATACTTTCAAGCAAAGCAATTAGAATTTCATGTAACTTCCTCCTTAAAATATCTAAATGAATTCTTTGGGGGCCATCTCCAGTCATCCTGATCTTGCCACTGGATCCAGATAACTCCAGAGGAGAATGTGAGGTTGGTGACTTTGCACAGCCCTTCCTCATTGTAATGGTAATGTAATTTTGAATTTGAAGATCCCTTTGTGTTGGCAAAAGTAACAGGTACTTAACACTTAGTAACTGATCAAGCCTCTGTTGGGGAAACAGAAGGTATGAACTCCTGTCTCCTGTTGCTGATATAACAGGAAGGGGTTGGCTGAAGTAAGTAGCTAATTCTGTGTATATAAGAAAAGCCCCAGAGAGGCACAGTCAGAATTTCCTTGAGACCAAGATCTAGTGGCAGAATAGCTACAGAAGAATGGAGAACTGAGTCCTGAGAACTTGTGGTAGTGGTGGAGCTTCTTTTGAACAGGAGCCCAGAGCCTGGAGCCAAGAGCCCAGGCGGCCAGGAGGCCAGAGCCAGGAGCTGGAGTCAGAAGCCAGGAGACCAGGAGCCCAGGAGCCTGGAATCTGGAGCCAGGAGCCCTGGAGCCTAGGAGCCAGGAGCATGACTGGGATGCTGAGACTTTGTTTGTGGTTTGGTTGAGCCTTGAATTCCCTGGAGCAGAAATGGTGAAGGATCTGATATGGACCAGACTCTGTGAACTTCAGTGTGGAGAAGGACCTGCCCAGAGAGCTGCTCAAGGAACCCGGCATTGTCTGCCATTGAACCCAGGTGACAGTCTGGTGAATACAGGTAGAATCTGGGACCATGGAAGGGTATCCAGGGAATCTGAGAATAGGCCCCAAGTCAAGATGAAAAGATCTCTCCTTGGGTACTGAGTAATTATGGAATTATAGTTTACTAGTGACCTAAGGGGTGGAGGGTTTTGTGTATGATACTTAGTAAGACTTTACTGAATAATTAACTGGTTGTACTTTGAGTACTTTGAGATATTGTTACTGATAAGTGACTGACTGAGTTAATCAAGACATTTCCCCAAGAGTGGAAGACTTTGACTGTGTACTTTGAGGCTACTGATAAGTGACTGATCGAGTTAACTTAAGAGTGACTATTTAACTTTGACACTTTGTTGTGAATATTATATTGTGATTTTCTGTGATAAGTTGTAATATTGTGAATGCTATACCTTGATTTTATGTGGATGTTTTGCTTTTGTTATGGAATAAATAGAGTGATCACTATACTGTGTAATCAGAACCTTAAAAGCTGTTCACAGTAGCATTCTTCTGGAAAGCTTCTGTGCATGGCATTACACTCACTTAAATCCAATTCACTTGTAAGCCATGGCATTATTTTCCTGATATCATGGTACTCTTTGAGAACAAAGGGCAAACAACAAATCACTTCTTCAATTAGGTGCCAAAATTAGAGAAAACACTAACTTAAACTTTTCAAAGAGATAAAGAGCTTTAGAATGCTTCCTCAGATCATCTTAGACTATCATGATAAGAGGGGATACTACGTTTGAAATTCCGGGTTTGAGTTCCAGAGTTGTTGCCTAGGACAAGTCACTTCTCTCCAAGTCCAATTTCTTTACATATATAAATTGAGATGAGACTAAGAGGTGATCTGAGTGATAATGATGGGCTCTACAGATTCAGACTAAAAACTATGCATCTAATCTTCCCACTCTGAGCTCCATCTCCCTATCTGTGGGGGATGCAATCCAGCAATATCCAGCAATAGGAAGCTGTTTCACAATTAGGCCAGCTTCCTCATTTAACAAATGACTGAATTTCAATGGGGGTGAGCAGGGGAGGGGAGGGTGACCTATTCCAAGTCACAAGTAGTAAGTGCCAAAGCTGGAATTCAAACCCAGGACTCTAAGTGTTCTGACCTTTCAACTCTACCAACCTAAAGAGGTCTAAGGAAACCTTCCATAGTATGTTGGAGTACTAAAGTTCAGTTGGGGAATGGCCAAGTAAACTGTGATAAATGAATGACTATTACCATGCTACAAGAAATGGTAAATATGATGGATTCAGAGCAATACAGGAAGCCTCGTATGACTAATACAGAGTGAAGTGAGCAGAACCATGATAATAATTTATACTATGACCCCAGGAACATAAAGAAAAAAACAACTTGGAAGAACTTCAGAACTTTGATCAATGCAGTCTCCAGTCAGGACTTCAGAAAATTAATGATGAGTCAGAGCCAAGATGGAGGAGTAGAAGCACATGAACTTGGTGTAAGCTCCTGCTCTAATCACTTCCAATACATGTAAAAAAAATGACTCTAAACAAACTTTAGAGCTACAGAACCCACAAAGTGATAGAGAAAAACAAATCTCGCACTGAAGGCAGCTGGTAAACCAACAGGAAGGAACTACTACACTGGTCTGGGAGCATAGTGCAGCCCCTTGTGAGCCCTGATTCTAGCTCCAGGGTGGCCCCAACCAGCAGTGGCCTGAGAAGAATTCAGGAGAGTGAATCACCAGCAGCTGTAGCTGTCTCCAGACTTCCCAACCTATAAATGCCAAAGATAAAGTAAAAGGTCAGTGTGGGACTCTGTTGGAACAAGGGGGGGATGGAAAAACATTGTCTGGCCTCTGCCCCCAGGGAAATAAGTGGTGTGGCTGCCTCAGGGGCTCCTGGCTTGCAGATTGTAAGGGGACCAATCAACCATTCAGAGGGTAATCACTCTTGCTTTAACCTGCTTGGATCTCGATCATGGTCTTTGGTGGTGGTCCTGGAATGTCTGGCCAGTGAGCCAGAGCTTGTAGGGATTGTAGAGAGGGCACCCTACTAATAGCTCTGGCAGCTGTGAACAACCCAGCAATTTGGGACAAATCTCCCTCCATTCTGGAAGCAGAGTTCTACCAATAGCAAAGAGCTAAAAAGTCAAGTAATTGGCTGGCAATATGAGCAAGCAGAGGAAGCAAAAACAGACATTACAATCCTTTTTGGGGGACAAAAAAGATCAAGGCATGGAGTGGGAGGAAGACAGCAAAGTTGAAACTCCTGCATTAAAAGTCTCCAAGAAAAATATGAATTGGTTACAGGCCATGGAGGATCTCAAGAAGGATTTAGAAAATCAAATAAGAGAAGTGAAGGAAAAATTGGGAAGAGAAATGAGAATGATACAAGAAAATCATGAAAAGCAAGTCAACAGCCTGCCAAATGACACCCAAAAATACACTGAAGAAAATAACACCTTAAAAAATAGATTAACTCAAATGGCAAAAGAGGCTCAAAAAGCCAGTGAGGAGAAGAATGCCTTAAAAAGCCAAATTTGCCAGACAGAAAAGGAATGTCAAAAACTCACTGAAGAGAACACCTCCTTCAAAATTAGACTGGAACAATTGGAAGCTAATAAATTTATTAGAAATCAAGATACTATAAAACAGATACAAACAAATGAAAAAATACAAGGCGATGTGAAATGTTTCATTGGAAAAAGCATTGACCTGGAAAAAAGATCCAGGAGAGATAATTTAAAAATTATTGGACTGCATGAAAGCCATGATCACAAAAAGAGTCTAGACACCATCTTTCAAGAAATTATTAAGCAAAATTGCCCTGATATTCTAGAACCAGAGGTCAAAATAGAAATTGAAAGACTTCACAAATTTCCTCTTGAAAAAGATCCCCCAAAGAAAACTCCTAGGAATATTATAGCCAAATTCCAGAGTTCGCAGGTTAAGGAGAAAATACTGCAAGCAGTCAGGAAGAAAAAATTTGAGTATTGTGGAAACACAATCAGTATAAAACAAGACCTAGGTGCTTCTACATTGAGGGATCAAAGGGCTTGGAATATGATACTCTGGAGGTCAAAGGAGCTAGGACTAAAACCAGGAATCATCTACCCAGAAAAACTGAGTATAATGCTACAAGGGAAAATATGGTGATGAAATAGAGGATTTTCAAGCATTCTTGAAGAAAAAATCAAGGCTGAACAGAAAATTTGACTTTTAAATACAAGAAGCAAGAGAAACACGAGAAAGTAAACAGGAAAAAGAAATCATAAGGAACTTATTAAAGTTGAAGTACTTACATTCCTACACGGAAAAATGATAATTGTAAGTCTTAAGACTTTTCTCAGTATGAGAATAGTTGAAGGGAATATATATATATGGGGTGTATCTATATATAAATATATATGTGAATTTGGGCATATGTATGTTCATGTATACATAGAGGGCACAGAATGGGTTGAATATGAAGGGATGATATCTAAAAATAAAATTAAAAGTTGAGAGAGAAATTTATTGGGAGAAGGAGAAAGAGAGAAATAGATTAAGGTAAATTATCTCATATAAAGGAGGCAAGAGAAAACTGTTACAATGGAGGGGAAGAACAGGAAGGTGAAAGGGAATTAGACAACCTTATTCTCATTGAATTTGGCTAAAGGAGGAAATAACATACACACTCAATTGGGTATCTTACCCTACAAGAAAATAGAGAGGGTAGGGGATAAGAGGGGGGATGACAGAAGGGATGGCAGATTGGAGGAGACAGTAGTTAGAAGCAAATGTTTTGGAAAAGGGATAGGGTCAAAGGAGAAAAGAGAATAAGTGGGAGGTGGGATAGGATGGAGGGAAATATAGTCAGTCTTTTTTTCTCTCTTTTATATTTTTTTTAATTTTATATCATTCATTTCCACAAGATTTTGAGTTACAAATATTCTCCCCATTTTCCCCTACCCACTACCCCAAAACAGTGATCCCACTGAATATCCCCTCCACAAATCTTCTCTCTCCCATAACTTTCCCAATCCCCCCTCTGACTTTCCAAGAGGGCATGGTGAATCTCTATGCCCTAGTGCCTGTATATCTTATTTCCCAGTTACATGTAAAATAATATATTTTAAACATTTGATTTTAAAACTTTGAATTCCAGATTCTTTCCCTTCCTCCCTCATCACTCACACTTACTGGGAAGATAAGCAATAGTACATGTGTTGTACATGTGTAGTTATGCAAAACATTTCCATAGTGGGTATATTGCGAAAGACTGACTATATTTCCCTCCATCCTATCCCACCCCCCACTTGTTCTATTCTCTACTTTAATTCTGTCCCTTTTCAAAGGTGGGTGCTCCCAACTTCCCTCCCCCTAAGCTTGCCTTCCCCTCCATCATCCCCCTTCTCATCCCCTTCCCCCCTACTCTCCTATAGGGTGAGATACCCTATTTAGTGTGTATGCCATTCCCTCCCTAAGCCAAATTCAATGAGAATAAAGTTGACTCATTCCCTTTTGCCTTACTGTTCTTCCCATCCATAGTAACAGTTTTCCCTTGCCTCTTCTATGAGATAATTTACCCTATTCTGTCTGTCCCCATCTCTTCTCATTATATTCCTCTCTCACCGTTTAGTTTCACTTTTTAAGTATCATCCCTTCGTATTCAATTGGTCCTGTGCCCTCTGTCTATGTATACCTGTACACATATATACTCACACTCACATATATATTAATACACCCATATACCCTCCTATATAGACAAAACACACACACACACACACACACACACACACACACATATATATATATGCATTTCTATTCCCTTCAATTATTCTCATACTAAGAAAGGTTTCATAAGTTACAATTATTGTTTTTCCATGTAGGAATGTAAATAGTTCAACTTTGATAAGTTCCTTATGATTTCTTTTCTCTGTTTACCTTCTCATGCTTCTCTTCCTTCCTATATCTGAATATCAAATTTTCTATTCAACTCTGGTTTTTCATCAAGAATGCTTGAAAGTCCTCTATTCCATTGAATAGCCATATTTTCCCCTGAACATGATACTCAGTTTTGCTGGATAGATGATTCTTTGTTTTAATCCCAGCTACTTTGACCTCCGGAATATCATATTCCAAGCCCTTTGATCCCCCAGTGTAGAAGCTGCCAGATCCTGTGTTATCCTGATTGTGTTTCCACTATATTCAAATTGTTTCTTCCTGGCTGCTTGTAACATTTTCTCCTTAATCTGGGAACTCTGGGACCTGGCTATAACATTCCTAGGAGTTTTTTTTTTGGGGGGGGGGATATTTTTCACTAAGTGATTGGTGAATTCTTTCAACCTCTATTTTCCCCCTCTGGTTCTAAAACATCAGGGTAATTTTCCTTGAGAATTTCTTGAAGGATGATTTCTAGGTTCTTTTATTTTTTTTTATCATGGCTTTCAGGTAGTCCAATAATTTTTAAATGATCTCTTCTGGATCTATTTTCTAGGTCAATGATTTTTCCAATGAAATATTTCACATTGCCTTCTATTTTTTTTCATTTGTTTGGATCTGTTTAATATTATCTTGATTTCTTATAAAGTCACTAGCTTCCATTTACTCCATTCTAATTCTGAAGGAATTATTCTCTTCAGTAAGCTTTTGAGATTCTTTTTCCATCTGGCAAATTTGGCTTTTTAAGGCATTCTTCTCCTCATTGCCTTTTTGTGCCTCTTTTGCCATTTGTGTTAGTCTATTTTTAAGGTGTTATTTTCTTCAGTCAGGTTGTTGACTCTCATTTCATAATTTTCTTGCTTTGTCCTCATTTGTCTTCCCAATTTTTCCTCCACTTCTCTCATTTTGTTTTCAAAATCCTTCTTAAGTTCCTCTATGGCCTGTAACTAGCTCATATTTTTCTTAGAAGCTTTTGGTGTAGCAGTTCTGACTTCATTGTCTTCCTCCTCTTCTATGCTTTGATCCTTTTTGTCCCCAAAATAGGAGTGTAAAGTTGGGTTGCTCTGCTTGCTTTGCTTCCTTTGCTTGCTCATGTTGCCATTCAATTACTTGACTTTTGAGCTTTTTGCCACAGTACAACTCTGCTACCAGAGAGGGGAATTTTGTCCCAATCTCTGGGGTTTTTGCAGCTGCTGGAGCTATTAGTTGGGTGCCCTCTCTTAAGCCTCCACACTCTCTGGTATATTGGTCACTCACCCCAGGACCTCCACCCTAGACCACAATCCAAATCTAAGCAGATTAAAGCAAGAGTGATTACCCCTCAGACTGGTCACTTGGTCCCCCTACAATCTGCCGGCCAGGAGCTATAGGAGCCACATGGTGGAGGCTGCATGTCTGCGACGCCTCAGCGGCTTCTCCCTCCAGGAAGTAAAGGCCAGAGTGCCCTTCCGAACTTCTGGTTCCCAAAGTCCACACTGCACTGACCTCTCACTTTGTCCTTAGCATCCTTGGATTGATAATTCTGGAAACCACCACAGCTGCTGGTAATCTGAAGTTCCTCTAGCTGGTGGCTAGTTGTGGCTGCCCTGAGGCTAAAACCACCAGCTCACGTGGTGCTGGGCTCACCTCCCAGAGTGCTGTGCTGGCCCCTGCCTGCCAGCCTGTTGGACTGTCTTCAGCAGTAAGTTAGCTTTTCTCTGTCATTTTGTGGGTACTGTAGCTCCAAAGTTTGTTTACATGATTTTTTTTACATGAATTGGAGGAGCTGGAAGCAGGAGCCATGTGGAAGTCCTGTTTCTACTCCACCATCTTAACTCCACCCACGTTATAGTCAGTCTTTTAAAATATAACTACTATTGAAAAGATTTAGGTAACTACACATATACAACCTATATTGAATTGTGTACCTTCCCAGTGGGGGCATGTGAGAAGGGAAGAAGGGGAAAAATCTGGAACTCAAGTTTTAAAAACAAGTGTTTAAAAAAATTATTTTTTACATGCAACTGCGAAATATGATATATAGGCACTGGGGTATACAAATCCATCTTGCCCTACTAAAAAGTTAGGGCCATTATGGGGGAGGCTATAAGAGAGAACAGATTGGGGGAAGGGGTATTTAGTAGGATTGCTATTTTGGGGTAGGGGTAGGGGAAAGAGGGGGAGAAAAAATTGTAACTCAAAATCTTGTGGAATGAATGTTGAAAACTAAAAATAAGTAAATAAATTTAAAAGTGGGGGGGGGAGAGAAAACTAATGATGAAGTATGCCTTCCATAATTTGCCAGAGTAGTGATAGATTAGTGATAGACTTAACTTTTTTTTTTTTTGCATCATGGACCCCATGGGCAGTCTGGTAAAGTCTATGGATCTTTTTTAGAATAATGTTTTTAAATGCATAAAATAAAATACATTGGACTATGAAGGGAGCCAATTAAGTTGAAATACAATTATCAAAATATTTTTAAAAGTCATGGATCCAAGGTTAAGAACCCATCTACAAGAAATATAGACTAAGACATAGATTTAGATCTGACTAATGTGTTAAATATTAAAGCTAATTGATATTAATTAGTTAAAAGGAGCTGAGGTGCTACTCACAGATTGCTAACATTGGGTGGGGGGGATCACAACCAATGAGGGTTTTAGTCTATGACATTTAAGATTAAATATCTTAAACCCTTTACAGTACCCTGGAAATATAAGGTTCAAATATAGCTGGTCTGGCTCTGAAATAGTAAGCCAGAGCATACTAGCTACATATTTTTTTTTTAGATGTTAAATTCTCCCTCCCCTCCCCTCCCTCCCCTTCTCTTCCCTTCCCTTCCCCCCCTTTTCCTCCTTCCAAGTCCTACCAAAAGAGGACATTTAGATTTTGTAAGGTGACTATTAACTCTGGCCACTTTTTGTTCCTTTTCTACTAGGAAGCTAAAAGCAATAAAGAATAAGTATACTTTGTGAATTTTCATTTGCGGGGAAGCTGATGAGGTTTTGTTGCTGCCTTTCAGACCTGACATTAATCAGTATGGAGTAGCCAGAGGCACCCGTGATTACCCAGCATCCCCTCTGTTCTTTCAGTGCCTATGGCAGGGAGGTGCCATTTTATGCATCACTCCAGGCTTATTTCCCTGATTACACAATGGATCCTCACCTTTATCACCTGTGTCTGTAATGCTGTGGTAAGGGAGGGAGAGGGTAGGAAGAGGTGATGAAAGCAGCACTGGGAATTCCAGGCAGCTTTCTGCCTGCCACCCCTAGTAAAATGAATTTACCATCACAGTAAGAATGAAATTACCTAAACACCCTAGGATGAAATAATATCATTTATGTCATATCATAATGCAGATATACCTAAAGGCAAATAAGGTCCTACAAAACAAGGAATCAATGTTTACTTCTACCCTTTCTATTCACTGTCCAAATGCACTTAGGGCAATAATTTTGTTCCATAAAAGTCCTGGACTTTTGTGTTGCAGTTGTCTTTGCCTCCCCTTCTTTGCCAAACATGGCAAATATAAGCTGGTTTTCAGATATGCTGTATTTTGTAGGTTGGCTTATACAGGTGTGTCTGGCTTTGAAGTCATAGGCTCATGCTGTTCAGAGGCAGAAGGGACCACAGAAAGCTAATCCAACCCTATTATTTTATGGAGGAGAGAACTGAGGCTCAAGAGGGGAATGATTTCTGAATATATATTTAGAAATGAACTTGTTGCACATCATGTATTTTAAATGCATTAAGGAAGCTGACTGTTTAGAAGAATCTCAAAGGGAATCATTTTCAGGAAGGGAGAATCCTTTTAAAATGTGAATAATAAAAACCATATGCTGAATTTTCTTTGAGGCATACCTGGAGAGGGTTTTAAATCCAATATGGAGCTACATGTAGAGTGTGCATCGGCATCCATCAAAAGTGCAACCCAAGCTACAGATTATTTTAAACATTGATTTACTGCCCCTCATCCTGATAGGGTACCTGGGGTCTAGGTCAATTTGTGAAACCAACTTGTGAAACCA
>NW_027186296.1:98378112-98386063 GCF_028583685.1 Petaurus breviceps papuanus | reverse complement strand
AGCTGAATTCTTTCCAGACGCCCTGTTGAACCTATCGGGATCCCGTTTCCCCCCCCCCCCAACAATCCTCTGCACCCCCTCCCCCCTCAAGAAGAGAAGAATAAACTAAAAATGCTTATTTTCTCACAGGATAACTTCCTTCACACTTTTATTGTCGTGGATTCCAAAGGAAATTATTCCAAATTGCATGGTTTTAAGTTCATCATAAGAGGAACCCAGTAAAATGGAAGAGCTCTACGAAAATTTTACTTTTTATTTATTTACTTATTTTATTTAAATTTAAATTTGTCAGACAGGAGCAACTAGTAGATCAACCTCAGTGTTTTATGAATTGTGAAAAATGAATATTTCTCTCTTGTATTTAATAACCAATTACTGAATTAAGACCAAGGTTTTTTCCCCTTTTCTGCTTCCTCATCCAGAAACCAAACAGCGTGGGAAATCTCTCTTAAAGATTTACCCTCTGGGGTGGCTAGGTGGTGAAGTGAGTAAAGCACTGATTCTGGAATCAGGAGAACCTGAGTTGGTTCTGGCCTCAGGCACTTAACACCCACACACACACACACACACAAAAAACTAGCCTTGTAACCTTGGGCAAGTTACTTAACCCCAATTGCCCTCCAAAAAGGCAAAAAAAAAAAAAGAGATTTACCCTCTGGGTGGCCAGGTAGCACAATGAGTAAGAGCACCGGCTCCAGTGTCGGGATAACCTGGGGATCGAATCTGGGCTCAGACACTTAGCACCCACCCAGAAACACCTGGCCGTGTAACCTTGAGCAAGTTACTTAACCCCAATTGCTTTAAAAAAAAAAAAGATTTACCCTCATCAAGATTTTAAAAGACAGTAAAATAAAGTATCATTTTGAGCTAATGGGGTGTATTCCTGCTCATTGTGTTTGCTCAGATAGGTTGGGGAAGTGTTGATTCTCTCTTTTGTCAAATCAGGTGATATGGAAATTTATGTCTCTTTGACCAAGATTTGTGTGACCCAAGTGACATACCCCAAGATCCTCATTTTAATATAGTCCATCTCCCAGTGTGTTAACTGATCAGACATGACTGCTACCCCTCAGTACACCTACTTTTTGAAGAACATATACACTATGAGCCTACTACCATGAGGGGTCTTTGGTCTAAGAGAGAGTCAAATGACCATGCTTTTACTAATAAACATGCTGGCCTTATTAATGAAATGATTAAATTACCCAGAAACTACATCTCTCAAACCTTTTTAATCTCCATAGAATGAACTTTAGTTCAGAGGATTTTGAGCGAGATGACTGAAATCTGTTGTACCAAAGAAAGAAGACTAAAAGCCATATCTCTTGGCCTCAAGGTCCATGGTCTTTCTGAAACTTACGGGGATGTACATGTCATATCATGGAAGAAGCAAAACCTCTGAATTTCAGAAACTTGCCTCAATGACATCACTCTGAAGTTTCATTGAGTTTTTGTTCCACCCTTAATTTGTTCAAACTAGATTTCAGCTCAATCTTTAAAACCTCTCTGTTCAAAGTCCTCCCAATTCATCACCTTGTTAAAATGTGAAAATCTAGATAAAATGTTTCAAAGAAGAACAACTTTTCCAGGGACCCAGTTTCAAATCAGGTGTCTTTGTCATGTGCTATTAGCCTCATTTGTTTCTTAAAAATGCTGTTTAAGGAGGTCCTGATTCATAATGTAACCTAAGACCTGGTAGTGTACCTGGTTGAGAGAGGAAGAGCATCATGGGGTGACTGCTTCACAAAAGAGCACTAATGTGGTTGAAGCAGAGCTGTATTTCCATGCATAGAGGATTGATAATTTGCAGTCCTCTCTTTAAAAAGAAACATCTTTGTATACTTGAGGCTAGTGAAAAAAGCCTTTGCTAAGGGGCTAAGTATGGCTTACTGAAATATCACATTCTATGCCAAAATCTAGTGCTATCCACAGAGTCACCTCATTTTCCCGATGTCCTTATGTTGGACTTCATTGGCTTCTCTGCTCTACCCCCATACCTGGCATCTTCCCCCACCCTTTTCAGCTTTCTTTTGTGTGTTGTCTTCTCCACATAAGTTTGTGTATTCCTTGAGGGAAGGAACTGGATTGGGGGCAGGGGTTGGCATTCATATCCTCAGGGCACATGCCTAATATTTATTGAATATTAACTATTACCCTTAGGACTTTTCCACATTCTACACTGCAGAGGTACTAACAGAACCTAGGGGTCAAAATTCTAAGCTCTGTATTTATATAGACTGAGTTCAATATTGGGGACAGTCTCCCCCAATCATATATGTATTTGGGTCAATTTTTGCCCCAGTCTTTTCTTATATCTGTGTAAGCACACAAGGTGACAGTTCATATTGACTACAAGACAGTCTTTATTTCACCTAACAGAAAATGCAAAACATAAAAAACAATCCCCCATAGTAGCCTGACCATCTCCACCCAAATAGCTCATAGAGGGTAAAATTCAGGTTGTATCCTCCACATCTTGGTTCAACTTCTTACTATCAAAAAAATAAATTGGGATTCTTAGAAGGTGCTTCCTAAAGCCACACCCTTGTCAGGGGAGTTGACTATTGCTAGGAAGATGAGACACTATGGCTGTCTGGAAGACATGGTTTTTGGTAAGTTGCTCCAACAATACATATTGGTCAGTTGTTTCAGACTTTGTCAGACCCCATTTGAGGTTTTCTGGGCAAAGATACTGGAGTGATTAGCCATTTCCTTCTCTAGCTCATTTTACAGGTGAGGAAACTGAGGCAAACAGGGTTCAGTGACTTGCCTAGGATCACACAGCTAAGAAGTGTCAGGGACCAGATTTGAACTTAGGGAAGATGAGTCTTCCTGATTTCAGGCCTGGTGCTCTATCCACTGAGAAACCTAGATGCCATCCCACCCCACCATACTATCCATATCCAAAATGAAATTCCTGTTCAGCAGGTCCCAGAGTGTTTCATGTTCCAAGGAGAACCAAATAGGAGTGATGATTTATAGTATGTTTTGGTTTTGGTTTTAAACATTTCCACTGCCACAAAGAAATAGTTGCCATAGACATTGTTATTTATCCTGTAAAGAGAATTTTTATAGAATGGACCCCATTAATCCATTTTGATTATAGCTTAGAATCTGGGCTAAAAATTTAGCACAGTCTATGCATTTTTAAGAGCTTTTTCAAAGAGATCTACTCTTGAGAGGGAGTGTGATGAGCCAAATTGTGAGGAAAAAATCCAATCATCTCACTTTGGGGTCAGGTTCCTCTATGACAGGGCTTCTTAAACTTTTCTCACTTGCAACCACTTCAGCACTTTTAAAATTGTGGGTCCTGACCATGAACTGGGGCCACATGATCCCAGAGCTACCTCCCCTCCATTGCACCTTCAACCTACTTCCCCCAAGTATGTGTTTGCTCTAAGACTGGAATTCTTAACTTTATGTGTCACGGAACACTTTGGCAATCTTGTAAAGTCTATCAATCCCTTCTTAGAATAATGTAAAGAGAATAAAGGAAATACAGATTTTCAGTAAGGGGCTAATGAAAATAAAGATGTAATTTTTACCCATCCAAGTTAGACTTCCAGGTTAAGAACTCTTTCTGTGAGAGTAACACTTTACTCTTCCTCTTCTCTCCTAGTCACCAGGATTTTTGAATGCCAAATGTGAAGAAACAATTAACCTGAACACCTAATTATCAAGAATAATAGTTTAAATAGAAAGCCACCAAATGGCCTGAATCATTAACCCCAGATCTCTGTACATATTGATTTCTAACTTTGGGTGCCTTTAGAACCTCTTATCCTTGGAGTAGTTTGTGACCCTTGGTTCAAATACAAATAATCCTTGTCTTATTTGGTTAATACTCCTTTAGTTTTATGAATCCTCAACACTCCTCCAGGAAGCAGGAATTAAGAAACTCTAAACCAATCAATAAGGTCCTGTTATATTCCAGGCACTGTGCTAGCCTCCAGGTACACAGATAAAAGCAAAACTTGCCCTCAAGAAGCTTACATTCTACAGGAGAGACCAAATGTATTTATTAAAGTATATATAAAATGAACACATAGTCATGGGGGCATGCAGGCCATGGGCATCAGTGATGATAACTAGAACTGAGAATTTTTTCTTTTTATTTCCTGAATTTTTGAAGTGATATATATACTGACACTCAGAAAACAGTCACAAATTTGAGAAATAAAAGATTAAATTGTAATCTCTATCAATTTTAAATGTCATATGTGTAGAACTCAACTTTATATATTAATAACCATTTTTAACAACTAAAATTATATCAAGTGGATACTCTCATTTTTGCTATTCATAAGGTATAATTCAGAGTTCTGAAAAGCACAATCTTCCCTTCCCTTAGCACCTTCCTCTACTACATGGCCATATGGTTCCTACCACCATAGCTGCCATCTCTCCAGTGACTATAACAGCTGTCACCAGCCCTCCCCCAGTGCCCTCTCTGGAGCTGAGTGGTAGTGTTGGTGGGTAGTCCAGCAGAGTTCTATGACTGTACCATTTCTCCCCACCTAGCCACAAACTGAAGTCTACTCTAGCTTCTCAGTTTTGTCATGGAAAAGACTACTCCATGTCTGTCTACTCACTTTTTTTTTTGCCTTTTTGGAGGGGAGAAAGCAGGACAATTGGTGTTAAGTGACTTGCCCAAGGTCACATGGCTAGTAAGTGTTAAGTGTCTGAGGTCACATTTGAATTCAGGTCCTCCTGACTCCAGGGCTGGTGCTCTATTCACTGTGCCACCTAGCTCTACCTGTCTGCTCACTTTTAAAGTCCCAGTACAAAGGGGTAGTTTCCCTCCTTCCATTAATTCAAACAATTCCCCATGTTGAGATCTAATCAATAATCTTCAATCTGATGGAAATGAATCCATAAATCCTGAACTTGAGAACCATGAGACTGCCCAAGCCCTGTGAAAACACTCCTTGTACTCAGTCATGTCAAGGTAACCTTCCAAAAGGAGCTGCTATCAAAATCCTCCTATCTTCTCCCCATGAAGATATTGTACCCTTCCAGAAGTCACAAAGGCTTTTAGACATAATCAAAGTCACCCTTTAACCTCATCAAGTTTATCGTGCTTGTTGAGGCAGCTTCCACATGAATACGCTTGGTAAATGTGCAAAGAATTCCAGACCAATGCTTAAGAAGATAAGCAGACCAGAACTGAATGTTTCTGTGATTGTAAGCTTTTTGAAGGTAAGGGCCATGTTGTATGTATATTTGTCTTGTGCCCTCTATACAGTCAGTGCTTTTTAAGAAATTAATGTTTAATTGAAATCAAGTCAGAGCTTCTAAAATTTTTACCCTTCAGAAATTCCTTACAACACACTGAATATTCATTCAGACTCAACAGCTACCTCTATTTTCTACAATAACAAAGGAAATACATAAGAAAAATTCATGACGTGGCTAGGTGGCGCAGTGAACAGAGTACCAGCCCTGAAGTCAGGAGGACCTGAGTTCAAATCCGGCCTCAGACACTTAACACTTACTAGGCATGTGACCTTGGGCTAGTCACTTAATCCCAATTGCCCTACAAAAAGCAAAAAGAAAAAAAAAGAAAAATTCACAAATCATCATCACTCACCTTGACCTTCATCAGACTTCTTCCTGAGTAGCTAGCCAGAAGCCAGATTACTGGTTTGGAAAGGAATAGGCGCTGCCTTGCTCTAACACAGGGAAGGCAGCTGGAATAAAATGAAGTGCAGAAGGACCAAGATTTGACTGTTGATGGTTTTCTGATTTCAGCATTTCCCTCCACTCCATTACCCAGCATCTCTTCCTTCAGCCAGCTTTGCTGATCTTGTTTCCTGGCTGGTCTCACTTACACTTGCTCAATCTTTCCTCAATCAGTCTCATTCTTGGTGCAAGGCCCAACCATTCTCCCATAAAAATCAACGTGCTCCTATCTACAACTCACAGCTGTAGCCAATGAGACTAATCAAAAAGACAGTAGGACACAACTCTTTGCTTCAGTAGTTTGGGTCCCTCTCATTCCCTTTTAGGCTCATTCGAGATTTCTGTCATTTAATTCGAGATTCCTCCTTCAAATGAACAGTCAATTTGGATCCCTCATCCTCTGTTTCTGCCATGTTCCTTTTGAATGGAATGTTGCTTTCTTTCAGAGGGATGGCACATTGGTATAACTGTAACTAAAACACTAAATACTGAGGAGAGACAAATATGTAACATCACTCGTTACTTTGCTAATATGCATTGGCTGTATATCTCAAATGCATATTCAGAAATTAAATGGTGAAAAAACAGAAAGAAATTAAATGTTGATTTTACCTTTTACATTTAAATTTGTATTTCTCTCAAACAGTACAGAGAGTACTTCTGTTAGAGATAGCCTTACTCTCTCTGTGTCTCAACACATTAAAAGGGACCAATTATACATAATCATAACACTTTGGAGCTAGGATAAATTCTACATATTATCTAGGCCATGCCCCTCATTTAGCATATTAGGAAACTGAGGCCCAGGGAAGGAACATCATTTCAGGTCACATAGCATGTTAGTGGCTGAACCAGAAGTTATAGCATAATATAGTGGCAAGTAGATCCAGGTTCAAATTCTTGCTATGAAAATTATTAGATGTGTCACACTGGGCAATTCTTTTCATTTTCTTGGCCCCAGTTTCCCTCTATTCAAAATGTGGATAATAACACTTAGACTACTTTTCTCATAGGATTATGATGTCATGAACTAATTTTCTAAACTTCAATATGCTATCTCAATGTGAACATTAATAATAATAACAACTACTAATATTATTTCTGTTATTAAAATTAGCTAGGTCAACCTGACTTTCCATTCAGTGAATTTTTCCATGACACCCTGCTGTCTTTTATGAGGAAATTTGGATGCAAATCAATAAATACTTAAAAATTATTTCCCATCAATATTCATTAAGTCAGGAAACAAAGGAAGCAACCTGCATGTAGTTGGAACTTAGGAAAGGATTTCTGACAACCATCCCTGACCTCTTGCCAATCCTTTTGTAGTTCAAACCACAAGATAGATGAGGTACCAGATGCAGCTGAGTTAAGGCATAAGGTAGAAGACCTTCTGTGGCTAAAATAGTTGTAATTGCCCTAAAAAATCCATCCAAGCTCCCCTTATATCCAATTCCTTTAATACAAGGTACCAAAATTTTTCTAGAGAATTTACTGCCACCAAAACCAGTTTCAAAATAGTGCTAAACATTGGAGAAGCTTAAACCAAATAAAAATTAAAAAAAATAAAACAATATAATTAGTCATTTTTAAATAGGAAAGTGATGCTAGGGAAAATTCACAAAAATCTTCTAGGATAAAACAATCATAATGTTTAGCAATAGGAACAGTATGTCCACTGAAGGGTCAATGAAATTTCAGCACTGTCACTGGTCCATATCACTGATATGAACAATCTAAATTAAAACACCTAACAGACCATAGTCCTCTTCCATGTAACCTGCCCAGAGGCTTAAGTTGATGCCTGGGCTCACTTTACAATACTCTCCTTTCAGTGTTCCCAGATTTGCCTGCCAAAATTTTTCCCTCTTTAGGAGTCCTATTATGGATATCAAATTTTGTTTACTTTAGAGACTTCTACTGAGGGACTCTCATCTTATTCCATTGGGTTTAGATGAAGACTCCTCTCCATCTTGATCTAGGGACTTAGAATCATCACCAAAGAGGTCAAAGTATTCCATTTTCTTTAAGTAAATTCCTAGGCATAGCAACTATTAAAAAGATAAATTAAGCCAATAATCATTTATTAAGCATCTCCTATGTGTCAGGCACTATCCTACATGTTGGAGATAAATATAAATAAATCATATATACATAGATATACAATATATGCATACTTATACATATATAATATACACACACATGCATATATGCACATATATACATCTGTACACAAATATATACATATATTTGTATGTTTATGTATGTA
>NW_027186296.1:98270674-98378102 GCF_028583685.1 Petaurus breviceps papuanus | reverse complement strand
ACACAAATATATACATATATTTGTATGTTTATGTATGTATATATGTGCGTATATACATACACTCATATATATCTATATCTATGATATATAATATATTACAGATAATCACAGAGAGGAGAAACTTATGTTTAACAGATCCTTCTTGCAAAAGATGATTTTTCAGGTGAGAATTAAAGAAAGATAGAGGAGCCGGGAAGAGGAGATGAAAAGGGAAAGAATATCATTAAAAAGTTCCAGGGGGTGGCTAGGTGGTGCTGTGAATAGAGCACTGGCCCTGGAGTCAGGAGGACCTGAGTTCAAATCCGGCCTCAGATATTTAACACAAAACTAGCCATGTGACCTTGGGCAAGTCACTTAACTCCAATTGCCCTACCTTCCCCCCTCCAAAAAAAGCAAAAAAAAAAAAAAAGGAAAAGTCCTCCTTAAAATTTTACCCTTTGGTCCCCACACTTTTTCTAGGAAAGAGTTGTTTGAATCATAGAGTAGGGGAGGGAGAAGAAAACCTTCCAATTAAAGGGGATCTGAACCCCTCTTCAAGTTAAGTGAATCCTTCTGAGGGAACAAAAACCTTTAGGATTAGGTAATCTTTCATTAAAAATAGAATAAGGAAAGGTTAGAAAAAAACTGGGATCATTTTCAAAAGCAGTTCATCTCTGTCAGTCTAATCCTTCCAAAGGAGAGAGTGGAGAAACCTTCCCCTTTTGGAGAATAGAGCTGATTTATCAAAGACACAGTTTTTGGAAGATTGAGCCCTTAACCTCCATAATTGAGAGCATGATGACAAAGCTGTTGAGGGCTAGGATGCTTGTGGGAGTCTTATTTTCCACATGAACAACCAATGCTGTTGTGAGCCAAGATTTTGTGAAGCCCATCCAGGTCAGTTTGATTGACCTTGGACCTTGGTATGGTTCCTGTGTCATGAAGTAAATAAATACATTTTCAGGACTTTGGCAAGAAGTTCTGAGAACCCAGGGAATTTCACTGCCAACTACGTAACAGCTTTTATCTGCTTTTACCACCTTATAGATTGCTTTTATCTGGCTATTGCTGAATATTTTTATTAAATTAATAATTTATTCAAATAGTCTTTGAAAAGTCCATTGTATTCAATGTGGAACCATAATTGGGACAATGATTTTATTGGGTTTTCTAAGTAAGCCATCATATCATCTGCAAAAAGGTAAAATTTTGTAGATCTTTTATAAATACTTATCTCTTAATTTCTTCTCTTATCATTCTTATAGCTAGCTTTTCTAGTTCTATGTCAAATAACAGTGAAGAGGGATATCTTTGTTTTGTCTCTGATCATACTGTGAAAGCACCAGTGTTTCTCCATTATACATAATACTAGTTCTTGGTTTTGACCGTATTAAGAATACTTCTATTTTTACTCTAAGTGGGCTTTTAAAAATATGAATGAATATTGCATTTTGTCAAAGTCTTTTTGGAAACTACTTATATGATGTTCATATATAAACATCAGATATTATTTGTAATACATAATATGTAAAATTATATGTAATCATATAATTATAGAGGCAGGGTGGTATGGTGATTTTAGTGCTATGCTTGGTATCAGTGTGAAATGGGTTCAAATCCTATCTTTAACACACATGGTTTGAACCTGAAAAAGTTCCATGAGGTTTCTGAAATTCAGGAAATTCCCTAGGATGTATAAGCTAAGTCATAGTTTGTAATGCAGACTTCTCACAATAATAGTTCCCAATGCTGATGAAATTTCAAAACTTTGGTACTTGAATCCTGCTATACAGTACACTGATTTTTTTTCTTAATGTTTATCCACCTTAGCTACTTGGGAACTTAGAGTGTGGGGGGGAAGGAGGTTTACAAAATAACCAGAGAGGTAAGTCAATGCCTAAAACAAGAGGCCTTTATTATAGAAAACACATTATGATAAACATGCACAAAGGAAGACAAAGGAACACTGGGATCAAGCATGCAGGGGAAAGATCAGCCTGAGAAAGGATACAGTTAAGGTAGTTCAACAACTACCTCACACCAGAATAAAAGAAGGGATACAATTGAAGTGGCTAAATGATGGATGGAGGGGCCATAGGCTTTAAAAGAACGGCTCTCTTTCAGGTGAACCTAATTGGCTTACTACATCTGATATCAGGGGACTGTCAGGGTGATATTATATTATACTAGCTGGGGATTGAGCAGCAAGGTCCCAGCTATACCAGCAATGAGTAAGGGTGGGAAGTGGTGCAGGTAGGTGGTGGTGGAGATATGAAGCTTTCTAGATATTTCTAGAAAAGGACAAAAAGAAAAACCACATCTCTATCAATGGTAGCCTGCCTTAAGGGTCACTTGGCCCAAAAATTTATGGAAATATTTTTGACTCTCACAATATGGCTAATTATGTGAAATGTTTTCATAATGTTGGACCATCAAAAGATCCAACTTGGTTATGATGAATAATGCTTAAAATCTGTTTCTACAGTCTCAACTAATACTTTACCAGAAATTTTTGCATCAATTATTAATAATATGAACTTTATAGTGTCCTTTGCTTTATTCTTCTCTGATTTCAATATCAGAATCATATTTGTCACATAAAAGATGTATGGTAGAGTGCTTTCTCTACTTTTGAGGACAATTTAAGTAGGGATTAATTAGTTTTTAAGAGTTTGATAGCATTTTCTTACTCTCTGTCTTTAGGTTCTGAAAGTGAAATGTATGATATTCCTTCTTCTGAAATTGAGTTGATTAGATTCTTTACTTCCTGTTTTGTTAATTTTGGTAGTTTGTACTTTTGTTGATATTCATCCATTTCCTTTAAATTCTAAGTTTTGCTTACTTATAACAGTATAGCAATTTCTAATAATTCTCTTCATACCTCTCACTAATTGTGAATTTGCCTTATTTACTTTTAAAATTTTGGCAATTTGATTTTTGACCTTTTATTAATGTGTTGACTTTTATTGTTCTCTTCAAAAGTTTTTTTGTTATTGTTGTTATTCACTTCAACAGATTGTTTTCCACTGGATCTATTTTTTACCCAATTTTCAAAATGTCTTAATTTGTTGATCTTGAAATAATTTTTAAACTGCATGCTCAGTTCTTTAAAACTATTTTGTTAGCATGTTTTCAAAGATATATTTTCTTTTAGAAGACTGGTTTGAAATCTCATTTTATGTTGCCTCACTGTTATTTTCTTTATTTATTGTTTCTATTAATCTACTTATATTGATATCTTTTGTTAATATTTCCTTTATTATCATGTTTATTCTTTAATGGTCTATTATGGATGTTTATTCTTTCTGGCTTTTTGCATTTATTTATGACTTCATTATGCCCAAGCATATGATCAATTTTTGAAAAGGAACTGTGTTATATTGAAAAACAAATATAGTTTTTAATATTCTTATTCAATATACTGCAGATCTGTTAAATCTAGCTCTTTCAACATTTTATTCAGATGCATAATTTTTGTCTTGTTTAGAGACAGTATAGCATAAGGGATGGAGAGGTAATCTTGAAGTAAATAGTGAAATTTGGGAGAGGGTAGGGTTTTGGGGAAAGATAATGAGTTCTGTTTGGACCTATTGATTTTGAGATGTCCATGGGATGTTCAGTTCAAGATGTCCAGTAGCCAATTGATGATGTGAAACTGGAGGTCAGGAGCAAGGTTAGGGCTAGATATAGGTCTAAGAGTCATCTCCCCAGACAACATGCCTCACTATCTCCTATGGCCACATTAAGCTCTGATTCTTTAATTCTGTATTTAGCATTATTCTCTTCTAAAAATAACAACATTCTCCTCACCCAGTTTACAAATGAGTGTGGTAAAGGATTCTCTTGCCCCTTTTTCATTACCCTATTTGTTTAAATGAATTTTATCTGTAGTGCTTCAGTCCAAAAATATAATTCAGTTCCTTTCCCCTTAGAATACTCTGTGATTTGATTTACTTTCATATGTTTTTCCTAAATATTCTCTTTTCTTTGCTCTCTCAATGACCTTCATATAAGGCAATATTTCTGAAAGACAAAAGGACCATCTCCATTTTTGCCCAGGCTAGATAAGACTGGGGTTCTAGTTTCTTCTTTGTTAGAAAGACTTGCAGCTGTGATGTTCCATTCCCAGAAGTATTCATTCACAAAGGAGGCAGGGTGATACAGAAGACAGAGCATTTGTTCTAGGGCAGTGCTTCTTAAACTGTGGGTCAAGACCCCATATGGGATCATGAAAAAATTGGCAACTGTGAAAGATTTATGAATGCTCAATGCTCCCAAATTAATTAAAAATCAAACACATAATGAGTCTGAGGTGTTTCTGGCAGTGCTTGCCTGTGTTGCATTGAACAACTTCATTGAAGCCTTGGTTTTGAACACAAAGCATGTGTACTTTTCATTGTACATGCCCTCACCTAATGCCAAGGCTGCTTGTAAGAAACCCTGGTCTAGAGGGAGATAATCCATCATTTCCAAATCATACTCCATGGGGTTTCTCCATAAATATTCTGTCTTCACTCAATAATCCTCAGAAAAACAAGATTTCTAAAAAAATACTCATCTTGAAAGCATGTTAACATTGTAAGCTTATAAATGTTGTGGAATGTCTTCTTACTATTGGAACTATGTCTATCTTTGGTTTCTTCTGTGCAGTAGATTTATATGTGAGCATCATATTCTCTCACCTCTGGTTTCTTTAGCAAGAATAACTCAAATTCCTCTCACCTACTAAAAATCAATGTTTATTTTTTTTCCTTACTAGTGTCTAAGTTAAATTCATAGAACAGTAATTGGGGCATCAAACTAATGTTCCTTAGTTTTCTGAATATTATATATAGTCCAGGTGTTCTCTTTATTTTTCATAGTTAATTATAGTCTTGCAAATTGGGATTACTTTTCCTTGCTATATGAAGGGCTTTCTCCTGGTGATTTCCAAAATTCTTCCTCTAATGCTGAAGATCTGAACCATAATGAGTACTACATTTCAGGATAAATTAAATTTGAGGTTCTTGTATTCCATTCTGTAAATTTTATCAATCTGTATTTGGATCTGTTTTCTTTGTAAATTCCTGAAGAGTCATATTCAAGCTTAGTGTTTGACTGTGCTTTTCTGGGTAGCCAACAATTCTCAGATTGTGTTGATGTGTTATGCCTCCAAAATCAAGTCTTTGGCTTGTAGAGATCTTAAGAACCCTTCCAGTATGTCTTTCTTATATTCTTTCCTCAATCTCAGAATTTTTGAATTTTGAATCTCTTCATCTTTTTTTTTTCAATGTTACTGAGTTTCCCACCTAGGGTTTGTCTTACATATAGTAACTATTTTATCAAGAGGTCCAATTTCTATGCCTATTTTTCCTTTGTAGAAAATCTAAACCACTCAGGAAGTTCTTGAGTAGTTTAATAATTTCTAGAGGCACAGCTGAATTTTTTCACAGTATGATTTCTCTTTCTTTGAGGTTTCACATCTTTCTTTTAACCCATAATATTTATTCATCACACCAGGATCTCTTCATTTTTCATTTGCTCATTTTTTTTCAGTCTTTGATGATTTTTGTGAGATTTTCCTTGTGATGAACTACTTGCTGTCCCCTCTTCATTGTTTTTCTAATTTTACTTTATCTGTCACATCTCTTTTGAGAGCAACTGGGCCTACATGATCTATCATGCAGACATTTTGCCAGATGCCCTAACATACTCTTAATAAATTTGGTAATCTGGCTCTTCAGCCCCCAAGGGATTAGAAGTGATCAAATTGAAGGAGATTTGGAGACAAGAGGACACTTCAAAGGCAGGAAGCCTCTAAACAGCAATAGAAGCCACATCCTAATGTTCAGAGAGAAAATTGAAAAAACAAACTAAAAACAGACATGGAGTTATATTACCACACTGTGTAATGATGATCTTTATTACAATGACTCTGAGTCATCAAGAGAAGGTTGTTTGTGAAATGCCTCCTTTTAATGGGTTGTTGTGGCCAAAGAGATCAGAATAGGAGTTATATTGGTAGGAAGTACAGGAAAGTAGATAGTGCTGGACCTGGAGTCATGAAGAACTGAATATCAATTTTGGCTCTTACTGTCTATGCGACTGCAAGTCTCTGTTTTCTTTCTAACAGAATGCAAGCTCGTACCAGGGCAGTGACTGTCTCATTTTGGTATTTTCACTGTCTAGATATACCCTAGTGCTTGACATATAATAAGTGCTTAATAAATATTGATGGTTTCATTTGTTGATCTTCAAAATGCAGACAACTACAATGCCTGCCTCACAGAATTGCTGGACAAATCAATGAGACAATTTGTTGATATATATAGCACATAATTAGATAATTTATATACATAATTTTCTAAATCTTGAAGTGTTATATAAATATCAAATGTTTCTGTAGCTGTCTTAAGCCCCATCCATTAAATTAATTCAAATAAATATATAATTCATGTTTGTACACATATGTGTATCTATGCATATGCACACATATACATGATGTATATACAGCACAAACATATACATTATATATGTACCTATGTGTATGTACATATGTAAAGAGAGAAGAAGAGGAGGAGGAGGAAGAAGAAAAGGAGGAAAAAGAAGGGAAGTAACAAACATCTATTAAGTATCTATTTTGTTTCAGGAACTATGCTAAGTAAGTCCTTTGAAAATACTATCTTATTTGATCCCCACAACCAATCTGTGAGAAAAGTGCTATTATTATCCTCATTTTACAGTTATGGAAACTGAGGCAGGTAGAGATTAAAAATTACTTTCCCAGGATCACACAGCTAGAAGGGCCAGATTTGAACTTATCTTCCTGACTCTAGGGCTAGCACTCTATCCACCGCACTATTTACTTACACACATATTTCTTGGACAGGCGCTGGGAATGGATAATAGGCTAAGTAAAATCCCAAAATCCATCTCTTTAATAATAATATTCTCCCTCTGATGTAACTTGATCTCAAGCTACTATTTATCACGTTAACAACCACAACCTGCACAATTGTGACATAAATGATATTCTTGAGGACTAGAATGCTTGGGCTTTTCCTGAATTAAGAATGAGAAACAATATGCAGACAACTCAATTGATACATTAGTGCTCCTAAAATATTTTTAAAAACCCTCTTGGGCATCCTCTATGATGAATTGATGGGAAATGTAGACAAGAATCATGCAGGATGAGAGGCATGAAGCAGTGGCCACTTGAATCAATGGAAGAGGTGCCCACATAAATGACATCATTAATCTCTCAGAGTGCCAATAAATATAGAAGTCTTTAATAAACATCTACTATGTACTGGGCTAGTACTTGGTTGGTTGGTTGGCTATTGTCCTTTGTTCTCAAAGAGGACCAAAGTGACCGCACTATGTTAGAGGCAAGTTACAGTGTATCCAACTACAGTTGACCAATACGAGCTCGGACTGCTCTATCACAGGTTGGACACAAATAGTCCATGTGAACATTTGGGGTGGATTCTCTAAATTTGTACATCTTGTGTTACCTCTGAGCTGTTTCAATTCTGCTTTGCTTATAGATCACGGCATCTTCTCTGAGCCATGCTGAGGGGTCCTGTGCCAGTGTCTCCCATGTCATTCAATCAATCCCAAAGTTCTTAAGAGAGACCCTGAGAGTGTCTTTGTATCACTTTTTCAGATCACCGTATGATCACTTGCCCTGTGTGAGTTCTCCATAAAATAGTCATTTTGGCAAGTGTACATTTGACATTGAAACAATGTGGCCAGCCCATCGGAGTTGCTAATACTATTGAGGACAGGAAGGCAAAAATTACTTGCCCTCAAGGAACTTAGAGCCAATTGGGGGAGTCTTGGCATAAAGATTATACAGAACAAAGAATAAAAAATACACAAATTAAAATGGAATTTGTTGGTGAGGGGGAGGTACAAATGGCTGGGGAAATCAGGATATTCCATCATAGAAGGTGAATTGAAAGGTAACAAGAAATTCTAGGAGTAAGAGGTGAAGAGAGAGTGCATTTCAGGCATAGGGGATAGCTTGCAAGGAAAAACAGGCACAAAACCAATAATCCTTAGACAAGTGATAAATATATTTAATATGTTGAAATGAGTGACTATTGGGGTCACTGAGTCTTCTTTTTGCTTTTTGGAGGGCAATTGGGGTTAAGTGACTTGCCCAAGTTCACACGGCTAGTTTTGTGTTAAGTGTCTGAGGCCAGATTTAAACTCAGGTCCTCCTGACTCCAAGACCAGTGCTCTATTCACTGCACCACCTAGCTTCCCCCACTGAATCTTCCTTGTAATGCAGCAGTGTAGGTCTGGTGGAGATGGGGACTGGTCACCTCCATGACTTTCTAGGTATTCCGTCAGTTTTGTGTAGGAGCTGTGCAATAAATTGTTTAAGGTCTTAAGCACAGAATACCCTCGAAGACTGTGCAGAGATGACTATGTCACAAGTTAGCAACAACTGCACCCATAGGTAGACCTTAAATCATCCCTATTCCCTCTGCATTGCTTTCATTAATGGTCACAGGATACTGGTGGTTAGTGGTGATGGGTCTCTAATATTGTGCTGTTTTAGATAGTAAATCCTTAATGGACAGGAATATTTCACATTTAATGTTTTTTTTTTTCCCCAGCACATGTAACCAGAGTCTTAATGACTGCTATTTGATGCTGATGAAGGGATAATAATAGCATTACCATGCTGCCTTGCTTATGTTTCAAATGCTCTAGTGGTGAAAGGGAAAATATAGTCCCAGGTAACATTTGTCCCATTTTAGAAATTACTGCTTTTAATGGCATCATAAAGTGACCTCACTTCAAAACTAATAGGTTTGAAGAGAAGCCTGACTCCCATGGGAAAAAAAAGTTCCATTTGTAGGATCTTCCATCCAATGGCATTTATCCTTTTTCTCATTTATTATCATGACTGCCATTTTTTTTTCTCTTCTAAAGAAAAATGAATTCCTTGGGCAGGTTCTCCCTTAAACTTAGCCTATTTGGTTTTCATGTGATTGAACATGGGCTGCTTCTTCTGGGTCCTTTCTGTACTGATACCTTACAATTAAGTCCAAAGTGGATCACAAACCTTTCATTTACCAGCATCATTGCTAATATGTTATTTTGGCAGTGGCTGGTTTGGTCCTGATGTCACTCTTCCGTCAGCTGCCAGGAGATCCCTCTTCCTCTAGTTTTCTTTCTACTCTTTATTTTACGAATTACAAGGAGTCTCTTTCTTCAGCCGCCTGCCTCCCCCTCACCAAATTCTTTTGAATCTGATTTTCCAGTTCAGCTTGTGTTGATGACTTTCCTGTCCCCCAAACCCCAGTTGTCAGTAGCAGCAGCAGCTAGGGAATGATAAGCACATTTAAGAGGCATTTGTTATCTTATGAAAACCAGTAGGAATAATTTATTATAACATGGATTCAATCATGTTATCAAAAGGATATCCCTTTGATAATAAATTTTGTAATCCCCAATCAGTGACTGGCAGTAATTAGTATAGTTACTGTAATCATTGTATGACTGCGAGTGAAGTCATTTTTGTTTATGATGCAGTGATCTGATGTTCTCTACCAACCGTATTAACATCATCATATCTACTGCATGCTTAAGAAAGCTTGGAATTCTTGTAGAAGGAAGTCTGCTTATGACTGAACATGTTATATGTTGATTCGCTTTATACTAAACCTTTCTCCTAGTATTAATTACAAAGGGAAGGTTAAAGAGAAATGGGTACCAATGAATAACAGATGCTTCATGGGAGACAGCATGACTTGGCATGCAATCTTTTAGTAAGGAAAACCTGAGTTCAAGTCCTGACAGACACATACTAGCTGTCTGCCTATGGACAACTTATTTAAGTTTTCTGTGCCTCAGGCAACTCTCCAAAACTGTAAATTATATATGAGTTGTAATTTACTTTAGGTAAGAAAGTTTCTATAGGGAAAGTTCCCTATACTGATGAAACTATAAGTTAAAAAAAAGAAATTCCACAAATTCAGGCATTATCATTTCTGAGCATATTATATAATGATAAACAGTGAAGAACAAATACAGTATTTTCCTTTTTTACTATCTCCTCCCTTTAATAATATTCTGCTCTGGTATATTATAAAAATAGCTATCAATTATATAGTACTTTAATACATGACCTCATTTGCTCTTGTCAACAGGTAGATACTGTTATTCTTCTCACTTTTCAGAAGAAGAAACTGAGGCAGGGAAAAGTTGAAAGATGTTCCAAGGGTCACACCATCAGTAATGTCTGAGGTGAGGCTCAAACTGAGGCCTTCCTGATTCTCAGTTCAGGGCTCTTTCCACTACACACACACACACACACACACACACACACACACACACACACCATTTCTTCTCATGGATTGGAGGTGATCCTGGGTTCTCAGAGACTAGGCTGATAGAGCACAATCCTACCAAGCTAGAAATTCAAATAAGAGATCACGTATGTTGTCTAAGCTCGAGTAAGTTATGCTTGGAAAAACTCATCACTAGAAGGGTGACCACAAGATATGAGGAGGGGTGTTTGGGAGGAGGAACAAGAAGGCACAGACACATGACAAGCCACACAGATCATTATGATCTGTAAGTATAAGATTCTTGCTGGCACAGTGCCTTAAACATAGTAGGTGATTAAGCAGTGCTTGCTGAATTGAGTTAATTGAAAGTAGTACATAGACAACTGAAACTACATATCTCAGCACTCTATGCATAACATCCCTTTGAGTTTGGTGCTGATGGGACAAATGACCCACATTGTTAAAATACATCAAGAATGAACCCTTCTTTAGTTTTGGATAATTCTGTCAATAGGATATTGAAAGTATTGTACTAAATATAAAAAGCCACACTCAATAATAAAACCATTAGAACATAAGCTTCTTGAGGGCAAGGAATGCTTTTCTTTCTGCTCGTGTTTTTATTTCCGGCACTTAGCAGAGAGTCTGGCATAGAGCAAACACCTAATAAATGACAGTCGACTGACAAATAATAGATGTTACTAGGATGCAACAAAACCAACAAAGACTAATCAGTAGCCTAGGGAATTCTGTGATGGTCTGCTGAAACAAAGAAAGGTATGGTCATAATGACAAATGCAGAAGAGAGAATTTGTTGGTACATTTCAAGCTCTGTTCAGGGAGAAGGTACGCTGGGTGCCAGTTTTTAGATGGACATATCCCTAGAGTGAAAAGTAATTTGTCAGGCTTTTCTCACTTGACAAAAATAACCCTTAAAAACTCTCAACTGCCTTTGCCTTGATTCTGTATTCACCAAGAAAATTCTGCTATCTAATTTCATTGCCTAAGTGGACTAACAACCAGGACAGAGTAAGTATCTTGGCAAATAACTGAACTTCATTTTTAACTAGAGGTATTTCCTATTAAAAATAGTGACATTATATTCCTGTTCCTAAATAAATCTTGTGAGTTTGACTAGCATGAACTAATTCCGCTTTCACGTTTTTGTAAAATTAAATCTCCGAATCTGTACAACTGAGGTGCCTATGCAGGACCTCCACAGAATCTCTGTGACACACTGTCTCCTGTCCTTGGTCCTAATTCCTTGTTGTAATGGAGTGGGAAAATCTCTTCCAACTGGGTTTACAGTTATTATCAGTCACTAATTTTACAGGTGATTCCCACTACCCAGATACCAATGGAATGTCTCTCCAGAGATCTCTAGTCTTCTGAACACACTGAGACAGAACCAGACTCCTGGATGCTAAATCCCATAGGAAGAAAACCTAGGAAAATACACAAATTCATTCAAAAGTTAATATTGGAAATAGGACCATATCACAAATATTGGAGATGCTCCAGACCACTCAGCTTAAATCACGTTCAGTTACCTAAGAAATACGCTAGCCCCAAAGGCTGCAGATATTTCAGTTCTTCTGAACAAATGTCCAGTGCTTTAAAAATCACCAGCCAAAATATATTTCTGTCCCCTTTTTGCACCCTGTTAGTGTTTATATACTGCCTTCAATCATTCCCTGATGGCAGTGATTGGGAGCAGTTGGTCCCACTGTCCTGCATGAGTGACTTTTATGCTTATTTCTTTCCATATTGACAGTTTATAAAAGGAGCCAATATTCACTGTTGCATTTATGTGGCAGCTTTCTACAAGCTTATTTACTCAAGTTACTGATCTATTGATGCCATTCTTCCCTCCACCACCACCCCTCCCACAGAAGGGAGACTCACCGAGTCAGCCTGTAACAACCTTGGTTTGCTTTCTTTTTGTCATAGAGCATATATTACACAAGATATTTTGTATATCAAAATGCATTACTAAAAAGACTAAATTAGTAATAGCTCATGTCCAAAAGAAAAGAAAATTTGCAAGTGTACAAAAATCCACATTCATGTGCTGTTTTATTGGTGCACACAGCATTACATTTCCTTCACATTAATAGAGCATGAAATTAAAATACATGAAGCCACAAATTTGCCTTTTCTATGCTGGCTTGGGCTGGTAATGATTGCTTCTAATGATCCTTCTTGAAGTTGCCTGTTATTATGCTCATCATAACTTTAATTGCCCTGTAATCAAACTCTAACATGGCCTTTTTGAAGACTTTCCATTTAATGATGTCCATTAAAAGTCCTTGATTCTTTCCTGGCTTTCAAATCCTTTCTGACCATTCACTCCAAAATAGAAGTAGGCTGCATGTACATTTCATTCTTTAATTGCATTATAAATCTTTCACGTCCCTACTAAGTATGGGGTCATTATTCAATAGACCTAAACCCTTATGGTCCTTAATGCAAAGCCCCAGATTAAGTAGGTTCTGCTGGCCATATCCAATTGAAAAGTCACGTCAAAAATCCTCTGTTCATCAAATTTGAATATAATTTTTAAAAATGTCTGAGAGGAAGAGGGAAGTATTTCATAAGTCTAGGAAACTCAGGGTGGAAACTCCCTCCACCAATGCTATCAGCAACTCATCTGTAATCTATAGTCTTATAGAATCACTTAGGAGCACTGCAACATTAAATAACTTCCCCATAGTTCCTTAGCTAGAATGTATTAGCAGCAGGATCTGAATCCAGGTCTTCCTGGATTCCTGATGCCAAAGTCTACTAACCAGTACACCAACCTGCCTCTCACTGCATCAGAATGTAGTTATTTGTCTGGCAGTTTTCTAGATATTTGTCCTAAATAAATTGTTCTGAGTATTGCTTTCCTTTGGTTTCTAAAATTCTTTCCTACTGTGATGGAGAAAATATTTTGAAGAATTGACTAGATTGATTTCAGACCAAAGTCAGTTAATTACAAGGACTCTCATCCTGAGAGGAATTCTCATCTCACCGCATGGCTACAGATGTGATGCATATGCAGAAGGACATAATTTGTAACTGGCAGCGCAGCTCTCACCTAACATGGATCATTCAGCCAACGCATTCTGGTTAGTTTAAAGTCCAGAGCAGGCAGTAGAGAACAAATCCTTCTTGATCCACCCAGCCAACTGATTGAGACAGTAGCTTGTCCTGCTGTCAAGGATCAATTTGTAAATCTGCTTAGGTTTTTTGAAAACATAGTTTATCCAACTATTGGAAAGTGACATTATTTTGGACAGCAATGGTTTCACTGACATTTCATGGTTATAGGAGCCACAAGTATGCCCAAAAATGTACTTAGCTGAATGGAATAGTATCTGTTGTTTTTTTTTTTTTTTTTAATGGTCGAGAATTAGCATTCTGCTCTATATTGTGTATACATGGACTGCTGTGCCTAGACAATCTGAAAGGTGAAAAAAGAGGAACGGAGTAATCCAAATGCTTCTCTTAGGTTGTTGCTTGAATTATTACCATTTTGAAACATCCACTGAGTAGGAAACACAAACTAGTTCTACCATTGGGGGTTCCTTTTGTCTGGGAAGGCATAGAGCAATATGGAGAACTCGAAGTCAGGGTACTGCGATACCAGACCTGCTTTATTCTTATTTGGTGACCATGAGTTCTTGGCTCAGTTTTCCCTCAAGACTGTTTCTGCTCAATAAAACAGACTAGAAGGAATCATACTATTGTGTTCGGCATGGTTGCACAAATCAGCAGCTCCTGAAAAGGGCTGCAGGGTGATGTGACCTCAGTTACTGGTGTCCTGACTTAGTACATAAGACATTTCAGGTACCAGATTATTGGATGAAGGATTCTGAAAAACTGGCAGCTCTAGAAAACAGAGGCCCCCCCTTCCCCTCATTAGTCCATACTTTTTTTTTCATTGCAGTTGGTGACCTACTCTTGAAGCTACACCATACCAGTTTCTTCTGAAGTTAATGGCTCATAAAGCCCTGAAAATGCTGAGACCAAAGCAAAGATTTTTTGATCCATCTGAGAAACAGATGCTGTAACAATCCAATGACTCAGAAACCTTCCTAGGTTTCACGCGCTAGAATAGATATCCAGACTACTGAAGGACAAAGTGGGTCTGATGCCAGAGATGGGCTAGCCAGGTCTCCCTAAAGTACGATGTTGTCAGAAGAGTGCTGCCAAGTGGGAGGATGAGCACATGATATTTCGGGTGGAGATTTTATTGTCTTACAAGCATGAAAACACAAGAATGTTGCCATTATAGCTAACATTTTGGAGAAAGGAGTTGGCCAAGTGAAGCTGGCAGCACAGTTGTACTTGGATGCTTTCTTCAACACCTATACTATGTTTTTGTTTTTTTGCTTGCCTTTTCCTCCCTTAATTTTGTTTTTGTTTTTGTTTGTCTTTGCCAACTCAATTAAATTAAAAATATATATCTCAAACAAATAGCTTAGACTTCAAATGCCAAGTGGAAGCAAGAAGGAGAAGATCACTCAAAGGATAACTTTAGAAAACAACAGATGAAAAACATACTATAAGAAAAAAATTTCTATGATGTTATAAAGGGGGAAAGACAGAGAACTTGACCAGGGCTAAAATGTCTCAATGTGCCTGTGCACCCGTCATACTGGTCCTTCTGTTATTCCCTCAAGTGGCATCCCAGAAGCATTTTCTGCTGTAGATCTCTCTTCTTTCTTCAGGGAGCTTGGAATTCGAAGACTGACATAAGGTTTATGACAAGCTGTGTTAGCCAAAGGAGGATAGTGCTGTCTGTAGCAAACATAAGCAAAAATGAGGCCAATTACTCCACCCACGAAGGAATCTAGGTAGAAAAAAATAAAACAAAGCACATTATGTTTTGATAGTAACAAATTATGTCTTATTAAGAGGTAGCACTTAAACTTGGAGTCAGGAAGAGGCTGATTCTAATCCTAGCAGCATTCATTAGACATATAATCCTGTGTAACGTTTAACCTGTCTGGAGCTCAGTTTCCTTATCTGTAAAATGAAGGGATAATACCTACACCTACATCATAGGTTTTTGTGAGGGTCAAATGAGGTAACATAAGTAAACTATTCTGTAAACCATAAAACATTACACAATTTCTGATTTTGATGATCTCAAGAAAGAGTACTTTTAAAATTTAAATGTTCTTTTAGATTATGAACTTAAACATAAGCAAACAGATATCAATAGAAAAAGAATAGAAAATAAGACTATATTTAAAACTGTGAGTTTCTTTTATACGTAGTCTAAATATCTATATCTATCTTGCATGGTCTAACAGGGTCTAACACACTTAGCGCTTACTCCTTAGCCTATGTTACCCATTCTCACATTTAATCTTATCATTGAAAATTCTAGAATAATCTTAGGTTATGTTTTCAAATTTTCTTATTAATTAATGATATTATAATCTTTTTTCATTAATCAGTTAGTTCTAACCCCCATTCCAACTCATTAATTATTTCTAATATAAACTGGAGAAACTTCCTTTGCTAAGAGTAATTATTCCCATATCTCTATATAGTAAATACATTAAATCCTTTAATTTCCCCATGATTAAATAAATATTAATGATACTGAATATATAATTTGTTGACAATGAAAATAATATTAAGATACAGATAATGATATATAATATTTTGGTGATGAAAAAGTCTTCAGTTAGAGTCACCTAGAAGCCTCACTTTTATAGCAGATGACTTTTCTTCACTCCTGGAAACACAAATCCACCATTAAATTCATTTACTATCTTGATTAAAGTCTCTCAAGAATCCTTTTTCAGATATCTCTTCAAGATAAGAATGAAACTCAATCTTTGAGGAAATAAATCGCTAGTCCTTTTTATTTCTCCTCTCTTTGCCTATTAAAATGAACAGTCTCTCCAGAATATACTTTAGGCTGCGAATTCCTCATAGATTCTTCATAAAATTCTAGAATAAATCATTAAAGAGATGGTTGGAAAGTATCTAGAAAATAAAATGGTGATTAGAAACAAAGAGCCAGAATGGCTTTATCCAGAACAGGTCAGGTCAGACTAGCCTCAGTTCCTTTTTTGATAAGATTGCTAAGCTAGCAGATGAAAAGAATGTTGTGGATATAGTACCTAGATTTTAGCCAAGCTTTTGATAAATTATCTAATTCTCTTCTGGTGGAGAAGACAGATATATGTGGATGAGGTGATAATACAATCAGATGGATTCTGAACTGGATGAATGGTTAGATTCAAAGTAGTTAATGATTCAGTGTCAACATGATAGGAGGTCATTACACAAACATCCTGGGGAAGTGTGCTTGACCCTATGTTCTTTAACATTTTTATGAATAACCTAGATAAAGCCACAGAAGATATCCCCATGAATTATGCAGGTGGCACAAATATGGGAGTTAACACATAGGATGACTAGATCCAAAAGTATCTTGACAGGTTTACTGGGCTAAATCTAACAATATGGAATTCGATGGAGATAAATATAAAGTGTTGAATCTGGGTATAAAAAAATCAACTTTGCAAACATAATATGGCACAGACAAGAATAGATAGCAGTTGTTTTGAAAGGGATCTGGGGGTTTTAGCGGGCTGCAAAGTCAATACAGGTCAGTAGTATTATATGACAGCCAAAAAAAAAAAGGTAATGTCATCTCAGACTTCAAAAGGACAGAGTTTTCAGGATTAAGGAGAGGATAGTCTCATTGTACTCTGCCCTCATCAGAACTCATCTAGAGTGTTGTTTTTCATTCGGAAGACCACGAACTTCAGTAAGTATACAGAAAAGAACCAGGATGACAAAGAGTCTTGAGTCCCTGACATGCAAATATCAAAGGAAACCTGGAGAAAAGAAGACTTGGGGGAGGAGAGGAGAAAGAGACAGAGAATCTGGAGCAATTTACAATTTCACCAACAATTCAAAGGTTTTCCTGCTATCATACCAACAATGGTTATTTCCTTTTTTGTCTCCTTTTCCAATCTGATGGTGTGGGGTAGAACTTTAAGTTACATTTCTCTAATTACCAATAATTTGGAGCATTTTTATATAGCAAGCAAAATTTTGCATTTCTTCCTTTTTCAACTGTTTATTCATGTGCATTGAATAATCACTAGAGAATGGCTGTCATTCTGATACATTTGAATCAATTACTTATAAATCTTTGGGTATCATGTCCTTAACAGAGAAACCTTATGCAAAGTTTCAACACATTTTTTTTAAATAAGAAAGAAATAAAAATGTAAGTTCACCAGAAAGATGCATGCAATATGCTATGAGAAGTCCAAGGAAAGAAAAATGATTTCTGATTGAGGGTGATAGTGGATGCTTTTATGGAGGAAATCTCACTGGCCTCAGTGAGGAATGGGTTACCTTGTGATCAACAAGGCCCAACTGTAGAGCTCTCCTTATGGACTTGAAACAACATTCGTTTATTTTCTTTAAAAACATAGACATGTATTCCTTCTTTAGCAGGGAGGCAGAAGGCTATGAGGGCATGAGGTTGCATACATTTTGAGGTACATCTCTGTAACAATTTTCAGTTTTAAACTGCTTTTCTTTGTTAGAAAAAAAGGTATAATTCACCAGGTCAGTGGGGGATGAGTAGATATCCAGAAATGATTGATATACAAACAAAAGCCTTCAGTCAATTATATTTTCAAAATCTGCACATTAGTGGGATGCTGAAGGTCTTTCTTTGGAAAGAGATTTTAGGAAGACTGCTGCTTACTGGGAAACATTAAAGAAAAAGGAAAACAAGAAAAAATTCATTTAATAATTGTATTTTGGATAAAAGAATTATACAAATCTCAATTTAGAGATGCTTTTATTTTACAAGACTCATTGTTCCATTTTTAAAAGTTTTATTGATGCCTTTTGTTTGGGAATGCTCATTTCCAAATAATATGCCCCAGATGATTCTTCTCTTTTAACAAAGATAAATAAGTGAGCATAATCAACTGTTCTAGCAACACTACAATAGCAAGCCAACACTCCAAAGATCATAGGATTGGAGATTTGGAGCTGGAGGTAACTTTTGAGGGTTGATTCAACTCCCGCATTTTACAAAGGAAGAAAGAGATCTAGAGAAGTTAAAAGCCTTGTCCAAGGTCACTTTGGTAAGAAGTGGAAGGGCTAGAGTTTAAGTTCTTTTAACTCCAGATACAACATTCTCCACTAGCCCCTGAGGACTAGCATTGAAATGGTCCTCAAAAGTCAACTAACACATTTTGAAGATGGGAAACCTGAGCCCTATGGAGTTTAAGTGATTCTTTCGAGGTGTCATAGGTTGATGTTATTTCCTCATATCTTATCCAGGGAAAAGACTGGAGACACAGTCTTTCCTGAGCAGGAGAATTTCAAAGGGGAGAGAGATGATTTTCAAAATAAAGACATACTGAAAGTAGGAGCAATTAGGTGGTGGAGTGAATAGAGTACCAGCCCTGGAGTCAGGAGGACTTGAGTTCAAATCCAGCCTTAAGACTCTTGACACACTTACTAGCTGTGTGACCTTGGGCAAGTCACTTAACCCCAGTTGCCTTACTTTCCTCCCTCAAAAGAAACTTTAAAAAGACATACTAAGAATCATACTTTGAATTAGAAAGACCTGAGGTTCAAACCCTGCTTTAGAAACTTATTAGCTGTGTGACTCTAAGAAAGTCACCTAAACTCTATGCCGCAGGTTGCCCCAGACAACTTTAGAATTTACCCACTGATTCAGAGGTAGGTTATGATTTTCCTTAGTAGAGTAAGTTCTTACACCAGAAGCACCCTCCACCCCCATAAGTCAAATTACTGATACTTTTGATATTTGAATATTTGTTATGACTATTACTGACTTTCAAGTAAGTATTAAGACCTCTAAAAGTCTGTGCCACTATAAAGACTTTTATAGAAATAAATGCAGTTAGCCTATTCTTAGGGTGAAACTATCCTAAAAAAGCAATGAGCATTTGTATAATTTCCTTTTTTTTTTATCCCTAGGGCAGAAGAAGCAAACCCTCTAATAGTTTAGAATAGCAACAATGATGAGAAAATTTTTATTAACAATGATAATATTTTACAATTTATATGTAATTACATATAATTAAATATATAAATTACATATTATTATTGAATTATAACAAATTATAAATATTAAGTTATATATAATTTATATTATAATAAACTTTGTGGTTAAAAACATAAACATTTGTATCTATGCCTATATAGATATATTTACCATGTGTATATATCTATATCATCCATCAATCATTTATCTAACTAGCTGTCTATCTGTATATCTATCTATCTACCTCTCTATCTATGTTTGGTCTAGACCTGCGATTTCATTAGTATAGATCTACCCTGTGTGGAAATGTTTATTTGTAACCAATTATCTCAGAGAACTGCCTGGGATCATTGAAAAATTAAATAACTTACCCAGGGTCATTGAACAAGTATGTTTTAGAGCTAGTACATGAATTCAGGTTTTTATGACTCCTAGGTGATCCTTCTCTACTATTACTATTATTACTACTACTGCTACCACTACTACTGCTGCTGCTGCTACAATTAATAATTTACTATACACCAGGCATTGTGCTAAGTACTTTACAATTATTATCATATTCTATCCTCACAACAACTCTGTAAGGTAGGTTGTATTATAATCCCCATTATACAGATAAGGAAACTGAGGCAAATAAAAGTTTAAGTGACTAGCCCAGGGTCACACAGTTAGTAAGTATATGAGACTGTTTCTCAACTCAGATCTTCCTGACTCCAGGCCCAGCACTCTGTCCTCTGAGCTACCTAGTTGCCCTCTCCCTTTTCATCTCAGTTTCTTTATTCTCATTTGGTCCTCATAATAATACTGTGTGAATGACCTGTGTGAGGTCATATTAACAAGTGTAACCATCATAGAGTTTCCTCCTAGTTGGAATGAAACCACAATCCCAAAGCCCATTGGTCTGAGACTCTTTCTCCTTTTTGGTGGAGATCAACTCTACCTGGTTTCTCACACAGACACAGGATGGGATCTCCAACAATAAGGAAAGAGTTTCATGCCAATAGGGCAGCCAGGTAGAGTAGTAGATAGAGTGTCAGGCCTGGAATCAGGAAGACTCATCTTCATGAGTTCAAATCTAACCTCAGACATTTACTAGCTCTGTGACCCTGTTTACCTCAGTTTCCTCTCCTGTAAAATGAGCTAGAGAAAAAAATGGCAAATCACTCCAATATCTGTGCCAAGAAAATCCCCAAAGAGGTCACAAATAGTTAGACATGCCTCAAAATGACCAAACAATAACTCATACCAATGGGTTTGAGGACTGGGGTTACATTCCAACTAAGAGGAGCCTTTGTATTAGATCTATCTAGCTTTTCTTATTTTACAGATAAGAAAACTGAAGCCAAGTGAAATTAAAAGACTTTCATAGCATCACAGAGATAATATAAAAAGGATACTCTTTTTATGACACCCCATTGGTAGGTAGGATAAGTCATCCTTTGTTTCAGATGAGGAAACAGACTAAGAACAATATGGTGAGTCACACATACACACACAAAAAAATCACACAATCAGCAAATGGCACAGCTAGTGTAAGAACTAAGATCATGATTCCAAATCTATTCTATCATGTTGCCTCTCATCATGGGAATTCACCCAGAACACTCTGGGGCAGTCATCTGACCCATGGTCTATATCTTGAATGCTTCTTTGGGACTGTTACAATGTTAAAAATTGAGTTGAAATATTTATAATAGTACTCATAATGAAGGAGATGGCAACTGTAAGGAGAGTGGCTAAAACAAATTATAGAACATTAAAATCATGGAATATTACTCTGTCATAAGAATTACTGAATAAGAAGAACACAGAAAAGCATCAGAAGACATATAGAGCGATACAAAGTGAAGTTGGAAGAACAGGGAAAGCAATATACACAACTGCAAAAAGCTAAAATGTCCATCAGGCAATTATAATGACCAAACATGGTCCCAAAGAAGAAATACTAAGAGGTACCTTCCTCCTTTCTTTGCCAAGTTGGAGCACTATGGATCACAACATCTACTATTGGTCATGGCAGATATGGGCAGGGCAAGTTTTTTTCTGAAATGCTTCCCTTCCTCCTGCCCCCTTTTTATTCTTTGCTATAAGGGGTGGTTCTCCGGGTATGAAAAGGAAGAATATATTAGGAAATGGAGATGGGTGGAAAATACAACTTTTTTTTTCAAATTAAAGGATTCAGTTGATTAATGTTGAAATAGAAGATCAATAAGGCAGGTTTCAGATTTGTATATAGGTGCAACTAGGTCACTGTTAGGTTATAGGGCAGGTAGCTGGTGAAGTGGCTAGAGCACTGGCTCTGGAGTCAGGAGGTTGTGAGTTCAAATCCAGCCTTGGTCATTTACTAGCTGTTTGACTCTGGGCAAGTCACTTAATTCCAATTGCTTCAACAACAACAAAAAGATTTGTATACAGATTCTAGGAGGGACAAAAAAATAACAGTCTGATCTCCATAGTGTAAATCCTCCTTTGTGTCTCAGGCTATATTTGTAGTCTAACCAGAGTTTCCTAAAAACAAGTAACAAAATATCTGGGTGTAGTGAAGAGCATATAATATCTGGAGCCAGGAGACTCTGGTTCTGCTCCCTGATTGACTGTTAAGTAGTTCTAAATCTTATTTTCTGATACTTATCAGCTGTGTGACCTACGGAAGTTACTTCACTTCTGCCTTCCTCAGTTTTCTCATCTATAAAATGGGAATGGTAATAGTATCTAACTTCAATGGTTGTTGTGAGGATAAAATGAAATCATACTTGGAAAGTATTTCGCAAACTTTACAGTTCTATATAAATATTAACTATTATTACTATTATTATATAATGTTTCAAACCTTCATGTGCTATGTAAATGATTTATTATAATGTAGGAGGGAAATAGCATGTATACAAATACTTATTATATAAGGTATAATGAGATAAAAGCACAAGGGAGGTCAGACAGAAAGTCACAAGAGATTTGGGGATAAAGGATTATATCTAGCTGGGTTTGGGGGGTGGCATTGAAATGGGATGAGGAAAGACCTTTATGGATCAGGTGGTACCTGAGGTGTGCCAAAAAGAAAAGGGAAGGATTTTAGAATGTATAGATGTAGAGGGAGCCCATTCTAGACCTGGAGGATTATGGGAGATCAGAGAGGGCAGGATAATATGGCAAAGACTTAGTTAACCAGTTTGTTTACAAAAGAGATTCCATAAATAGAAGTAGGTGATGCTTCACACTATGTAATTAATCATATTCTTTACCTCATCTTTGAGGCTATAAGTTTTGTAACCAACCATACCATTTTCCCCATTTAAGATGCTTCTATTTTTTTTAATGCTCTTCATTTTGTCTATAAAAAAGGAATGCAAGTCCATTTCAGGATCTTAGTTTTGTTGAGGTTTATTTGTAAATTTGTGCTTTGTCAATATACTGATCATGCCTGGAACTGTATGCCACAGTTTACCTTGATTTCAATTGCAATATGACTTTGGATTTTAAATTTTTGTTGTAGTGTAAAAAAAAATCTGCTGAAATTCTGGCAAATATCCTTTCATATGCATAAGATATTGCTTGTTATTATCTTTTTAAAATCAAACTATTTGCTTTTGAATCATTTGCTATTAAATGGGCCAAACAACAAACCTACAGATAATTTAGCTTTCCATGCTTCAACACAAAACTCCATTTGATGAATCATTGAATAAAAGACTCCAAATCATTCCATATATATTTTGGGGGGTATTCTACATTATTTTAATGGCATGAGAAATGCATGTTTTTGTATACACTTCAGCATTTTCCATTAACATGTGAAATGTTGACAACGATGTGAAGATGGTCATTAGAAATAAGAAGGATAGTGACAATTGCATTTACATAATATTTCTATAATGTTATCTAATGCTCTGGTGGAGAGACTGCCCACACAAATGCAATCACAAGTCCTTGAATACATTGCATGTCATTTATGTCACATTACTACATTCAAAAAATTATTGATTTCTTAAGAGAGCAGTAATCAAATTCAATAATGCCATGTTCACGGCTTGTTTTCATTTAAACTCACTGCTCTGTCTCCTTTCTTTAACAGCTCTCCAGCAGAGATGTCCTCTCTCCAATTTCTTTTACATTCTTGTAGGCTTAAAGAAAGAAGTTGATCAAATGATAAGGACATTCCATTTAAAATAGAAATGGGAGAGAGAGACTGAGAGAGAGACACAGAGAGAGAGACACACACACACAGACAGAGAGACAGAGACAGACAGACAGAGAGAGAAAGAGAGAGAGGGAAGCAGAGACAGAGAAGCAGAGAGAGAACTATGAGACCATGGGCAAATGTTTTCATCTCTCTAAGCCTCAGTTTCCCCAACTACAAAATGGGGATCATAACCTCTGCCTGTTCTATTTCACAGGGTTATTGTAAAGATCAAATTAAATAATACATAAAGTGCTTTGAGTGTAAAGCATTATGTAAATATTAGTCATTGTTATCTTCAAAAATCTCTGATGAACTTGATAACTCCAAGAACACGTAGGAAAAGGTGACAACAGGCACAAATATATGAGAAAGTTTGGTTCAGGAGAGAAAGAAATGAGAGAGGGTAAATACTTGTGGAAAATAGAGCTGTCTCATCCTTTTACAACATGAACATTTTCCTTAAAAAAAAAAGAGTGACAAGTGCCAGAAATGGTGACATCAAATTACATCAAAAGAATGAAACTGAATAAATTTTAACAGACCAGGAAAAGCATTATCCCTGAGTCAGTATCTGTGGAGGCAGATCATTGACTCAACAAGCCAAGATCAGAATTCATAATAAACAAGGGGAAAAAATAATAGTGAGAAAAAGAGAATTCATACAATTAAAAGAATTTACACTGAATTGACATTGGCCATAATAGTATCATAAAGAAAATTAACTTATGCAAATTAGTTGCCACAACAAGGAGAGCAAAAGAGCCCAGAAAGCATTTTAATCAGCAAACATCTGACTTAGCAGATAGAGAGATAAAGCTGCCAAAAGGAATGCTGGGTCAGAATATAAAGTCATCTGTCAAATATTATGAGTGATGATGGAAAATTATGATATGTGTAGTCCTATACAGGCAGAGAAGAGCTGTGAAGGATAAAACAATAGCAATGACATTTATATAGTACTGCTCTAAGCACTTAACCTGATCTCATGTGATCCTCACAACGCCAGAAGGTAGGTGCTAGTTTTATTCCCATTTTACAGATGAGGGAAACTGAACCACTCAGTGTTTTAAAGACTTGTCCAGGGTCACACAACTAGTAATTGTCTAAGACTGGATTTGAATTCAGGTCTGGCTCACTTCAGGCCAGGCTCTATCCACTGTAGCACCTAGCTGCCCAATATAAGTGTAAAGGAAACATGGTGAAAAAGACAACTCAGTAAATGCCAAGGGTATTCAAGGATAAAAATGGAAGACAAAGCAAAAGAAAGAAAAAATATGGGAGGAAAAAAGCATTTCAATAATGGTGCTTTTAGAGGAGACAGAAATTCCACTAAAGAGAACAAAGGTTGAAGTATAAATTTGTGCCGAGATCTTTGCTGCAGGTGATATAAAGAACATTGTGGGACCAGTATATTTGATATCTGAAGGAGGATAAAATCTCAAAAGATTGGGAAAATCTCAGAGTTACAACAGAAAAAACAAGCTGAGGGAACATCCTTAATTGCTAACCTACATGACTACTGTCTATGAAAATCATTTATACCCTAAATGAGAAAATCCTCAATGAGGGCATTAATAGGAAAAAAAAAATAAGTTTTTCAAGAAACATTCAATAACTGACCACCAACTCACTATCTTTGCCATCTAACCACTAACTGAAAGATGTAAAAAACATAAAATCCCATTGTGCTAATAGTTGATTATGAAAAGAAAAAGCATTTGATTCACTTGGGAAGCATCATCTTACAGTCTTTTTTATAACAAAGTGTTTCCAAGCCATACATCAATATCATTCTGAGTTCCATTGAAAATATAGATAATACAAAAATAGAAATAGAAAAAACATTGTTCATTGTCCTTCTGTTTATAATTATCAAGTAAGGCATTGAATACAGAAATTACACAAAATAAATAGAAGCACTGGTACAGCTAGGTGGTGCAGTGGACAGCGTGCCTGACCTGAAATCAGGAAGATTTCTCTTCCTGAGTTCAAATCCAGCTTCAGATACTAGCAGAGAAACCCTAGGCAAGTCATTTAACCATTTTTACCTCAGTTTCTTCATTTGTAAAATGAGCTGGAGAAGGAAATGACAAACCACTCCAGTATCTTTGCCAAGAAAACCCCATATTGGGTCACAAAGAATTGGACACCACTGAAATTACTGAACAACAAAAGGTAATCATTACTGTGATAGAGAACAGCTGGTGTAGAGTTTAGGACTCAAGGGTGGGGAACCAACCAGATTTAGTCAAAGGATTGTACTTTAAAACCTAGAGGGTGACAAATGGCCTTGAGGCCACAGCTTTCCCATCCTCCAGGTCCAGCCAAGCAGGGATTTTTTTTAAATAGTGATGTGTTCTAGATTCTCCTCCAGATGATGTAGCACTGAAGGCTTTAAAATCCATGACATTTCACTACCTCTTAAAAGAGATCTGTAATCACTTAGAAGAGTTTGCTCTGTCCATCCACATGGACAGACTAAAAGGATGAAGAATAAAAATGTAGCAATAAACCATTAACTAAATTGATGTAGAAAAAGAGAAGAAAAAACAAATAGCCAAGATGTTTTTAAAAAATTAAAGAACATGGGGGCAGCCAGGTGTTGGGAGACCGGGGATTAGTTCTGGCCTCAGATACTCAGCACCCACACAAAATAACTGGCTGTGTAATCTTGAGCAAGTTACTTAACCTTGATTGCTTTAAAAAAAATCAAAGAACACGACAATGAATGAAAAGGAAAAACAAAATAATATTTAAAACCCTACACTTATGCTTTAACAAAATTTAAAACAAAATTTAAAATTGAACAGATTTTTAAATTAATAGAAGATATAGATAAACAAAACAAGAACCTACCAAATCTCTCTAAAACAATGAGTAACCTACAAACAAAATCTCAAGAGAAGCAATAATTCTGGGAATAGATTTACCAATAATTTATCGAACATTTAATTTTATGGTATATATCTTTTTTTGAGAGAGAAAAAATAACTCCTAAAAAAGTAATATCTAATTTATGATACAACTATTATACTGATAAACCAATAATAGATAAAAGAGAAGAAAATTATAGCCAATATCAATAATGAATATTGATTTCTAACATTTAAATAAAATTCTAGAATAAAGAAATATATTCCCTTTCATATTAATTATGACCTGCTTGAATTAATATCAGCAATGCAAAGATAATTCAACAGTAGGAAAACAATTAGCATAGGCAGATATATTAATAACAGTCAAATTATTTTGTTATTAGGCAAAGGAAAATAATAAAATTCTGTACCCACTTATACTGAAAGCATTAAAAAAAATTAATGGTATTGGGGTGGCTAGGTGACACAGTGAATAGAGCACCGGTCCTGGAGCCAGGAAGATGAGTTCAAATCCAGCCTCAGACACTTGACACGCTAGCCGTGTGACCTTGGGCAAGTAACTTAACCCCAACTGCCCTCCAAAAAGCATAATCATCATAATAATAATGGTTTCAAGGGATTTTACCTCAATAAGATCAAAAGCATTTTCCTAAAACTAGATCAACTATTACTTGTAATGAAAACACACTAAAAGTTTTTTCCCTCAATAAGATTCTAGCAAAGTTAAGAAGCCTCCTCTCTATTATTATTTCACATAATACTGTAAATACTAGTAATCACAATAAGACAAAAAATAAATTAAGAGAATATGTATTGGCTAAGAAGGAGGAAATTATCTCTATTTGTAGATGGTATAATGCTCAAATTATAAAATCCTAGAGATTCAACAAAATTAGATAATAGATACCATAACCTAACCAGATAAAGCCTACATAATCATCAACCTTTCTTTAATTTACTAAAATCATAGATGTTCTTTTAAAAATACCATAAAGAAGAGAGAAAGATGTACCATTTAAAATAATAAAATTATTCAGTATATGAATGTTAAGTAACCATGTACTTAGGGAGATTCTATTAACAGCACAACAAAACAGTTTTCACAGAAATGTAGGAAGAGCTAATAGTTATAGCAATAATCTATATTCATAACTTTATTTACACAACCAAAATTAATCTAAAAATTTAATGCTAAAGCAATAAAACTACCAAGGTAATGATTTATAGTTAGATAAAACAATAAAATTCATATGGAGAATTAAAGGATAAGAATATCAAGAAAAAATAGTAGAAAGTAGAAATAAAGGACAATTATAATCATTAAATTTAAAATAGTATTCCAAGCCAGTAATTATCAAAACTATTTAGGATCATAATAATAAAACATATAGAAAATAGATTAGAAACCTTAGAAGTTAATCCACACAAGAATCTCGTATAAGATATATCCCCCAAAACATACCACAAAGCAAAGGATTCTTTATTTGACAAGAGTTTCAAGAAAAACTAGAAAGAAATTTTGTAGGAAATTAATTTATACCTTAATTTTAAACCAGATGGCATGAAAACATTCCATATGTATAGCTGAGCTAAACATATAAAAAAGTCATACTATAAAATTTGAACAGAATGTAAAATTATGTATTTGACAATTCTGGATAGATGCAAACTGCAACACAGAGATTATTTTAAAAGATGAAGTAAACAGTCAGTTATTTGTAATGCAAAATATTTTGTAAAACAAAATCAATGCAGCTAGAATAGGAAGAAAGACATGGATAAGGACAAAATACTTTTATTAAATAGCTATGATAAAGGCTTACCACCTCCTCAATCCTTAGGGAATTGAGATGTATCTGAAGCACTACTTAATTGATAAGTGATCAAAGGATAGAACCTAGCTTTTTTCAAAGGAAGAAAAATTAAGCTATTAGCAGTCTTAAAAAAAAGAACCGAGGTAATAGCCAAGCTAATTCACTGTTACTGCAGCTGTAAAATGGTCTATTTTGTCAAATTGGGAATTTTATGTGAAAAGTTCCTAAACTGTGTTTGACTCATAGATACTACTATTGAATTTATGTCCTAAGAACACTGACAAAGAGCACATACATACATGCATATACATACACTTATATGTGTATATATATACACGTATACATATGTACATATACAATAATATCTATAGCTACATATGCATGACACAGATATATTCACAGCAGTAGAATTTTTAATAATTAAAAAATTGAGAAAAAAAAGAAACATGGACCTGGAGACTGGGGAATGACTGAGTAAATATTAGTATTTAAGGCATCTAGGTGCTACAGAGGATAGAGCACTGCACCTGGAGTCAGGAAGATGAAACTTCAAATCCAGCCTACAGGTCCCTCATCTGCAAAATGGGAATAATAATATCACCAACTTCCCAGGGTTGTTGTAAGAACCAAATGAAGTACTGTTTGTAAAACACTTTAAAATACTATATAAATCTTTATTAATATTACAATTGGTATATAAATGAAATTGAATGGAATATTATTGAACTTTAAGGACAGACACTACGCACTTGGAGAAACTCATATGACATGATTCAAAGTGAAGAAAGCAGAAACTGAAGGACACTATACTAAATGACAACTATGAAGGTGACAAATGATGAAGACATATTATAAAAGACAATAGTCCTCAGGTTTTATGCAGTGGACAAAAATGATATCAAATTATTGAAGTCAAGGCATATGTGTGTGTGTATACACACAAAGACAGATTCACCAAGAATTGAAACATTATTTACATTGAATCATTCCATTATAATTTTTTAAATGATGATATATGTGTTAGGTCTTAGTGTAACTATTGTTTAATATCTGAAATTGGATGTCAGATAAACTTCTTTATTTTTGAATGTGAAAAAAATAATTTCAGAAGATGACATAAAATCATTATTTATCATGGGTTGAAATCTTATAATTGTATCTATTAGTCCTAGGTCTACCTACCCACAGAATAAATGTAATATTCCTTCCACATACAATAATAGCTGGTATTTATATGATTTATTTTCTGAAAGTAGCATGATATCTCATCTGTGATCCTCACAAAAATCCTACCATTTTCACTTACAGAAACTGGTGCTGAGAGAGGTTGTGATTTACCCATTACTTTATCAGAGGCAGATAAGTGGTGAAATGGTTATAACCTGGACTTAGAATCAGAAAGATCAATGTCCCAATCCAACCTCAGACATTTACTAACTCTGTGACCTTTACCAAGTCACTTTAATTCTGCCTCAGTATCCTGCTGTGTAAAATAGATATAATAAGAATTTTACAATCTTTAAAGTGCTATATTAATGCATATTAGTATTGCAGTTATCTGCCCTACCATATGGCTCCCTGCATAGCCCACAAAAATATTTTCTGACAAATATTATGTCTTTCTTGAGACTTTTCTTTCCCACTCTACAATTCTCCTTTCCTCATCAAATTTCATATAACATGATTTATATATTTGTTTTTGCTGTTTTGCTTTCTTTTAAAAAAAATTCCAAATGCATGTCAACATAATTTTTAACATTCATTTTTTAAAATTTTTAGTTCCAAATTCTTTCCCTTTCTCCCCCACCCCATTCAGAAGGCAAGCAATTTGATATGGGTTATATATGAACAATCATGCAAAACATATTTCCATATGAGTCATGATGTGAAAGAAAACATGACACCTCCCCCCTCCGAACAAAAGGAAAAAGGAAATTTAAATAAAATATACTTCACTCTGCATTCAGACTCTATCTGTTCTTTCTCTGGAGGTGCATAGCATTTTTCATCATAAGTCTTTTAAAATAGTCTTGGGTCATTGTTTTGCTGAGAATAGTCAATCATTCATAGCTGATCATTGTGCAATATTCCTATTATTATGTACAATATTCTGATTCTGCTCATTTCACTTTGCATCAGTTCATGTCTTTGCAGGTTTTTTCTGAAAGCATCCTGCTCATCATTTCTTACAGCACAATAGTATTCCTTTACAATCATATACCACAACTTGTTCAGTTATTACTCAGTTAAAGGGCATCCCCTCAATTTCCAATTCTTTGCCACAACAAAAAAGAGCTGCTATAAACATTTTTGTACAGATAGGTCCTTTTCCTTTTTTAATCTCTTGGGGGTACAGACAAAGGGTATTCAGTTTTATAGTTCTTTGGGCATAGTTCCAAATTGCTCTCTAAGATGGTTGGATCACTTCACAATTTCACCATCAGTACATTAGTCCTCCAACTTTATCACATCTCCAACAACATTTGTCGTTTTCCTTTTCTGTCATATTAGCTAATTTGATAGTTGGAAAGTGGTACCTCAGATTTGTTTTAATTTGCATTACCCTAATTAATAGTGATTTAGGGCATTTGTATATAACTACCAATAGCTTTTATTTCTTCTTCTCAAAATTGATTGTCCATATCCTCTATCAATCAGAGAATGACTTGCATTTTTATAAATTTGACTCAATTCTCTGTATATTTGAGAAATAAGAACTTTATCAGAGAAGCTTGTTATAATTTCCCCATCCACCTCTAGTTTTCTGCTTTCCTTCTAATCTTGTCTACTTTGGTTTTGTTTGTAAAAAACTTTTTAAATTTGATGTAATGTAATAAATGTTATTCACTTTACGTCCTGTGATGTTCTCTGTCTTGTTTGGTTACAAATTCTTCCCTTATTCATGGATCTGATAGGTAAACTATCCCCTTAATTTGCTTATGGTATCACCTTTTATGTCTAAATCATGTACACATTTTGACCTCATCTTGATATGGCACTGAATGAATAAATTAGGCAGAATTGTTATTTTTATGTTGACTCATCCTACCCATGAGTAATTACTATTTTTCCAATTGTTCAGATCTGACTTTGTTTGCATGAAAAGTCTTTCATAATTGCTTTTATATAGTTCCTAGGTTTGTCTTAGCAGGCAGATTTCTAAGTATTTTATATTGTCTATTTTATTTTAAATGGAATTTCTTTTTCTACCTCTTGCTGCTGGGCTTTGTTGGTAATAGATAGGAATGCTGATGATTTATTTGGGTTTATTTTATATCCTGCAACTTTGTTAAAGTTGTTGATTACTTAACTAGTTTTTTTAGCTGATTTTCTAGATTTTTCTAAGTATACTATCATATCATCTTCAAAGAGTGACACTTTTGCTTCCTCATGAGAAAATTAATATTTAATATTTTACTTATATATTAATAACTAATAATTAATTTGTGATTTAGCCCTTTTCTTTTATTTTTGTTAAGGCACAGCTCCTAAAAAGATTAGTTAGTTTCTGAAAGGTATGGCTAAATGATGAGATTGCTCCTAGTCTTCAAGGCACATGCTAGGTTGGGAGTTGGGCAGGATTCCACCCCACTGGGAAACCTAATTTCTGTTTAGAGTATAAACAGAATCTAGTCAGGACAAGTCTTTGCCTAAGGAAAAGAATCTCAGGACAGCCCTTGATTTCCTCCATTAGAGTTCAGGGCAATCCAACTCATGAAGAGAAAACTAGATAGGGAGGTTCAGGTGGAAATGGCTTCCCCTACTCAGGTACCTTAAGGCTGTTGAGTCTCAAGATCAAGTCACATTCTGAACAGAAAGAGCTGAAACCTTTTAGCACATCTCCTCATTAAATATCTGCCAATCAAGGTTGAGTTTCATTTGTCAGGGGCGTTCCCTTTTATGAGGGATTTAAGGTGATTCAGAGCCTCCATTTGGGTCTGTGGTTACTGCGAGAAACCAGTGATCATCAATTTATTGATTGACAGGAAGTTTAATTAATAAATTGATTATTAATTACACAGAAACTATGTCTCTCTTTCATCATACTAATTGCCTATTCAAATCCCTTCCATTTTTCTTCTCTTAACTGCGATAGCTAGAATTTCTAATACAATATCAAAGAGTAGTGGTGATAATGAGCATCCTTGCTTCACCACTAATTTTACTGGGAAGGCTTTTAGTTTATGCCCATTACAGATAATGCTTGCTGAAGGTTTTAGATAAATACAGCTTATCATTTTAAGGAAAGTTCCATTTATTCCTATGCTTTTTAGAGTTTTTTTTAATAGGAATGAATGTTGTATTTTGTCAAAAGTTTTCTCTACATCTATTGATGCATAAGATAAAATGCAGACGATATGTAGCTGATATGATATAATCATATGCTTTTTGTTGTTTTTGTTATTGATATTATTACTAATGCTGATCATTTTCTTTTTTTTTAATTCAATTTTTAATTTATTAACTTGTTTGTTTCCTTTTAGTTTGCAGGATTCAATTCCACAATTCCTTGAATTTCACATTTTGTCCCCCTCCTTCCCCTCCCCCCCATGGCGTCTTATAATCAAGTATAGGATCTGTAAATACTTTCACATTATACAATGGTCAGGTTATAAGGATGGATTGTACCAGCTGGAATGAAAAATGGTAAAGAGGACATAAAATCAAATAAGAGAATGAAAAAGAACAGGTATTTTGCTCCCACCTGGATATAAATTTAGTTCTTTCTAGTTCTTTCTCTGGATGCATGTTTTTCTCTCCATCATGCGTCTTTTGGGATTGACTTATATCCCTGCATTGTTGAGAAGAGTCCAGTCTATCAAAGTTGGTCATCACACATACTTTGTGTCTGTAATTGTGTACAAATTCCTCCTGGTTCTACTCTTCTCACTCAGCATCAGTTCTTTTAAGCCTCTCCAGGTAAATATGAAGACCGCCTGCTCCCCGTTTCTTATAGCGCAATAATATTCCATAACATGCATATACCACAACTTGTTCAGCCATTCCCCAATTGATGGACACCCCCTTAATTTCCAATTCTTTGCCACAACAAAAAGAGCTGCTATAAACATTTTTGTACATATGGGTCTTTCTCCCATTTCTATGATCTCTTTGGGATATAACCCTAGGAGTGGTATTGCTGGATCAAAGGGTATGAAAGTATTTATAGCCCTTTGGGCATAGTTCCAGATTGCTTTCCAGAAAGGCTGGATCAGTTCACAACTCCACCAACAATGCATTAGTGTTCCAGTTTGCCCACATCCTCTCCAGCATTTGTCATTTTCCTGTTTTGTCATCTTAGCCAATCTAACTGGTGAGATGTGGTACCTCAGAGTTGTTTTGATTTGCATTTCTCTAATCAATAGTGAATTAGAGCATTTCTTCATGTGCTTATAGATAGCTTTAATTTCTTTCTCTGAAAACTGCCTGTTCATATCCTTTGACCATTTATCAATTGGGGAATGACTTGTATTCTTATAAATTTGACTCAGTTCTCTGTATATTTTAGAGATGAGTCCTTTGTCAGAGACATAGGTTGTAAAGATTCTTTCCCAATTTCCCACTTCCCTCCTAATCTTGGTTACATTGGCTTTATTTGTACAGAAACTTTTCAATTTCATGTAGTCAAAATTATCCATTTTACATTTTATAATGTTCTCTAATTCCTGTTTTGTCATAAAGTCATTCCCTCTCCACAAGTCTGATAGGTAAACTATTCCTTGTTTTAGCAGACTGCTTACAGTATCAACCTTTATACCTAGATCATGAACCCATTTAGACTTGATTTTGGTGTATGGTGTTAGATAATGGTCTATGTCCAGTTTCTGCCATACTATATTTCAGTTTTCCCAGCAGTTTTTGTCAAATAGTGAGTTCTTATCCCAAAAACCAGAGTCTGGGGGTTTATCAAACAATACATTACTGTAGTTGTTGACTTCTGAATCTCGTGTGCCTAATCTATTCCACTGATTCACTCCTCTATTCCTAAGCCAGTACCAAGTAGTTTTGATGACTGCTGCTTTATAGTACAGATTGAAATCTGGTAAAGCTAGTCCACCTTCCCTAGCATTTTTTTTTCATTAATTCCCTTGATATTCTGGACCGTTTATTCTTCCAGATGAATTTTGTTACTATTTTTTCTAACTCTATAAAGTAGTTTTTTGGTAAATTAATTGGTATGGCACTAAATATATAATTTAATTTAGGTAAAATTGTCATTTTTATTATATTAGCTCAACCCAGCCATGAGCAATTTATATTTTTCCAATTAGTTAGATCTGACTTTATTTGTGTGAAAAGTGTTTTGTAGTTATGATCATACAGGTCCTGGGTTTGGTTTGGCAGGTAGATTCCCAAATATTTTATAATGTCTACAGTAACTTTAAATGGGATTTCTCTTTCTACTTCTTGCTGTTGAGTTTCATTGGAAATATATAGGAATGCCGAGGATTTATGTGGGTTTATTTTATATCCTGCAACTTTGCCAAATTTATTTATTGTCTCAAGCAGTGTTTTACTTGATTCTCTAGGATTCTCTAAGTATATCATCATATCATCTGCGAAGAGTCATAGCTTGGTCTCTTCTTTGCCTAACTTGATTCCTTTGATTTCTTTTTCTTCTCGAATTGCTACTGCTAACATTTCTAGTACCAGATTGAATAAGAGGGGTGATAGTGGACACCCTTGTTTCCCCCCTGATCTTATGGGAAATGCTTCCAGCTTCTCCCCATTGCATATAATACTTGCTGATGGCTTTAAATAGATGCTACCTATTATTTTAAGGAAGGCTCCATTTATTCCTATACTTTCTAATGTTTTTAATAGGAATGGATGTTGTATTTTGTCAAAAGCCTTTTCTGCATCTATTGAGATGATCATGTGGTTTCTGCTAGTTTTATTGTTGATATGCTCAATTATACTGATGGTTTTCCTAATATTAAACCATCCTTGCATTCCTGGAATAAATCCTACCTGATCAAAGTGTATTATTCTTGAGATAAGTTGCTGTAGTCTTTTGGCTAGTATTTTATTTAGAATTTTTGCATCTATATTCATGAGGGAGATTGGTCTATAATTTTCTTTCTCTGTTTTATCTCTTCCTGATTTAGGTATCAGTACCATATTTGTGTCATAAAAAGAATTTGGTAGGACTCCTTCTTCACTAATTTTCCCAAATAATTTGTAGAGTATTGGAATCAATTGTTCTTTAAATGTTTGATAGAATTCACTAGTGAATCCATCTGGCCCTGGAGATTTTTTCCTAGGGAGGTGACTGATGGCTTGTTCAATTTCTTTTTCTGAGATGGGATTATTTAAGTAATTTACTTCCTCTTCAGTTAATCTGGGCAACTTGTGTGTTTCTAAATATTCATCCATTTCCCTAAGATTGTCAAATTTATGTGCATACAATTGGGAAAAATAATTCCTAATTATTGTTTTGATTTCCTCTTCATTGGAGGTAGATTCACCCTTTTCATTTTTGATACTCATAATTTGGTTTTCTTCTTTCTTTTTTTTATCATATTGACTAAGGGTCTATCAATTTTGTTGGTTTTTTCATAAAACCAGCTCTTGGTTTTATTTATTAGTTCAATAGTTTTCTTAATTTCGATTTTATTAATCTCTTCTTTAGTCTTCAATATTTCTAGTTTAGTATTTAATTGGGGATTTTGAATTTGTTCTTTTTCTAGGTTTTTTAATTGCATACCCAATTCGTTGAGCTCCCTTTTCTCTAATTTAATCATGTATGCACTCAGGGATATAAAACTTCCCCTAAGAACTGCCTTTAATGCATCCCACAGATTTTGGTATGTTGTCTCATTATTATCATTCTCTTGAATGAAATTACTGATTGTTTCTATAATTTCTTGTTTGACCCACTCATTCTTTAGGATCAAATTGTTTAATTTCCAGTTAGTTTTTAGTCTGTCTTTCCCTGGCCCTTTATTGCATATAATTTTTATTGCATCATGATCTGAGAATGATGCGTTTAATATTTCTGCCTTACTGCATAGAATTGTGAGGTTTTTATGCCCTAGAATATGGTCAATTTTTGAATATGTGCCATGAACTGCTGAGAAGAAAGTATATTCCTTTTTATCTCGATTCAGTTTTCTCCAGAGATCTATCATACCTATCCTCTCTAAAATCCTGTTCACCTCCTTAACTTCTTTCTTGTTTATTTTGAGGTTGGATTTATCAAGTTCAGATAGGGGGAGATTAAGGTCTCCCACTAGTATAGTTTTGCTATCTATTTCTTCCTCTAATTCCTTTACCTTCACCTCTAGGAATTTGGATGCTACACCACTTGGTGCATATATGTTAAGTAGTGATATTGCTTCATTCTCGATGGTGCCTTTTAACAGGATATAGTTTCTTCCTTATCTCTTTTAATTAGGTCAATTTTTGCATTTGCTTTATCTGAGATAAGGATTGCTACCCCTGCTTTTTTTTACTTTAGCTGAGGCATGATATATTTTACTCCAATCTTTTACCTTTACCTTGTGTGTATCCCTCTGTTTCAAATGTGTTTCCTGTAAACAGCATATTGTAGGATTATGATTTCTAATCCATTCTGCTATCCGTCTCCATTTTATAGGAGAGTTCATTCCATTCACATTTACAGTTATGATTGTTATCTGTTTCTTTCCCCTCATCCTATTCCTGCCCCTGTTAATGTTCGTATTTTCCCTCCCTTCTCCCTTCCCCCCCTTAATAGTTTTCTTTTTGACCACTGCCTCCCTCAGTGTTCCCTTTTCGGCCCCCCTCCCTTTTCCTCCCCTTTTCCCCTTACTACTTCCCTCCCTACAAATCACTCCCACCCCCCTTTTGTAACCCTTTCCCCCTCCTACTGCCTGTAGGATATTGTTATACTTAATGAGGTATGCTATTTTTTCTTCGCATCAAGAATGACAGGAACAGATCTCATGCAAAGCTCCTCTCCCTCCCCTCTTTCCCTCTAAAATGATGTGTGTTCTCCTTGTTTACCTTTCTAAGTCACTGTTGCTTCTCATAATTGGAGGTTGAATTTTCCATTGAGTTCTGGCTTTTTTTATCAAGAAGGTCTGGAACTCTGTTATATCATTGAATGACCATCTCTTTGCCTGGAAGAATATGCTCAGTCTCGCTGGGTATGTGATCCTTGGTTGTAATCCGAGCTGTTTTGCCTTCTTGAAAATTGTATTCCACTGCCTCCGATCTTTCAGTGTGGAGGCTGACAAATCCTGTGCAATCCTCACTGTGGACCCTCGATATTTGAATTGTTTCTTTCTGGCCGCTTGAAGTATTTTCTCTTTTATCTGGTAGTTCTGGAGTTTGGCCACAACATTTCGAGGATTTTTCAGTTTGGGATCTCTTACAGCAGGTGTCCGGTGGATTCTGTTGATTTCTAATTTCCCCTTAGGTTCTAGTATCTCAGGGCAGTTTTCCTTAACGAGCTCTTGGAGAATGTTGTCCAGGCTCATTTTTTCATCATAATTTTCTGGTAGGCCTATGATTCTCAGATTATCTCTCCTGGATCTGTTTTCCAGGTCAGTTATTTTTTCTTTGAGGTATTTTACCTCTTTTTCTAATTTTTCATTTTTGTTGTTTTGCTTGGCTAATTCTTGGTTCCTCATAGAGTTATTTGTTTCCATTTGTTTAATTCTGGTTTTTAGCAAATCATTTTCTTTGGCTAATTTTTGAAGCTCCTTTTCCATATCATACACTTTTCTTTTTAGAGAGATGTTTTCCTCATTATAATGTTTTTCAAATTCTGCTATTTTCGCTTTGAGAGAATTATTCATTTTGTCTTCTATCTCTCTCATTTTGCTTTCAAAGTTCCTTTTGATCTCATCTAGGAGAGCCTTCTGTGCTTAGGATCCATTCCCTGTTGAAGTCTCAGCTGTGGGTGTGGAGTCCACAGTGTCTCCCTCTGAAGTTGGTTCTTCCCTCTGAGGATAGTAGGACTCTAGAGTCTTTGTCTTTGTAGTCTGCTTTCTACCCATTTTGAGGCAGTGTCCTAGCCACGCCTTTCCTCTAGGATCCCAAGCCTTTACTGTAGAGAGTTTTGCCATGGGGCAAGAGTTACTATATTTTCAGGGTCAGAGGGGGGGGTTTGGAGCAAGTGGGGTTCCCTCTGCCATCCTTGTCTTTGGAGGTCCTGAAAGGGGCTTTTTAACAAAAAAAAAAGATTTCTGGGCTATGAAGTGGTAGCCCCAGGAGTGTTTGCTGTCCAGTATAGGGGCCCCTGTATTTGCTTCTTACCTTGCTCTTTCCAGTCCCAGCCCTTTGGTGATAGGCCTGGTAGTGGACCTTGTGGTTGGTGGGAAGACTTGCCCTCCGAGTTGATCAGGCCCCTTCCAGGCCTGCGTCCGCCGCACCTTCCCACGCAGGCCACCGCGCCGTTGCCCACTATTATTCCTTATTAGAACTTGTCCTTCGCATGTATGTATTGATAAATCTGGAAACGGCCACAGCTGCTGCTGATCTGGAGTCCCTCTGGCTGGCGGCTGGTCAGGCCCGCCCTGGGGCTAAAGCCTTGGCGTGGGGCTGGGCTTGGCTCCCAGAGCGTTGCGCTGGCCGATTCCTGCCGGCCTGCCGGGCTGTTCTCAGTGGGAGGTTAGCTTCTCTGTGTCATTTTGTGGGTTCTGCAGCTCCAAAGTTTGTTTAGAGTCCCCTTTTTACATGGATTGGGGAGGGTGGAAGCCGGAGCCACGGGAGGGTCGTGCTTCTACTCCGCCATCTTGGCTCCGCCCTCCCATCTGATCATTTAATATTTAACCAGCCTTGTATTCCTCCTATAATGATGGTTTCTATCCCCTTTATCACCTTAGTTAATGCTTACAGATTATCAGAGCTAGAAGTGATTATGTTATCTAGTCTGATTCATATTTTCCTCTAACAATAATATTAACTGACATCTCTACAGTTCTTTATATTCATTCCCTCATTTGATCCTGGAAGGTTTCCTGGAATCCTGCTATTTGTCAATACCCTCTTAAAATGTGATTCACAAAATTGAACATGATTCCCTAGTCATAGCCTAAGTAATACAGGATGTAGTAAGTCTATTTCAACTAAAGCCATCTAAGACTGAATTTTTTAAACTACTATATCATGCTGCTTGCTTATATTGAACTTTCTTTCAAAGAAAAAACCTTAATTCTTTTTTATGCAAGCTGTTGGCACAACAGATATCTTTTATTCTATATTTTATGCGGATAATGTTTCAAAGCCATATGCAGGACTTCACATTCATCTCAATTAGGTTTCTTGTGTGTAGTTCCAATCCACTGAACTACCTTCTTAAGGGATTTTTGAATCCTGTTTCCCTCATCCAAGCTATCATACTTTAAACTATTCCATCTGTCTACAAGTTTGGCAAAGATGCTTCTATGTCTTCTTTCAGGTCATTAATGATTTTAAGCAAGAATTTCTGCTTTATGTGAACTGCTAATGAAAGAGGAAAGAAGAGATTATTTGTTGAAGGTGAGATGTAATATTAGCAGTCAAAATTAGACACTATTTGGTTTTATGAAGCATTGTGTAGTCTATCATTGTGTTCAGGGATGTTTGGATCCTGCTGTGAAAGAAAGCTATTCTGCACATACAATAAGTAGAACAGATTAGGTACACAGCATACAGAATCAAAGAAACAAAATAGCATAGAAATTGTTAATCCTACAGACAGACATCAGTTACTGGGTGAAGGATGCATTTTTTTTTTTACAAAAACTGCTGGGAAAATTGAATAGCAGCCTGGGGAGATATATTTAAAGAAGGACATACCATACATACATCAAGATAATTCCCAAATGGATGCATGGCCTAGGTATAAAAAGCCATCTCCTAAACAACTTAGAGGAACAAATAAAATTACAATTCAGATCTAGCATTGATGATTAAATACATCCATTGTGAGAAAATGAACAATTTTATGTAAAACTCGAAAGGTTCTGTGTAAACAAATCTAAAGTAGGTAAAAAGTGGATGGGAAATAGATAACTGGAGAAAAGCTTTGCAGTAAGTTTCTTCTTTTAATTTTGTTTTTACTTTAAGTTACAAATTCTCTTCCTCCCTCCATCTCTTTTCCCATTCATTACATACAAGTCATGCAAACATATTTCTACATTAATCACATTTTTTAGAAAGCAAGAAAAATACACTTCAGTTTGCATTCTGAGTCCATTGCTTCTCCATATGGAGATGGACAGCATTTTTCATCATGAGTCCCTTGGAATTTCTGGCGGATTATTATGTTGATTAGAGTTCCTAAGTCTTTCACAATTGTTTATCTTTATAACATTGGCATTACTGTGTACATTGTTCTGGCTTTACTTACTTCACTTTGCTTCAGTTCATGTAAGTCTTTCCAGGTTCTTCTGAAACTGCTCCCTTCATTATTTCTTATAATTTAATATTACTCCATCACAGTCATATACCATAACTTGTTCAGTTATTGCCCAATTGATGGGCATATCCTTAGTTTCTAATTCTGTGTAACCACAAAAAGAGCTGCTATATGTATGGATTCTTTTTTCTTTAATCTTTTTAGAATATTGACCTAGTAGCAATATTTTTGAGTCAAAGGATATGCACAGTTTTATAACCTTTTGAACCTAGTTCTAAACTGATCTCTAGAATGCTCCACCAATGGTACGTTAGAATACCTATTTTCCTACATCCCCTCCAGCATTTCTCACTTATCTGCTCTGTCATCTTAGACAAACTGATAGCTGTGTGTGTTAGAGGTACCTCAGTCTTAATTTGTATTTTTCCAACTATTAGTGAGAAAGAGCATTTTATATGACAATACTCTTAAATTCTTCCTCTGAAAACTACCTGTTCACATCCTTTGAATATTTATCAATTGGAGAATGGTTTTTATTATTTATAAATTTGGTTCAGTTCTGTATATAACTGAGAAATTAGACCTTTTGACTTGCTATAAAATTTTCCCCACTTTCTTGCTTGTCTTCTAACTTTGGCTGTAATTTTTTTTGTTTGTGTAAAAAATAAAACCCTTTTAATTTATATAAACAAAATTATCCATTTTACCTCAGGTAAATCTCTCTATCTCTTGTTTGAGCATGAACTCTTCCCATATCCATAGATATGACAAATAATTTCTTCCATGTTCCCCTACTTTGCTTATGCATATGATATCATCCTTTATGTCTAAATTATATTTGTTTTGAGCTTATTTTGTTATACAGTGTGAGATAATGATCTATGCCCAGTTTCTGGTGGACTGCTTTCTAGTTTTCTAGCAGTTTTTGTCAAATAGCAAGTTCTTACCCCAACTCCTGGGATCTTTGTGCTTACAAAACACAAAACTACTATGCTTATTTGCTTCTTTATATTACCTAGTCAATTCCATTGATCATGCACTCTATTTCTTGTCCAGTGCTTAATTATTTTAATGATTACCACTTTGAAGTATAGTTTGAGATCTGATATTTCTAGATCCCCTTCTTTCACATTTAAAAATTAATTCCTCTGTGCAAGTTTCTTTTTTCTTTTTTTTTAAAGCAATTGGGGTTAAGTAACTTGCTCAAGGTTACACAGCCAGTTATTATTTTTGTGTGGGTGCCAAGTATCTGAGGCCAGAACCAATCCCAGGTCTCTCAATGCCAGGGCCAATGCTCTTACTCACTGCGCCCGCCACCTAGCCACCCCTCTGTGCAAGTTTCCATGATAAAAGTTTTTATCTAAAATATATATGGAACTTATTCAAATTGTTTAAGACTAAGAAAACATTTCCAAGAGAGGAATGGTCAAAAGATATGAAGTTTTCAAAAGACAAAATCTAAACTATCAATAATTATATGAAAAAATGTTCTGTCATTAATAATTAGAGAAATGCAAATTAAAGCAACTTTGAGGTTCCATACATATCAGACTGGAAAAAATTACAAAAGAGGAAAATGACAAATGCTAGAAGGGCTTTGGGAAAACAGGTTTACTAGTAAACATTTGTGGGGGCAAGGGCATGTGAAATGGTCCAATCATTCTGGAGAGCAATTTGGAACTATACCCAAAGGACTACAAAAATGTGCATACCCTTTGACCTAACCATACCACTTCTAGGGCTGTATCCCAAAGAGATCGTAAAATTGGGAAAAGGACCCACATGGGCAAAAATATTTATAGCAGCTCTTTTTGTGGTAGCCACTGGAAACTGAGGGGATGTCCATCAATTGGGGGAATGGCTGAACAAATTGTGGTATATGAATGTAATGGAATACTATTGTGCTATAAGACAGACTTCAGAAAAACCTGGAAAGACTTATATGAACTGATGCTGAGTGAAGTGAGCAGAACCAAGAGAACACTGTACACAGTAACAGCTACAGCATGTGATGCTTGACTTTGATAGACTTAGCCCTTCTTAGCAATGCAAGGATCTAAGACAATTCCAAAAGACTCATGATGGAAATTGTCATCCACATCCAGAGAAATAACTGTGGAGTCTGAATACAGAGCAATGCGGACTATTTTCTTTTTGTTTCGTTTCTTTTCTTTTCTTTTTTTTCTTTCTCATGGTTCCTCCCATTTCTTCTAATTCTTCTATATATGACTAATGTGAAAATATGTTTAATAGGAATGTATATGTAGAGCCTATATCAGATTGCATGCTGTCTTGGGAAGGGGGTAAGGAAGGGAGAGGAAAAAAATTTAAAACTTATGGAAGTGAATGTTGAAAACTATAAACAAATAAACTTATTTGAAAAAAAAAAACATTTGGATCTATGCCCCCAAAAGTAACTAAAGTGTGCATTGTCTTTGACTCAGCTATAGACAGGGTATAAACCCAGTAACAAAGAAAACATAGAAGAAATGTGTACCTATAAATGAATAAATGAAAAAATAAGTGTATTATGTATGCATGTATACCAGGTTTTTTATGGTAGCCAAAAATTGGAGACTGGGGTAGGGATGTCTCCTATTTGAGGGAATGGCTATACAAATTGTTATATAGGAATATAATGGAATATTATTATGCCATAAAATGATGAAATGGATGGTTTTAGAGACATATGCAAAGATTTATATGCTGATAAAGCGTAAAAAGAATAGACCTGAAAAATTTATACAATGATAACAATATGGTAAAAAATAACTTTGAAAGTTTTCAGAAGTCTTGTCAATGCATCAATAAACCACAAGTCTAAAGAACTGAAAAATGAAACATACCACTCATCTCCTAACAGAAAAGTGATGAATTTACCATGCATTAAAAAGACATATTTTTAGACATGGCCAGTATAGGAATTAGTTTTGCCAGACTATGTCAATAAGTATACATTAGGGGCATATGTATGTATTTATCTTTCTATCTATTTTTATTTGCTTCATAGTGGCAGGGAAGATAAGGCTAGTGGAGGGGACAGATTAACAAAAAGGAACAAATATAGCTATGATACATTTATTTTAACATAATTTATTAATGTTTAATGGTATTGTTCTTCATTAAAATTCATGCGCTAAGCAACATTGCCAAAAAGGAATGATGAGAACACACTGTATCATTTTCCTATTTTTAAAAAAAAGTATTTCAATGCATGGCTTTAATGGGGCAGGACTGCTATTGATATTACTGTTATTAGAAATACATGAAGAGTATTTATTGGAAAAAAATGTGTTAAGTGCACTGGATTCAAAATGAACATCATCTATATCTTTTAAATCACTGCATGTCTAAGACACATTAGCTGGGAGAAAATTAAATTTAAAAAAAAAGCTACTAATGGCCAGGACTATTAATTAAATCAATTCATTTGGGGGTAACAGGGAAAAAAAGAATGCTAGTGTTATTTTCCCTCAAGGCGAGTGGATTTGGGGTGTAAACAAAAACTTGGAAATAAGCACTCTTTCAAGTACTTTAAATCATTTTTCTAAGAAACAGCTACTGAGAAACCTTGGCATGCTTTGATATTAGTGATGTAAGTACCCCATTGCTGAACTCATGGCTCCACCAAAGCATTTCCCCTTCTCTCATTAAGCATATGTGAAGTTGGTAGCACTTGAAGATTCCTTCTAGTACTTAATGGAATATCCAAGAAGGAGTGGACTCCCTCCCCACTTCAAATTCTTCCTCTGTCTAGTTATAAGTGAGCTAGATGATGGCTCACATGAAGGATCCCATCTGTTAGGCAATCAACATCTTTATTTACAGAGCCAGAGAATTCCTGATATATAACAGTCTTTCTATTGTATTTCTCTGAGTAACATCAGAACATCACTCTCTGAGACAAGGATGAAGGTGATTATTTTGAAAACTATAATCCACTCAAATAATATATATATGCATACATATATGTGTATATATATATATATGATTGAAGCTGAGATTACTCTACCACAGCACAGGCACAAGACTCTGGAATTTTAGTGACTTTCCTACACACTCATTTCTTTGAACCCTATTGTAAGGATTCTCTGTCTTTTAGCTAACCAGGTATGGAAGACTTTGAGTCTCCTTGGTAGTGGAAAACATTCCAACATTAGAGATGATTTAATTGGCCTGAAGCAGCTGCTCTTTGTATTGAGCCTATAAAAAATGACTTGAGAGATCTACTAGAGATAATTCAGAGCAATCCAGAAAGAGAACTGAGGAAGACCAGAGATCAGATTCAGTCTGTCCATTGGGATAGGCATTCCTCCCTTCCACATAACCTCCAATACACACACACACACACACACACACACACACACACACACACACTCACTCACACTACTATCTCCCACTCATACCCATACACAAGAGAGGACAATGATAGAAAGGCACTGGTAGAGACTTTCAGTTCAAAAAGCCTCCAGGTGCAGTAGAAAAGTTAGAGTTCCTAGACCAAGCTATACAGAGGTATAGGTAGGATCTCCCAGACATGGAGAGGGTGAATGACATGGGCACATTGTAGAAGTTCCTGAACCTCAAAATTCTGGAGTGATAAAGTTCTTAGACTAAGAACTATGCACATTCCTCTTAAACCAAAAGAGCAACAAGTAACTAAGTCATGATGCAAAGAAACAAAACTCAGGCTTTATTTTCCACAAGCATGATGAGTGACCCAGACAGGGCAGGTCCAATGGTAAAGAAATTGCCTCTAGAAACCTTGATTTAGCTTTGCTTTACTGGTAGTGCTTGGGAAGGAGAGATCCTAACCCTTAGGATAGAACTCTAAGAGTGTAAGTCCCAGGGGTGAAAGGTAAGACTCACTAAAATCTGAGGAGTTAATATCTAACAACTTCAAATTTATTTCTTTTCCTAGGGAAGTCTAAATCCTTGGCTGGGGGTACTAGTACAAATCTGGATGCCTATATAAGTCCTTGGACTGGAAGGTGGGATTCAGTGGAGGGAAGGAGAGAATGCCTTGGTTGCAGTGGAGTTCTTGAGTCACTTTTGTTTCCTGTATTTTTTCTCTAGGGTAAAATAAAGGCTGTCCTGTGCTTGCACAGGAGCCCTTTTATTCATATCTATGAAGACCCATTCATGAGCCAGATTCTGAATTTCCCAGAGAAAACTCTGGATGCGAACAAAATGAGCCAAAGAGAAACTTTTTGGAGGGCAGATCTCAAGATCAAGCCTAGTACATCTAAGTCTAGAATTAGAGATGCTGGGTTATAGGTTAGAGCTATCAGCACAGTGCTTGATACATGGTAGACACTGTGTTTATTGAACTGAATTCAATCTTCTTTAGAGTTTTGCTCAGATATATGGAACTGGTCAAAACTACCTGATTATTAGGAATATGACACAAAGACATCTTAGAATGAGTCCTAAACAAAAGGTTAAAGTGGCTTGTATTCAAATGAATGCAATTAGCTGTCCCCCCCCTCTTTTTTTTCTATAAGGACAAAGAAGAACGAATAGGTATGCAGTAGTTTTCAGCCGTTCACAGCTACAAAATTTCACTGTATAGAGCTCATAAACACAAAGTTTATGATGCCCAAACAGATTACTGATGCTAGCTACACTATCTCTCTGCATTAATTTTCCCCCTATCCACTTTCTCTAACACTATAGAATTCCTGAAGTTTCAAGGCTTGAATGCACACTGTTAATCACATGGCAGAGATTCTTGGTGTGACAGTTCTACACCATGGGCTATGTAGTTAGTGTCAATATATTCAGTTTCTGGGCTTGAAACTTGCCAGAGAGCCCCAGGTGCTACAACGAACATAAAATTGGGTCACTTTAACTACATTTTAGCTTTTGTATAGGTCAGGCCATTTTCAAGATATTCCAGAGGGAAATATGATCTCCAATATGCTTTCCCAAACACTCTACTTCCTAATCTCTTCTCTCAAGACCTCTGTCAACTGTAAGAGAGAGAGAGAGAGAGAGAGAGAGAGAGAGAGAGAGAGAGAGAGAGAGTGTGTATCAGCTTGATACAGTAGGGAAAAAGTGGGCTTGGAGTAGGAGGACCTAGTTTCATATTGCCTCTGCCTCTCACTACTCATGTGATCCTAGGCAAGCAGTATATCCTGTCTCAGTTTACTTATCTGTAAGACTAGCATGTTAGATTAGGTGGCTTTTAAGATCCCTCTCAGCTCTAGAAAAAAAAATCCTATGATCCTAAATAGGAATGGAATGGAGGAAAAAAAAGGATTTGAGTAGCAGTGGGGAGGAAAGAGGGATGCAGTAATGTTAATGGAAGTTTTAAAGCTTTGGAAATTACTGTCAGTTGACTGGGGATTCCTATCTCCTAGAGAAATGTAATGTACTCCAATGTAAAACAAACTAATTTAAATCAAAGTTTAAACAGGGCAATAACATCTCATAGCATTAATGATGTAAACTAATTTTCTCGTTATAAAATGTGCAAGAATTCTGTTTTGGCTTTTGTTTACAATACTTGGAGACCTGAGCAGGGTACTGAGGGTCTCTGCTCATTCCCACAGGCTGTTCTAGTCATTCTATAAAGGCACCATGGGTAATATAACAAAACCAGGTGGCTCTGTCAAGATTACCCAGAAGACAGGGACTAGGGAAACATTCTGCTTCTCCCAAATGGAAGCATATTCTTTTTTGGACAACACTGTTTACACACTGGAAGAAAAATATAGAAGAAAAGGGAGAGAGAGAGTAGAGGAGGGATGAGGTCTACATATTTGACCACACTGCCAAGGGTAAGAGTTGCCAGAACATGTAAGGAGACAAAGCAGAGCAAACAGGGCTGATGCACTCTCAAAAAACTGGGAAGGGTAACCACGTATTATGAAGTATGATGATATGGGGGTATCCAAGTATGATGACATGAAGGTATCCAAGTATTATGCCTGTAATGGTTTAGGGTGTGTGATTTGTTCCACTTGTTAATATGTGTGTGCTCTGCTGGCCCCCCTACTTCTCTAGGAAAAGCAATCAGGAAATTTGTAATGTTGTGATTTCTTGAGTTTTTGTCTGTAGCTGTCCTGTTCACTGCCCTGGACCTGGACATATATTTTTTTTAATTGGTGGATATGGCAAAAAAATAAACAAACAACCCTGTTTTGAATGTTGATGAAAGATATACAAAGTTTTAATCTGTATATGAGAAATCTCTGAGTGATGTCCTCATGAGGGATATCAGTATTAAAAAAAAACACAGAAGGGTCCCTGCCAGGACAGCATTGTACTGGCTTATAAACATCCATCTTCCACTGGCTGCATTTAGCACCAGGCTATGTCCATATAACTGAATCATAATTGAAGAAACTCAACCCTGGAGGGGACCTAGTCCAATGCACATCTGAAAAAGAATCTCTTCTACATCACAGTTGATAAGTGTTCATCCAGTCTTGGTTGGAAGTCCTTCACTGAACGGAAACTCAATACCTCCTGAGGCAAGATATTCTACTCCAAGATAGTTCTAATTGGAAAAAAAAAGTTTTCCCTGACATTAAGCCTAATTTTGTTTTTTTGCAACTTCCACTCGTTACTCCTAGTTCTGACTTCTAATGCTCTCTTGCAAATGACAGTCCATCAAATACTTTAAGACCAGTATGATGGGCCCACCAAGACTTCTTGAAATGATTCCTTCATTCCTAGTTTATTCAATTGATCTTTATATGGCATATTCTCCAGTTTTTCCTCCCTCTGGGCTACACAATTCTGCACAAGTTTCAAATTGAGTTTTGTTTTTTGTTTCTAAAATGGAATGCCTAGAACTGAGTATAGTTCCCTACTTGTAATGTCTTATTGTTCAATTGACAATTCAGCTATATCCAGCTCTTTGTGACCCCTTATTGGGGTTTTTGTGACAAAGATACTGGAGTCATTTGGCATTTCCTTCTTCAGCTCATTTTTCAGATGAGAAAAATGAGGCAAACAAGGTTAAGTGACTTGCCTAAGGTCACACAGTTAGTAAGTGTCTGAGGCAAGATTTGAAATCACGAAGATGAGTCTTCCTGATTCCAGGCTTGGAACTCTATTCATTGAGCCACCTAGCTGCCCAAGGTATAGTGTGACTAAAGCCGAAAGCCCAAAGGAGAGACACCTCAGTGGGGTAGAGTTAAGTGAAGTGAGCAAGACTTTATTAAGCACCTACCCTGTGGCAGGCACTATCTTAAGTTCTGGGGACATAAAGGTAGAAGCAACCAAAAAAATGGTCCCTGCTTTAAAGGGGCTCATAGACTAATGGGACACACAACATGGAAATTACTATGTGCAAATAACATTGGATAAATTGGAGATAAATCTCACAGGGAAGGAACTAAGAATGATAAAGACCAGGAAAGGTATTTTACATAAGATGAGACTTAAGCTGAGATTTTAAGGGAGCCAGAGAAGCTACAAGACAGCAATGAGCAGGGAGAGAGTTCCAGGAACAGGAATGTTATTGCTATTCTTTTATGTATACCTGGGGAAGGGTATTATTTGTCAGATGTGGTATGGAGCATGGTAGAGATCAAAATATGTGGAAATGGAAATTATATTGCCATTAGAATATATTATAGATGAGCTAAGATAAAGACAAAAGAGATGTAGCATTTGGGAAATGGATCATCAGCTTGACACAGAGACATGATAACACCATGATGGAACTTCCATTACCTAGAAATATGCTGGAGCTCTCTAGGTTAAAAGTAGATTTCCTAATAATTTCTTGCCTCATTTTGATAATAATTTCATCCTTCAAAAGATGGAAAACCCATCAAGGAGTTTATGATACGTGTCCCCAAATGCTACATCTATTTTGTCTTTCGCTTCAGGTAGCCTATGAGGATTAATTAAATCAACTGGGATTGTTTAGCCTAGAAAAGACAAGACTCAAAAGAAATATAACTGTCTTCAAATATTCAAAGGGCTCTCATGTGGAGAAGTTACTTGAGTGGTTCCATTTGACCCCAGAGGACAGAATAAAGAACAATGGGTAGAAGCTGCAAAGAGGAAAATATAGTCTCTGTGTCAGACAAAGATTTCTTAAAATTTGAATTGTTCAAAGCACAATGGATGGCCTTGAGAAGTGATTATATTCCCTTCCTCGGAGGTCTTCAAGAAGAATCTGGACCCTCTTTAGGGGGCGGAGGCAAGATGGCAGAGTAGAAGCAGGACCTCTGCCAGGTTCCAGCTTTCACCTTCCCCAATACATGTAAAAGGGGACTCTAAACAAACTTCAGAGCTGCAGAACCCACAAAATGACACAAAGAAGCTAACATCCTGTTGAAGACAACCCGGCAGGAATCAGCCAGCGCAGGGCTCTGGGAGCAGAGCCCAGCCCCACACCGAGGTTTTAGCCCCAGGACGGGACTGACCAGCTGGGCTGGAGGGACTCCAAATCACCAGCACCTGTGGTGGTTTCCAGAATTATCAACACATAGATGCTAAGGACAAAGTGAGAGGTCATTGCAGTGTGGGCTTTGGGACCCAGTAGTTCGGAGTGCAATGAAGAGAAGAATGCCTTGAAAAGCCAAATTTGTCAGATGGAAAAAGAATCTGAAAAGCTCAATGAGGAGAATCATTGCTTCAGAATTAGATTAGAGCAAATGGAAGCTAATGACTTTATGAGAAATCAAGATGCTATTAAACAGATCCAAACAAATGAAAGAAGAGACAGCAACATGAAATATCTCATGGGAAAAAACACTGACCTGGAAAATAGATCCAGGAGAGATAATTTAAAAATTATTGGACTACCTGAAAGCCATGATCAAAGTAAGAACCTAGAAATCATCCTCCAGGAAGTTCTGAAGGAAAACTGCCCTGATATTTTAGAACCAGAGGGCAAAAGAGAGGTTGAAAGAATTCACTGATCACCTCCTGAAAAAGATCCCAAAAAGAAAATTCCTAGGAATATTATAAGCAGGTTCCAGAATTCCCAGATTAAGGAGAGAATATTACAAGCAGCCAGGAAGAAACAATTTGAATATTGTGGAAACACAATCAGGATAACTCAGGATCTGGCAGCTTCTACACTGAGGGATCAAAGGGCTTGGAATATGATATTCCAGAGGTCAAAGGAGCTGGGATTAAAACCAAGAATCACCTACCCAGCAAAACTGAGTATCATGTTTCAGGGGAAAATATGGTCATTCAGTGGAAGAGAGGTCTTTCAAGCATTCTTGCTGGAAAAAAAAGAGTTGCATAGAAAATTTGACATTCAGATACAAGAAGCAAGAGAAGTTTAAGAAGGTAAACAGGGAAAAGAAATCATAAGGAACTTATCAAAGTTGAACTATTAACATTCCTATATGGAAAAACAATAATTGTAACTTATGAAACTTTTCTCAGTAGTTGAAGGGAATATACATACACACACACACACACACACACACACACACATATATATATGTCTATATATGAGGGTATATGGGCATATGAATACATATGTGAATGTGTGTATCTATGTTTACAGGTATACATAGATAGAGGGCACAGGACCAATTTAACAGGAAGGGATGATACTTAAAAGGTGAAATTAAGAGGTGAGAGGAATATAATGAGAGGATACGGGGAGCGACAGAATGGGGTAAACTATCTCATATAGAAGAGGCAAGGGAAAATGATTACAATGGAGGGGAAGAACAGGAAGGCAAAAGGGAATGGATCAACCTTATTCCCATTGAATTTGGCTTGAGGAGGGAATGAAATACACACTCAATACGGTATCTAACCCTCCAGGAGAGTAGGAGAGGAAGGGGATGAGAGGGGGGATTATGGAAGGGAGGGAAGGCTGGGGGGGGGGGAAGTTGGGAGCACCCACTTTTGAAAAGGGACAAGATCAAAGTAGAGAATAGAACAAGTGGGAGGTGGGATAGGAGGGAGGGAAATATAGTCAGTCTTTTACAATATATCTATGTTATTGTTTTGCATTAGCCACACATGTACAACCTATACTGAACTGCTTATCTTCCCAGTAAGTGTGGGTGACAAGGGAGGAAGGGAATGAATGTGGAATTCAGTGTTAAAATCAAATGTTTATATATATATATATATGCTATTATTAATACTATTTTACATGTAATTGGGAAATAAGATATACAGGCACTGGGGCATAGAGATCCACCGTGCCCTACTGGAAAAGGTGAAAGGGGTATGGGAGAAAATATGGGAGAGAGCAGATTGGAGGAGGGGATATCCTGTGGGACTGCTATTTTGGGGTGGTGGGTAGGGGAAAAATGGGGAGAAAATTTGTAACTCAAAATCTGGTGGAAATGAATGATATAAATCAGAAGTTAATAAAGCATTTGAAAAAAAAAAAGAAGCTGGATGACTATTTATCAGGTAGGGTATAGTGGGGATTCCTTTGGTATATTGGTTGGACTAGATGGCCACTGAACTCCCTTCCAACTCTCCAATTCTGTGTCTTTGATTTTCATGATAAAATTACATTCCACTTTCCACCTATTCTCTTTAATTACATAATGCATAGCTTTCCAGAGTCATAATCCTGTTGTAGAGCTAGTTCCAATTAAGTCTCAGAGATATTTATGAGGCCAAATATGATAGAACTTCTACTTCATCTTACTTCTTACCTATACTTCATGCAATTTCAAAAAGTTAGGAGGCCATGGGTTTTATTTCTGACTCTTTTCTTTGCCATTGATGGTTTCTCTTAATGTTTCCTCCTTGTCTCATATAATCTTTACCAGTGAATGGAATGCAATCTCGTCAACGGTGACAGTGTAAGTGAATCACTTAATTTGGTTACTTCAGTCATTTTAGCAGTCAAGCTGAATTGCTATGTAAGATAGTCATTGGACTGCCCCAAAAATGTCCACAAAGACAACTGAAAGTAATTGATTGTACCATGTCCAACGTTCCAACTATAAAACAACTAATAACAAACTGAATCATTGAACATATATATATAGAGAGAGAGATATATAGATATATAATAGAATGTGAACCTCTTGAAAGCGGAAACTACTTTGCATTTTGTCTTTGAATATCCAGCACTTAACATGGAACACAGTACGACTTAATAGCTATTTGCTGCATTGAGTTCATTAGAACGCAACTCTTTGAGGCAGGACTGTTTTCTTTTTTGTCTGTACATTCTCAGAACCTAGCATAATGCCTTAAACATAGTAGGTGCTTAATAAATGCTCATCATTGAAGTACAGCCCCTGGCACATAATATGCATTTAATAAACCTTTATTGATTGATAAATAAACATCAGTCACCAAAATATAAGGGCACACCTAGAAAAAATCAAGTCGTGAAAGTGAGCTGACTGTAGCCTCCAGAAACAAGCTCTCAATGACAACCTCCATGTCTAACTATCAGCGCCTTGGCTTTCTTCTCTTTCTTGCTTATACAAATGCAAGTGAGATAATGCTTCAAAATGCTTATCCTTCCAAATGAAATTGCTCCCATTTAACTGCTCCTGGATCATTGACTAAACATCTGAACATGGAAATCATCTTTATGATCCTGAAATAAAAAGGGATCAACGGTCTGTCACTATAGTTGCCAATGCACATACAGTGCTATGGGGGAAGGGGAACTAACATTGCAGAAAACTTAGTAGATAGTTGCAAATTATCCCCACTTAAGTTTTCTCGTTGTGCTTATAACGCTAATAATTAAGCAAGGGGAAAACTTAATAGCTTTGTATCGCCAGCATAGTCTGTGTTAGTGTTGTTCTGTTGTTGTTTTTTTTTTACATGAAGAGAAGTCCAGCCAAGGTTGAAAAATGTGAAGCAATATTGTTATCAATGTAAAGATGTATTATTAAAACTCTACTAACATTGGATGGTAAGATAAATATGATAGTCTAGTAAATCCATCCAATGCAGCATACTGGAGGTCTTTTACTATTCACACATGTGTACAAATATATGTATTTATGTATATACATATTGTGTGTGTGTTTTCTTGGTATTTCCCCTTAGTGAGGTTCGTTTCCATCATCTGTAAAATGAAAGACTTGGAAAAGATAATCTTCCACTCCTAGCAACTTCTTTTTTTTTCTTTTTTGAGGGCAATTGGGGTTAAGTAACTTGCCCAAGGTCACACTGCTAGTTTTTGTGTTAAGTGTCTGAGGCCGGATTTGAACTCAGGTTCTCCTGACTCCAGGGTCAGAGCTCTCTTCACTGCACCACCTAGCCACCCCTCATCTAGCAACTTCTAAAGGATCTATGGTTCAGAGTGAGAAAAGGACTTGGGAGGGGTCTTTGGAGGGCACTAGAACCAGCACTACCTAAGTATAAATTTTCTCACCAACATTCTAACAAGTGATCATCCTCTCTTCACTGGAAGACCACCAGGGATAGAAAGTGCAATACCTCCCAAAGCAAACAATTCCCCTTTTGGACATTTGTAGCAAATGGTCTTCCCCTCTTCACTGGACAACCACAAGTGACCTAAAGCAAACAATTCCTCTTCTGAACCCCTCTGCTGAAAAATTCTTTCACTTCACAACTTTCAGACTCATAGGCATGACACTTAACACAGCTACTGTTCCTCAAATCTGGCATTCTCTAGAGATACCGCATCCCATGCTTTCGCACAGGCTCTCCTGCATGTTTGGAATATACTCCCTCGTCACTTTCATCCCTAGCTTCCTTCAAGGGTTAGCTCATATGCAACTTTCTTACCTCCTAGTTTGTAACAGTTCACTCCTTCCTCAAATCATCATTTATAAACTTGTGCATTTACATATTGTAGCTCTCTAATAGAATGGAAGCTTTTTGAAGGCAGGAGATCCTTTTTGTTTCTGTGCTGACATATTTTGTGCCTCATGTAGTATTTAATTGAGTGTGTGTTTGTGTGTGTGTGCACATACATATTTTTTGTGTTATTTAATAATTCTAGGGGGTGCTTGGTGAAGAAATTCCTTCTACTAATGCAGATTGAAAACTATTCTGGAATTTATATTGTTAGAAAATGTCCTGGGGCATTAAGAGTTTAATCAATTTGACAAGGGTCACAAAGCCAGAGGAAGGACTTGAATGTAAGTCTTGCTCATTCTGACATTGACCTATCTACTATGCCATAGCACCTTTTTCCTTGCACATAGTAGGGCAAAAACACACACAATAAAATTTCCTTCTGGATAGAGACACCACCAAATGTGACCAATTCTCACGTTTGTTGATCTTGCTGTTGACTTTGGCTATGTATCTTCAATAAATTCTTGTTGGATTGAATTCCATCCTCTGTTTCTAGCTCTTTCCCCTAAGGCTAGACAGAACAAGTCTAGTTCCTTGTCTCAATGGCAATCTTTCCCCAGTTTCTTCAGAGGATTATTATAACATGGCTTGTACCATTTCCCCATTCTCATTATGCTCCTGATGGATATGCTTCAACTGGTCAATATCCTTGCTAAAACATGGCCCCCAGAACCAAATGCAGTGTTTCTTGTGACCTGATAGGATACAATATGGTAGGATTATATAACTACTTCTCTTGATCAGGACACTATGTTCATATTACAATGACATATTTTGCATTTAATTTTTGTCTGCCATATCAGCTGTAGGCCAAGTCAACTTGTAACCAAATAACTTTTTTTTGCCTTAACTGTTCTTGCTCCACATCCCTCCCATCTTATACATACACAATTAATTTTTTTAAAACTCAAATGCATTCATTAACATTCATCTGTTCAGGTTTACCTTGTCTAATTTAATCTCACATTCTAAACTGGATGAATCTAATTTATATTTTTGGATCTCGACTCTGACATCCCTTCATTTATGTGTCATCTAAAACTCTAATAAACACTCAATATACACCTTCTTCCAAGAATAAAAATGTTGATGAGATTAGGGCCAAGAACATAATGCTGCAGCATTCTTCCAGAGACTTCACTCCAGATTTATAGGAATCTACAAATTATCAGTTGTTGGCTCTGATTGTTCCATTAGCTCTGAATCCACTAAGCTATACTATTATCAAGTACATCCTTTGTCATCCTATTGTTAAAAACTTCTTTCCAGGTATGCTCTTGCTTATGCATTTTCTTTTGATCTAGCAACAATATTCAAAAAGAAATGAAGTTAGTATAGCGTGTCTTATTCTTAATGAACCCCTGCTAGTTCCAAGCAATTACTACTTCCTTTAGTGCCCATAAACCTTCCGTTTAATAATGTTTTCAATGCTTTTTCCAGGAATTGAAACTTCCTGGGATTAATACAACAACATTTATTAAAGGAGGAGGAAATGAAATTAGTTAGGACAGGGTACACCTTCACAGAACTTACAGTTTAATAGAGAGGATAAGACACATAAATATGGAGCAACACAGTAAATGTACAATGACTAGCATACAATCACAAAATTTGAAAGCTGAGAGGGACCTACACAAACATAACAGAAATCCTTAGGGTTGTATATCTGACAATTGGTCATGTACTATATAATAACTGTACATGCACAAATGTACTTTCAGACACACATACACAGACATTATATGTGTGTGTCACACACACACACACATAGAAGTTTAAAGAGAGCAAGCTTCTCTGAAAAGCTTGAGAAATAAGATGGGCAGCAAGCATAAGTCTGCCATTAAAATAAGCTTATTTGCTAAAAAAAATTCAGCACCACAGCAGATTCATTCATGTAGATATATATATATGTATCTATATATCTATACATCTATCTATCTATCTATCTATCTATCTATCTATCTATCTCTGTGTAATGGTAATGTAATTTTGAATCTGAAGGTCCCTTGTGTTGGCAAAAGTAGCAGGTACTTAACACTTAGTAACTGATTAAGCCTCTGTTGGGGAAACAGAAGGTATGAACTCCTGTCTCCTGTTGCTGATATAACAGGAAGAGGTTGGCTGAAACAGGAAGTAGCTAAGGTGGAGGCAAAGTCAGAATTTCCTTGAGACCAAGATCTGGTGTCAGAGCAGCTACAGAAGAGAGAATGGAGAACTGAGTCCTGAGAACTTGTAGTGGTGGTGGAGCTTCTTCTGAACAGGATCCCCAGAGCCCAGAGCCAGGAGGCCAGAGCCAGGAGCTGGGGCCAAGAACCAGGAGCCCAGGAGCCTTGAATCTGGAGCCAGGAGCCCAGGAGCCAGGGGCCCAAGTGACTGAAGCATGACTGGGATGCTGAGACTTTGTTTGAGGCTTGGTTGAGCCTTGAATTCCCTGGAGCAGAAATGGTGAGGGATCTGACATGGACCAGACCCTGTGAAGTTAAGTGTGGAGGAGGACCTGACAAGAGAGCTGGTCAAGGAACTGGGAGCTATCTGCCATTGAACCCAGGTGACAGTCTGGTGAATCCAGGTAGAATCAGGGATCATGGAAGGGGATCCAGGGAATCTGAGAACAGGCCCCAAGTCTCCTTGGGTACTGAGTAATTATGGAATTATAGTTTACTAATGACCTCAGGGGTGGAGGATTTTGTGTATGATACTTAGTAAGACTTTGCTGAATAAGTGACTGATTGTACTTTGAGTACTTTGACTATTGTACTTTGAAACTACTGATAAATGACTGATTGAGTTAATCAAGACTTTGCCCCAAGAGTGGAAGACTTTGATACTGCTCATAAGTGACTGATTGAGTTAAATTAAGAGTGGATATTTTACTTTGAGACCATGTTATGAATATTAATTGTGATTTTCTGTGATCAGTTGTAATATTGTGAATGCTGTACCTTAATTTTCCATGGATGTTTTGCTTTTGTTATGGAATAGAGTGATCACTATACTGGGTATTCAGAACCTTAAAAGCTGTTCACAGTAGCAGTTCTTCTGGAAAGCTTCTGTGCATAGCATTACACTACATGAGTTTTCTATTTGACTACAGGGATTGGTACTGATCATGAAACTAGCCAAAATAGACAGACTGACAATGACACAATATAATTTCCCTCTGGATAGAAACACCACCAGAATGTGACAAATTCTTGTGTCTTAGCTGATATTGCTATTGACTTTGGCTATATATCTTTAAGCCTGATATTAGAGGTCTATTGCAATCTGTTGCCACGATTCTTTGCCAGCATTTTCACATAATTCTTTACTTGGGGTGGGAGGTGGGGAAGATAGCTCATCATTTTCCATGCCTGAGGCACTGCCCATTCTTATTGCCTCTAGGCCTTTTTTCACATCATGTCCTTTGCCTAAAATGCTCCCCCCCAAATTCTGATCATTGAAATTCTACCAATACTTTTAGGAGAATAAATATAGGATCTAGGATTTATTGGTATAGGGAACTCCTGGGTAAGGAAACTCCCTCTACTAATACAGATTATATAGTAAGTTATATCTATAGTGACTAGCCCAGAGTCATACAGCCAGCATGTGTCAGAGATAGGACTTGAACTCACATCTTCATGGGTTCAAGACCAGCTTTTTAACCACTTTACACAGTCTTTCCTTCCAGGACTTTATTAAATGTCACTTCTTCTTTAAACTCCCCCTAATTCCTCATGATTAGAAAATAATCTCATCCGACCTCATATAACCTCTGCTTGTGAGTTGAATATTCCCTTATAGATAATAAACTCCCTGAGGAAAGGTACTGTGTTTTAATTAATTTTCACAGGGCCTATAAAATGCTCTGCATATTTTATTTTGTTTAGTTGTTTCAGTTGTATCTGACTCTTCATAACCCCATTTGGAGTTTTCTTGGCAAAGATACTTGAGTGCTTTGCCATTTCCTTCTCCAGCTCATTTTACAGGTGAGGAAACCAAGGCAAACAGGGTAAAATGACTTGCCCAAGGTCACATAGCTAGGAAGTGTCTGAAGCCATATTTGAACACAGGAAGATGAGTCTTCCTGCCTTCAGGCCTAATACACTATTCACTGAAGCACCTAGTTGCCCCTGCAAATAGTAGACTTTAATAGATAATATTTGTTGTACTAAAGGAAAATTTTGAAATGACTAATGTTGGGCTGAAATTAACTTCAATGCTAGTCGTATATATTACATTTGCATTGTTTTTCACTTTGGTAGAATTTGGGGTACACAATCCTGAATTATGAGGCCCCTTACTCCCCCTAAAAATCAAACATAAAGACATTAGATATGTCAGCAGATAATACTATATGCAACTAGATATAGTTCAGCTGTTCATTATAGAACATTTGATCACTTTAAGACCAAAATGTTTTTAGTCCAGAAAAAAGGACATCTTTAGAGGGAGGCTTCCAATATTTCAAAAAATATGATACCTATGAAAGCTATAAATTCATTATTAAAGTTTAATTTTTGGAAAATCAAAGGCACATTCACTTTTGAAAAGTTTTATTCATTTCCAAAATCCAAAGTAGTTTCCTAAAATCAAATTAAAGTTATTTTAAAAAATGTATTATGTACAGGAACCTTTTGAATCAATACATTAGTACCTAGGTCTTAGATAAAAATGTATGATAAGCTATTGGTGAACACTAAACTGTACCAAAATTGAACAGGAAGGGGAAAATGGGTTTGAGGAATTATGTGCTTCCCAAGTTAAATAAAAAGGTTTTTCAATGTTTTATGTACAGGAATCCAACTGAATCAGCCCATTAGTACCCAGATCTTGGATAAAAAATGTATAAGGTAGTGGTGAACATTAAGCTAGACCAAAATTGAATAGGATGGTGAGAATGGGCTGGGTTACATTGGAGAAACTGTGTGCTGTTTTTCAGTGACTCCTGGTTGCTTTTTGACACAAAACACATCTTTTCTCCACCAATATTTCTCAGTTATGTTATAGGAATGCTAATCAATGAGCCCTAATATCTCAGAAAAACTTCAAGTGCTGGTGAGCCAGAGGTCGATGGAAAGATATGTGTTGGGCATAAACAGAGTATAAAATTTTACCAATATGTGTGACAGGTGGTGTTAAAGACATAATTAAAGAATGTTGGACCAGAAAATGAGATGGGATGTTAATTTGAAAAGATATAAGGATAACACAGGAGCAGCCTGATTTACATTTATATCCATAAAATTTGTTAAATTAACCAGAGAAAGGTTTCTTGCATGTTGGGCTTATGGAGGAATACCAAAAGATTTGGACAATATAACAAGGTGAGAAGAAATGGAAGTGGCATTAGTGGAAAAGAAAACCTCCTACCAATGAGATCATAGTCCTTTGAAGGACAGAAGCAAAGGGAGAGCTTACTTAATGATTAACACACACGTGACTCCCTTTACAATGCTTCTAATAGAGAATAACACTAGTATCTGTCTTACAGGATAAGTGTTAAGTGTCTGAGGCTGGAACCAAACTTGGGTCCTCCTGACTCCGGGGCCGGCGCTTAACTCACTGCACCACCTAGCCGCCCCTCAGAGAATTCTTTTATTATGGTTTGGGTTATATTCTTTAATCTATTGTACATCGGAATCCAAAAAATTAATGGTGTCATAGCTCTAGAGATAACATATGCTTATAAAAAGTACCATGAACAGTTTTTTAAAAGTATTTTTCTCTTCCTACCTTCTTCACTTAAATGAGAGGTATCTATTTGACAGTGGAGCCCTTGGGAGGTCATACATCTGTCTCAAGGGTGCTATCATTACTCAGTCATCCTGAGGTAACGACTGCTTTGATTGCTGGTTTTAGACCCTACAGTATGCTCTTCCGAACATCCATGTGGTGGGAAATCTTCATCATTTCAGGACAGATTCACCTTTTAGAAATCGTGAAAAGTGACTCAGAACAAAGTCCAGTGAATGAGGCTGGTGATCAAGCTGGGCAGTAGCAACATTATCCAATACTGAAGTGTAAGATTAATACCTGAAGGGTAAAAAGGGTCATCAATTGGGTCTAAAGGCAGATCCCACAGAAGAAATTAGAAAATATTTAGAACCATTGGCAGCCCCAATGGCTAAAGTGCACAAAGGAATTTCTTTGAAGGATAATTCTCACTCTCACTTCAGAAAGGAAAACAGGGCTATGCAAAACAAACAGGCAGAAGACAGTAAAGGAGGCAGTGTACATACACAAGGAAGGACAGATTCCCCTGGGGAAGTCTCCAGAGCATGAGGGCTGTGGGAGCCTGCTAAATGGGGAAGGATGGGTTATTACAGTGACCTTGCTAACAGGGCTAGCTATTAGGAAGGAAGCTAGTATGTCTTGCACAAAAATGGTTGATAGAACTGACCTAGATGTGGCAGCAAGAGAGCAAATGGAGAGCAATTTGAGTACAATTAGAGTACAGTTAAGACTGGCACGTCTGCAGCTGGCTTTGGGGTCCTGGGTCTTTCTGATCTCAAATCATTATTATGGTGAATGGTGTTGGGGGTGGTGGGGCAGAGCGAGTTCATAGTTCATGATACTCCAGAACTCATATATAATATATACCAGACCTGGAGCAGTAAATCTCCTTATATCAATATGAGAACTAAGGTCAGCTTTAGCCTAGAGCTGTCTATCCAAAGTACATCAGCTGAGCTTACTCCCAATCCTCTATCTCCTGAAAAAGGGCAGCATCCTGTGAAATTTCACATTCTGTGAAATGTATATTCCAATTCATTTGTTAATGAAAATAATCAGTGCTGTTGTTTCATAATTTTACCTGATATAGAAATGTGTACTTTGGTCTTTCTGATTGGATCCTTCATACATCTTTGTCTTTTGAAAAATAAAAGAGCTCGGGACACTGTAAAGAATGTTTTCACAGGGACAGCTGGGTGGCACAGTGAATAGAGCACCAGTACTGGAGTCAGGAGGACCTGAGTTCAAATCTTTCCTCAGACACTTAACACAAAAACTAGCCATGTGACCTTGGGCAAGTCACTTAACCCCAACTGCCTTCCAAAAAGCAAAAAAAAAAAAAAAGGATGTTTACATAAAACTAAATATGGTTAAGTAGAAAAGTAAAGCCACATCTTGTTCCATAAAGCAGTCTTCAAAAAGCATAAACAGATAGCCAACATAGGAAGTCATACCCTTACCTGCATGTGCTCTGCTCAAAGGCATATATATTTTGATTGCTGAAACTTTATAAGATATCTTGGAGCTTATGGGCTAGATTATTTTTTTGAAGGATCATAAAGCTAAGTCACTCTGACTCTCACTGATTGGTCAACAATAGGTCCCAGTTCAAGCCTACTTTGGTCATTTTCAATGGTCTAATGTCTCAGAGGACAGAAACCCTGAAAGTTTTTCCCTCCCAGATTAATTTTTTTTGACTAGGTAGAAGAGGTCATTTTTTGCTCATTTCTTACCTAGCATTAACCATTGATTAGGTGTTGCCTCAGACAAGCTGAGACTTGGAAATGACCTTGAGTAAAAAAGGACAAAGTATCCCACTGCATCCAGGGCTGTTTCTGGTCATCCTGATCTACATCTTGCCATTGGACCCAGATAGCTCTGGAGGAGAGAGTGAGGCTGGTGATTTTGCACAATGCTGCCTCACTTAAATCCAAGTCGCTTACAATTCATGACATTGCCTTCCCGATGTCATGGTCCTTTTCAAGAATAAAAAACAAACAAGATGGAGGAGGCGTCCTCTGTGGCTCACCTTGCCAGTGATGCTTGTAATCACACATGCGCGACAGAGCGATCATCATGGCACAGTACAAAGGCAGAATTGCTGCACAGAGTCTCCAGCTTTTCCCTCGCCCATTCTCTGTGAAACAGTGCAACTTCCCAGCTAGGTAGAAGGTTGTAAAGCCCAGGCCTGAAAATGCAACTGACAAAGAAAAATAAAACATGTTACCCAAAGAAGCAGTTAACAGTAGGTTTTCAAGATCCCTTGATTGAGACTTAAAAGACCTAGTTTCAAGTCCCAGTATCACAATTCCAAACACTTAATTGTAATAACTCCCTGGACATTTTGGAATGTCTTGGAACCTCAGTTTCTCTAGTTGCCAGATGCTGGTGAGACTTTTTCTACCTACCTCACAGGATTGAAGCAGGAAAGCATTTTTGTCAACTACAAAGCATCATATAAAGTTTAGCTCATATCAAGCACCAGAAAATGTCAAACCAATTGGTATATAGTTAAAAACTCTAGCTGTTCAAGAGGTTTCAGATTTAAAAATAATCTGAGCATTCACTTGATTAGTGACTAATTAATCACCATAACATAGTACAGTGGCTTTCCTTAAAGTAACTCAAAAAACAAATGAAGTGCACGTGCTGATTTTATAACATCCCTATGTTTGTACATAGGTGACATTCTCCTTTTCCTGAGGAGTAAATTGAGGCAACAATATGAAATAACCTGGAAACACAGAGAGGCAAAACTAGGAGCAGTTGTGCCTGTCAAGATGATACAAGGACAATTGAACAATTCGGTGACATTGATCCATTTGGTGAATAAATTAAGTTTAGTGAATAAATTAATAAATGAGGAACAGTAGTTTATTTGAATTTTTCAGTCATTTCATTCAATATGGAATCAACCCTGTGTAGGCATAGGATTGTTTTCCCTCATAGACTATACTGTATCATAAAATCAATGTGAATGTTCAATACTGACATTGTTCAGTGGCACTAGATGGTAAATTTCATATCTGCTAATGGTTAGGAAGAATTGAAAGGGAACTCAATGAAGAAACATAAAATATAATATTATGATTTGGAACTATGTTCCCAAGGACAATTGTCAGGAAGCCAAAGTGTTGACATGATTGATGTCAAAGTCAATTTTGTAATATGACCATCCATTTAATAGTTATTCTACATGATTTTAAAGCCTGGTCACATAACCTGATTTTGTAGATAATGTTAGAAACCCTCTTACATGATTGGCCCCTTTTTGAGAATTAATGTATTCAGTGACCCAATTTGTTTATGTCACCATGAACAGTGGACAGGACAATGTACTAGGAATGAGGAGTGGTGGTCTCTAGCCCTACCTCTGCCACTAACTAAATGAATTTAGAAATAGATGATGAGAAGTTTGGAGTAGATGATCTGAAAGTTTCCTTCTAGCTCAAATGTCTATGAATCCATTATTCTAAAAGATCACTTAAATGATCTTTTCCCACTAGAATATTCCTACTCTTTTTAGCAAATATTTACTATTAAAATAGAGAAAAAAATGAAATAATATAGGTAAACCATTCTATTCTACCAGACTGACAAGATGAGTTTGAAGATAACAGCCACTATACCCCAAAATAAACCTTTAATTTTTCCTTGCTGGATCTTCTGATGGCTAAGGCAGAACAAATAACCATGTCAACATTTTAATGCAAACTTCCTTATGTTTCCTGCAAATAGGGTTGTTAACTCTTCTTCAATTACCCTAATAATCTTTTACAATAGGTACTATGTTGATGGCAATGAAAACATATTTCCAAAGGATAAATCATGGAAAATGTAAGTCTGTATATATCTGTCCTGAAAGGTAGGGAGGAGTGAAAACGAAAATCATATAAAATTATCACCATCAAACATTTATCAATAATGTATTCTATACAAGGTTCTGGGTGGGACAGGAAAGAAGTAGAATATGTAGTTTTCTACATTCAAGATGGTTATAATTTTAAAAAGATAATGCTTATATGTAATATTGGTGTGAATACAATCTGTCCCAGAGAAATGACTGTGCCTCAAAACTGAGATACCTTTGAAAAGCAAAAACATTCTGAAGATTATACAAAAACATTGTATAAGATGCTTTTACTGCAAAATTTTTCTTCCATGTATTTAAAAAAAAGACTTTTTAAAGTGGGTTTTGATAATTTAGATTGTCTTCATCACTTTTTTCCTTTTTTTTTTTTTTGGAGGGGGAAGGCAGGGCAATTCGGGTTAAGTGACTTGCCCAAGGTCACACAGCTAGTAAGTGTTAAGTGTCTGAGGCCGGATTAGAACTCAGGTCCTCCAGGGCTTGTGCTCTATTCACTGTGCCACCTAGCTGCCCTCCTCATCATCAATTTTGTTGTCATTCTTTTCTTTCCATTCTTCCCATAACATATCACCAGCATCACATTCCTTTTTTGCTTCCCTATTGTTTATAGTTTTAGCACAGTTAATAATTTCTGTCTTAAAATTCACAGCATAACTGCATCTCTAACCCATCATGATTACTGTTTTCTAACACGTTCATCCACATCTTTGCAATACAAAAAATACATACAACCATTAGACCTGCTTCATAAAACAGTGGGGGGAAAAAACCTTGGAGTAGGAATTCCTATCTTGTTTCAAGTACAATAACTGCCTGTGTTATTGTGACTTGATGGACGAAATCATTACACTTCTCTGGGACTCAGTTTCCTGTTTTGTAAAGTAAGAGTAATATTGATAATACCTACCTCAAAGGGTTGCCGTGAGACTCAGATGAAATAATGCAGATGAATCATTTTGTAATCTTGAAAACACTATGTAATAAATGTCAATTATTATTATTAAACTTGTACCTGAGCAAAAATCCCTTCCTCAGCAATAAATGATAGTGCTATATAATATAAACTATTATCATTATCTATTTCAAATGAGTTAATATATAAAATGCCTTTTAAGCTATAAAATGCTATGTGATTGCGAAATAATAGTAGTATATTTCAGAACCTAGTTAAAACCCTGTATTTTAAAGTCTATTAGTTCTCTACAAATAGATAGCCCGGGGTGAGGGGAAGGCAGTGAGCAGTGGGCATCAGGGAGAAGTCCTTATTACTAGGTCATGGAATGGAAAACCTAGACAATATAGGAAAATAAAAAGTGTTCCAATCAATTTGCCAATCCCATTCCACTTCTAAGTATCAGGAAGTTCAACAAGCCAACTGTCACAGCCAGCCCCAGAAAGAGATAAGGTTTGCTTACTCTTAGAGGTCGATGGCTACCTCTCTCATGGAAGAGAGGGATGGACTTGGGAGCAGAACTGAATTGGAGATGATACCATGATGCTAAAAGTGAAACCAGGAACTGATTCAGAAGACATCAATCCAGAAATGAAGTTAGAAAAGGAATATTGGGAACTTCAAAGTCAAGGCAAAAATGGCTTAGGGAGCACTCAGGAGTGAGGCTGGGGGAAAAGGAAAAGCAGGGAGCAAGGGAAGGTGAAAATATCAGAGAAAGAAGTGTAATAGTTCAGGAAGGGAAGTCATTACCATCGTTGTGGCATGTGGGGAATGTTCATGAGTGACCAGTCAGGTTCATGGTAAAGCTGGCAGTGATGAAGCTAAGTAATTATATCTTGTCTAGTATTGCTGGTATGAATTATACCAGTGGAGTCTGCTGCTAGTTGCCTGATCCTATAGGCAGTATAAGTCAGCTAGGTGGCTTAGTGGAAAGAATGGCTGGCTTAGATCCAGGAACACTCATCTTCCTGAATCTGGCCTCAGACACTAGCTGTGTGACCCTGAGCAAGTCACTTAGCCCAATTCCCTCATCTGCAAAGTGAGTTGGAGAAAGAAATGTCAAACCACACCAGTATCTTTGCCAAGAAAACCCCAAGTGGAGTCACAAAGAGTCAGAGAGACTAAACAACAACAGGCAGTGTAGGGCATAGATAACAATACTCGCTCTGAATAAAGCCTTTGCTTTGCTGTTAGCTAATGAATATTCAAGGAAAGATAAATATATAACACACCTGCATACACGGGGGGATGGCTAGGTAGAACAGAAAAATGCACTGACTTCTAAGTAGGTGAGGTTGGGCTTTCAAAACTTTCACAAATATAGAACTATGGCATATACAATTTTAATTTCCAAAGGTCTCTTTTTTCATTCTTATACACGTAAATGGATTACCTTTTCCAAAAAGAAGTTTTAGGGACCCATGCCCTATCATTCCAAAGATCCTATTAACCCTGAAATGAGAATCTCACAGGTAGTAGAATGACCCAGAAGCTACACAGATGCCCTTCAACTAGTGATATAGTAGTCCTTATCTGAATTTCAGTATGCTTTCTATGCCTGAGATCAGTCTGATGTATTGGAGATAACAATGGATTTGGAGATAAAGGACCTGAGTTTAAATCCAACTCTGATACTTACAATTCCCTTTACCTTCCTGGGTCTTAGTTTCCTTATGTGTAATTGATGGAGATAGGCCTATATGATATCTAATGTTTCATCTCTCTAAATCTTAAGATCATTTAGTTGGTATGTATGTGTGGGTTGGTGTGTATGTGTATACCCATGATTTTAGGCAACCTTTAGTACATATTAGCAGATGAGATAACCCAAAGGAATATGGCACATGTGGCTAAACATGAAGAAAACCACCCAGGAACTCAAGGGTCAAGTTACTCCAACATGAAGAGTTCTTACCAATTGTGCACTCTTTTTTTTTCTTCCACCAAAAACAAAAGGCCAGAGCCACTGTAGTATAATAGACCAGCCTATAAACACTAATGTAGAGGGTCTGCAGGCACGAGCTTTTATTTCCCGTTTGCAGGTGTCTTCCTTAGAGGAGGAGGCTTCCTTGATTTCATGGGCTAGATGTGCCCTCACCTCTTTCGGAAGTTTTATAACACTGAGTACCTCTCTTAGCTTCTTGAGAGTAAGGACTATATCTCACTCTTTAATTTACACACACATACATACATATGCCCACACATACATGTGTGTCCTATGTGACATACATGCTTAGTCCTATGGAAGGCACACATTGACTTTTCAATGAATACGCTTAGCTAATTAATCCATTCAGTCATTATGAAGTTATTCTAAACACACTTTGTGTGTGTTATAAAATCATTGATTGTTGTTGTTGAGTCCACATATTTGATGCTCCAAGGTTTTCCAAGAGTTTTATTCACATTATCTCATTTGACCTTCACAATGACCTTGTGAGGGTTATCATCACCATTTGACAAATGGAAAAACCGAGGCTGAGAAAAATGAAGTGTCCTGTTCATGGTAACAGAGCTAGTATCTAGGCTGCTAGGTGTCACAATTGAGGGAACAATGGACCTGGATTCAGGAGTATCTGAGTTCAAAGGTCTTGGATACTTATTGTGTGACCCTGGATCGAGAATTAAATTTTTTTTATCATTACAAGAATCAAATGAAACAATATTTGTAAAGTGCTTGGCACAGTACCTGACACACAATAAGAATTTAATAAATACTTGTCGCTTTCCCTTGTTCTCTTAAAGTACAGTAAATTTACAGTTTAATAGAATATGACATTGTGCAAATTGATATGATATAAAATAATTCAGAGTTTAATAAGAGAGTATTAACCATGTTTGGGATGAAGTCTGAGGGGTAAAGGTTATTGTCAAGTAGACAGAACAGAGTGGGTTTGTGGAGGTATGGGATAAATAGGAATTCAACAGATGGAGATAATGAGGTGAATATAGAGAACAGAGTGAGTAAAGACAGAGATTCTGAAAGACAGAGGCAGAGTACAGGGATTCAGCCTGGCTGAAGCATCTAAAACTTGGAGAAAAGTCTCTTGACGTAAGGCTCAAAAATCGGATATTGCCAAAATGTGAAAATGTCCTTGTCCAGGGGCGGCTAGGTGGAGCAGTGAGTAGAGCGCCAGCCCCGGAGTCAGGAGGACCTGAGTTTGGTTCCAGCCTCAGACACTTAATACAAAAACAAAACAAAACAAAACAAAACCTAGCCATGTAACCTTGGGCAAGTCACTTAACCCTAATTGCCCTCCACAAAGGCAAAAAAAAAAAAAAAGAAACAAAATTTCCTTGTCCTGGCAGGTGGCAGAAGACTTTGAACTAGAGTCATGGTATTAAAAACAAAAAAGGTGAGGGATGATTCCACTGGTTATAATCCTTCTTTACAACTTGACTAATGTTTAATGTGAAGGTATTTGTAGAACTTGTATCTGACTGCATGCCGCTATGGGGAGGAGAAGGAGAGGGAGAAAATGTGGAACTCAAGGGATTGTGGAACTAAATGTTGTAAACTAAAAGTAAATTAATTAATTATTTTTTAAAAAAGGCAAGGGATGTATTCTTTATGTATTAAAGATAAAGGGGAGTAATGGACAGGGTATGAGTGAAAAAAAGGAAAGGCTTAAACATAACACAAAGTATTGAGCAGAGAATTACCTATACCTGCATTTCCTTAATTTGTTTCACTCATCATCTCTCTAGTCCCTCAATGAATCCTGGAAAAGACTTCCTTCTATTTTTTTAAGTACAATGGAACTTTGAAGGTAATAATGAGTTTCACAACACAGCTTTCCCCCCACAGAGCACAGGACTCCCTTAAGAATAACTGAACAAAGAACAAAGACCAAGACTCTACCAAGCCTGTTTCTGACCTTAATAATGCTGCTTAACTTTCCAAATGAACAGTTTTATAAAGTTTTTTAATGCATCCTATGAATCCAAATCTACCTTTCATTTTGTACAGTATTTTTATAGTTCAAGCAACTGATATTTATCACTCAACAACAACCAATCACTATACTGGTGATAATATTAAAATCTTCTTGAGCTTTCTTTGGGTACCATAGGTATTTAGGTGATGCAGTGGGTACAGTGCATATATACATGTACATATATATGTACATGTATATATATATATACATATATACAGTGCATATACAACTATACTTGGAGTTGGGAAGAAATGACTATGGATCCTCAAATATTAACCAGCTATGAGACCCTGGGCAAGTCACTTAATTTGTGTCTGTCTCAGTTTCCTCAGCTATAAAATAATAGCACTTACCTCCCATGGTTGTTGTAAGAGTAAAATGAGATAGTGTCAGTAAAGTATTTTGAAAACTCTAAAATGTTCTATCAATGCCAGCTATAATTGTTATCATTTACAACATTATTGTATACCTTTAGAATTTATTGAGTACCAATGGAAAACTACAATTAAAGCCATTCACATATGTTCTTAGAATATGATAACTGCAAATAATATGGAAAAGTTGATACTGTAAGCAGTCTCTAAAGGAATAGTTTCCCTATCAGACTTGTGGAGAGGGAAAGACTTTATGCCTAAACAAGAATTAGAGAACATTATAAAATGTAAAATGGATAATTTTGACTACATGAAATTGAAAAGTTTCTGTACAAACAAAGCCAATGTAACCAAGATTAAGAGGGTGGTGGGAAATTGGGAAAGAATCTTTACAACCTATGTCTCTGACAAAGGACTCATTTCTAAAATATACAGAGAATTGAGTCAAATTTATAAGAATACAAATCATTCCCCAATTGATAAATGGTCAAAGGATATGAACAGGCAGTTTTCAGAGAAAGAAATTAAAGATATCTATAAGCACATGAAGAAATGCTCTAATTCACTATTGATTAGAGAAATGCAAATCAAAACAACTCTGAGGTACCACATCTCACCAGTCAGATTGGCTAAGATGACAAAACAGGAAAAACAAATGCTGGAGAGAATGTGGGCAAATTGGAACACTAATGCATTGCTGGTGGAGTTGTGATCCAGCCTTTCTGGAGAGCAATCTGGAATTATGCCCAAAGAGCTATAAATACTTTCATACCCTTTGATCCAGCAATAGCAATCCTAGTATTATATCCCAAAGAGATCATAGAAATGGGAGAAAGACCCATGTGTACAAAAATGTTCATAGCAGCTCTTTCTGTGGTAGCAAAGAATTGGAAATTTAAGGGGGTGCCCATCAATTGAGGAATGGCTGAACAAGTTGTGGTATATGTACATTATGGAATACTATTGTGCTATAAGAAATGAGGAGCAGACGGTCTTCATATTTACCTGGAGAGGCTTAAAAGAACTGCTGCTGAGTGAGAAGAGTAGAACCAGGAGAAATTTGTACGCAATTACAAACACAACGTATGTGTGATGACCAACTTTAATAGACTGGACTCTTCTCAGCAATGCAGTGATATAAGTCAATCCCAAAAGACTCATGATGGAGAGAAATATGTGCATCCAGAGAAATAACTAGAAAGAACTAAGTTTATATCCAGGTGGAAGCAAAATACCGGATCTTTTTCCTTCTCTTATTTGGTTTTATGTCCTCTTTGCCATTTTTTATTCCAGCTGGTACAATCCGTCCTTATAACCTAACTAATGTATAATGTGAAAGTATTTACAGATCCTATACTTGACTATAAGCTGCAATGGGGGGGAGAGGAGGGAAGGGGACAAAATGTGAAACTCAAGAAATTGTGGAATTGAATGCTGTAAACTAAAAGGAAACAAACAAATCAATAAAAAAAAGAATTTGCAGCTCTTCATGGAGAACAAGGACCCAGGGGATGATCTGTTTGATAGACTTAATACATCAACCTTGAACAAACATCTTCAGGACCTGATGGATGGATTGACAGCCAAGGTGTTCAGGACTTACAATGCATCCATCACACTGCGGGAACAACTGAAAGCACTGACCAATGCTGAAGACAACATAGCAGCTAAAATTTTGTCCTACAACCGAGCAAACAGAGCAGTAGCCATTTTATGCAACCATCAGCGGGCAACTCCTAAGACTTTTGAGAAGTCCATGCAAAATCTCCAGACAAAGATCAATGCTAAAAAGGAGCAGATAGCGATGGCAAAACAGGAGCTAAAGAGAGCAAAAGCTGATTCCAAAGCGAGAAAGGATGTCAAATCCAAGAGTAATGTGGACAAGAAGAAAAGCTACTGGCCAGGTTAAAAGAACAGCTCATGAAGCTGTGCACCCAAGCCACAGACAAAGAAGAAAATAAGCAGGTTGCCCTGGCTACCTCCAAACTCAACTATTTGGATCCCAGGATTAGCGTCGGCTGGTGTAAGAAGTTTGGAGTGCCAGTGGAGAAGATTTATAATAAAACCCAGAGGGAGAAGTTTGCCTGGGCAATTGATATGGCAGATGGAGAGTTTGAGTTCTAAGCTAGTATTTCTGTAACTATTTTTGAATTGTTGAGGTTTTAAATTATTAAACAACATTTAGAGGGAAAAAATGTCCCAGAAATGTAAAAAATAATAATAATAATATAGAAAAGCTGAATAAGCATTCATTTTGTAGATAAATTTAAGTTTTAAAACTAAAGCTATAAAGTTTTAAACATTTTTGTAATATACATCCTAGCATCCCAAAGGTGATCTTTTTTTTTTCATTTTTCAAATGCTTTATTAACTTCTGATTTACATCATTATTTCCTCCAGATTTTGAGTGACAAATTTTCTCCCCGTTTTTCCCCTACACACTGCCCCAAAATAGCAAAAACCTACCTATCCCCTTCTCTAATCTGCTCTCTCCCATATTTTCTCCCATACCCCCTTTCGACTTTTCCAGTAGGGCATGTTGGATCTCTATGCCCCATTAAAATAGTATTAATAATAGTATATATATATATATATATATATGTATATGTATATATAAACATTTGATTTTAAAAATGGATTCCAGATTCATTCCCTTCCTCCCTTGTCACCCACACTTACTGGGAAGATAAGCAGTTCAGTATAGGTTGTACATGTGTGGCTAATGTAAAACAATAACATAGTAGATATATTGTAAAAAATTGACTATATTTCCCTCCCTCCTATCCCACCTCCCACTTGTTCTATTCTCTACTTTGATCCTGTCCCTTTTCAAAAGTAGGTGCTCCCAACTTCCCTCCCCCCAGACTTTCCTCCCTTCCATCAACCCCCCTCTCATTCCCTTCTTCTCCTACTCTCCTGTAGGGTGAGATACCCTATTTAGTGTGTATTTCATTCCCTCCTCAAGCCAAATTCAATGGGAATAAGGTTGACCCATTCCCTTTTGCCTTCCTGTTTTTCCCCTCCATTGTAACCATTTCCCCTTGCCTCTTCTACATGAGATAGTTTACCCCATTCTGTCTCTCCCCATCTCCTCTCATTATATTCCTCTCTCACCTCTTAATTTCACCTTTTAAGTATCTTCTCTTCCTATTAAATTGGTCCTGTGCCCTCTATCAATGTATACCTGTAAACATATATACACACATTCACATATGTATTCATATGCCCATATACCCTCATATATAGATATATACATGTACATTATATATATACATATTTCTATTCCCTTCAACTATTTTCATACTGAGAAAAGTTTCATCAGTTACAATTATTGTTTTTCCATATAGAAATGTTAATAGTTCAACTTTGATAAGTTCCTTATGATTTCTTTTCCCTGTTTACCTTCTCATGATTCTCTTGCTTCTTATATCTGAATGTCAAATTTAATATTCAACTCTGGTTTTCTCATCAAGAATGCTTGAAAGTTCTCTATTCCACTGAATGACCATATTTTCCCCTGAAACATGATACTCAGTTTTGCTGGGTAGGTGATTCTTGGTTTTAATCCCAGCTCCTTTGCCCTCCAGAATATCATATTCCAAGCCATTCGATCCCTCAGTGTAGAAGCTGCCAGATACTGGGTTATCCTGATTGTGTTTCCACAATATTCAAATTGTTTCTTCCTGGCTGCTTGTAATATTCTCTCCTTGATCTGGGAATTTCAGAACCTTGCTATAATATTGCTAGGAGTTTTCTTTTTGGGATCTTTTTCAGGAGGTGATCGGTGAATTCTTTCAACCTCTATTTTGCCCTCTGGTTCTAAAACATCAGGGCAGTTTTCTTTGAGAACCTCCTGGAGGATGATTTCTAGGTTCTTACTTTGATCATGGCTTTCAGGTAGTCCAATAATTTTTAAATTATCTCTCCTGGATCTATTTTTCAGGTCAGTGGTTTTTCCCATGAAATATTTCATATTGCCTTCTATTCTTTCATTTATTTGGATCTGTTTAACAGCATCTTGATTTCTCATAAAGTCATTAGCTTCCATTTGCTCCAATCTAATTCTGAAGCAATGATTCTCCTCATTGAGCTTTTGAGATTCTTTATCCATCTGGCAAATTCGGCTTTTTAAGGCATTCTTCTCCTCATTGCCTTTTTTGAGCCTCTTTTGCCATTTGAGTTAGTCTGTTTTTTAAGGTGTGATTTTCCTCAGTCAGGCTGTTGACTCTCATTTCATAATTTTCTTGCATTGTTCTCATTTCTCTTCCCAATTTTTCCTCCACTTCTCTTACCTGCTTCTTAAGGTCCTCCTCTCTGGCCTGTAACCAGCTCGTGTTTTCCTTTGAAGCTTTTGGTGCAGGAGTTCTGACTTCATTGTCTTCCTCCTATTCCATGCTTTGCTCCCTAGACCCCAAAATAGGAGTCTAATGTTGGAATCTTCTGTCTGCTTTGTTTTCTTTGCCTTCTCATGTTGCCCCTCAGTCACTTGACCCCTGGGCTTTTTGCCAGAGTAGGACTCTGCCACCAGACAGGGGAGCTTTTGTCCCAAATGCTGGGGTTTTCTCAGCTGCCAGAGGTATTAGATGGGTGCTCTCTCTGAGGCCTCCACACGCTCTGGCAAACTGGACACACACCCCAGGACCTCCACCCTAGACTGCAATCCAGATCCAAGTAGATTAAAGCAAGAGTGATTACCCCTTATACTGGTTGCTTGTTCCCCCTACACTCTGCAGGCCAGGAGCTGAAGCTGCTATGTGGAGCTGGCTGTCCGTGCCAGCGTCTCAGTGGCTTCTCACCCCAGGGGCAAAAGCCAACATACTCCCTCTTATTGGGTCCCAAAGTCCAGACTGCACTGACCTCTTACTTTGTCCTTTGCATCTGTGTGTTGATAATTCTGGAAATGGACACAGCTGCTGCTGATCTGGAGTCCCTCATGCTGGCGGCTGGTCAGACCCGCCCTGGGGCTAAAATCTCCAGCTCATGGCAGACCTGTGCTCGACTCCCAAAGCACTACACTGGCTGATTCCTCCCAGCCTGCCTTGCTGTCCTGAGTGGGAGGTTAGCTTCTCTATGTCGTTTTGTGGGTTCTGCAGCTCCAAAGTTTGTTCAGAGTCCCCTTTTTACATTGATTGGGGAAGGTAGAAGCTGGAGCGGCTTGGAGGTCGTGCTTCTACTCAACCATCTTGACTCCACCCTTGGTCATTTTTGTCTAGGGATTCATTTCTTTTTTTTCCCTATGACAATGTTTTATTTTAAGAATGTTGGTTTGGGGGTGCCTAGGTGGCACAGTGAATAGAGCACTGGTCTTGGAGTCAGGAGGACCTGAGTTCAACTCCAGCCTCAGACATTTAACACTTACTAGCCCTGTGACCTTTGGCAAGTCACTTAACCTCAATTGCCCTGCCTAAAAGCAAAACAAAAACAAACAGAAAAGAATGTTGGTTTCTATCAAATGTATTTACATCACCTCCCTTTTTTCTTCGCAGAGTTGAGGACTCTAGCTGAGCATACTTACATATACCAAGAGAAACAGTTTATATGATGATTGGTTGAACTGCTTTTTTTTTCTCTTAATTTTTTGTTATGAACAATTGCTCACTACTAGGGTTACAGGGTGTATTATGTTGGAAAATAAAGGTCATATAGAGAAAAACAAAATATATGTATAAAAATAAGATTTAAATGTGTTTGTATTGCAAATTTTGTATTAGAAGTCACCATTTCAAAATATTCCTTTGGTGCCACCAACAAATTTCACCTTCAACCAAAATACATTCTAAATTATAGTTGTGTGTAACGATTGACTATAACAAAGACAGGATCATATTTCTCCATTGCTCAAAATCCTTTATTGGTTCCCATTGCCTCTAAGATAAAATATAAATCCTCAGTTTGATATTTAAGGCCCTCCAGAATCTGGCTCTCATCTACTTTTCTGGTATTTTTCTCATATTAATCTCTTTAACAGACTGTTCCATCCAAATCAGACTAGTAGCTTTTCTGTGCACCTGTATGCAAATGACTCATAGACATATAGATTCAACCCTCATCTCTCTCCTAAGCTCCAGTTTTACATCATCAATTGCCAACTGGACATTTTGAAGCAGATGATTCACAGGCAACTCAAATTCAACTTGCCCAAAGTGTTTCCATTATTTTTTTCCCTAAAACCACCCTACTTCTCAACTTCTCTATTTTTGTCAATGGCCTTACCAAAATTCTAGTAACTGAGGTTCAAAACTTCAATGTCATCTTCAGTTTCTTCCTAGTGCTCTTCCTATTAAAACCTTCAATTTATTTTGTATATGCCTACACATGAACATGTTTTTGTCCTGATAAAATGTAAGCTTCTCTAAGACAGGGTATATTTAATTTTGGCTTGATATTATCAGTTCCTGAAACGTAGCAAGCATGTAATAAGTAAACATAGTAAGTTCCTGAAACTCAATAAATGCATGTTAAGGGATTGAATGAATATTGTCCTGATTTGTCACTTAATCTCCTCCCTCTATGCATCTGCAGAGGCCGTTGCCCATGCCTGTACCATACTACCTTCTTCTATCTATTTCACAGACATATAAAATACTTGTTTTCTTTCCAGGCTCAGTTCAGGTGCTCTCACTTCTGGGAAGTTTTTGCTAGTGTTTTCTCCCTATTTGAATGATCTTGGATTTGACATGTGTCTATACATGTATAACCTCTCTGAACTTTAGTTTCTCCATCTGTAAAATGGGATAAAAGTTGCTTTGAAGGTCACAATGAGATATTGCCAGTAAAATGTGTGACAAATCTGGAAGCAACATATCAATTTTAGTTATTGGTGTTATTATTTTTAAAATAATGTAGCTTCTCTAGCTGCAAAATATTAAGAAACCCTTATGAAGCCTCCTCACTGTTCTATGGAAACTTACTTTTTCTCACTTAATAGTATTTTATTCTTTCCAATTACATGTAAAGATAGCTTTCAACATTTACTTTTATAATATTTTGTGTTCCAATTTTTTTTTCTCCCTCCCCTTGGCACTCCCCAAAATGGCTAGCAATCTGCTACAGGCTATTCATGTACAATCTTTATGGAAAGTTACAACATAAAAGAGCAAAGATTTGAATGGGACCCAAGAGATTTTTTTTACAAAAAAAGGAACTTTTTACAAAAGAGGAACCTGCTTAGAGAACAGAAGCAATTTAACCAAGATCACACAGATAGGAGATGCTAAAGCCAGAATTCCAAACCATGTCCTCTGACTCCAGATCCCAATATTCATTCTGCCATACAATACTGCTGCTGGTAGAGAGAGAGGAAACTCATGGACTGTCATGGTGGCTAAGTGCTTATGATTAAAGGAGAAATGAATTAATATCCATCCATAGAAGTAGAAAATTCTTCAATTGAATTCATGATCATTTTGTTAACTTTGTTTATGAATGTTCTACTATAAATATGTTATCTCAAGGATTCGGGAGGTAAGGTATGAATGGGGACTCTTGGTCCTTTAAGCTGACACATGGATTTTACCAGACACTCTAATAGTAGGAGCTGTCATAAGAACACCATAAGAATCATCTAAGAAAAAATCAAGACAACCAGAGGTTTAAACGAGACACTGATGTACGTTGCAGTAGGATTATCACCTTAAAAACAAAGGAATTATCCACTGGGACTTGGCCTAGGCATGGATGATGTTACTGAATGCCAATGATATTATACTGAGGTTAAGCAATCAAAGAGAGGTGCTATCTAGGACTGAGGTTTGAATAACATTTGGGAAAGGGCAAGGAAGGAACAATGTCTATATGCATTAGGGAAATGGGATATGGCTTATTGAATATGTGGAACTATATCCAGAGGGAAAGCTGAACTTAGACAATGCATGCATAACAAACCCATTCCTTATAGTTTTTAGATAGAGCTAGGGAAGACCAATAAAGTATTCAGATAAATCTAAGTTTCCTTTGCATTGCAACATGACCCCGAAAAGACATAAAAGAGAGGTGGGTAGGGTTAGGGTGTAGCGTGTAAGATATAATCATCCATTGCTAAGCACAGTGCCTACACACTTAATAGGTTCTAGATAGATGTTGGATAATTGAATGGATAAGAGGCATCACTTGGGGATGAGCAGATGGTGAGATGGGGCTTAGAAGTTACAAATAACAATGGAGTTTCATTTAAGTTTTCCAAGGCTTGAACTACAAGGTGCGTGTATGTGTATGTGTATGTGTATGTGTATGTGTATGTGTATGTGTGTGTGTATATACTTTTATCTAAGACCTAAAGAACAACCATGATCTTTTTCTAAAAAATCTGTTTTCAGTTTGCTCCTTTGGAAAAAAATGATAAGTGATTTGATTGGCATATCACTGCCCACACATGACAACTCTCCTGGGTAGCATTGCTCATTCTTAATTTCTTTTGCTAACCAACTCAACTCTATTCCATCTTTTCACACTGTCATGTGAGGATGAAGATAGAGGAGGGGAAGGGAAGCTGTCTCCTTAGGGGCATTGGCCATTAAAAAATGCTGAGTTTTCTTGTAAGAGATAATGAACTTTATGATTTTCTGATCTAATAGTTTAATGCATATATCCTTTCAATTAGAATTAGTGGATTTTTCAGACTTTCTTACGTTTTGCATCAGAATGGTGCAGTGGAAATAATTTTGGATTTTGAGACAGAGGATCAAGGTTCCATTTCCACCTCTGACATTTAGTATCCCTGTGACCCTTGGAAAATATTACTTAATCTCCATGGGCCTCAGTATTTCATCTGGAAAAAATGAGTGGATTGGATCAGATGACCTCTGAAAGCCCTTCTAGCTCTTCATGTATGATTCTATGAGTCCTTAAATCTCGGCTTGTAATTTAGACATGAATAACTAGACTAAATGACCTCTAAGGTCCCTTCAATTTTGAGTCTATGTCCCCATGCCCTACCCCAGTGAAGAGCCCTATTTACAAACTCTTTAGCTGAAGCAAACATATGATCTTTGATGGTGATGAAATGGGGATCTCTGAAAAACAAAAACAAAAACATGGGTGCAGCAATACATACATAGCCAAAATGGTCTGGAAACTTTAAACAATGATTCTTCTCTTAGCATAAATCAACAGTACATTTTGCATGTCCATACTTTCTTTTTTTTACAAGATGGATGCAGTTAGTTAACTGCCAAAAATATCCCATGGTTTTTTGGCTGACTCTGTGAGAGCATTTGCTCCCTCTGTCTAATCTCCTGGTTCCATTTGCTCCCCATTCTGCTAGTGATGCATTATAATTTAGACTGACCTCTACACTAAAAGTCTCTGGCTCATTATTTGCAAAACAGATGAAAATCTATTTCTTTGGGTAACTGCAGAAGCATCACCTGACATGTTCCAAAAGAACTCTGTTTCCCTTTCCATAAGCAAAAATAAAGTTTTCAAAGTTTTCAAAAGATATATTTGGTATCCTTTCTTGTTGTCAGCATGGGCCTGACCAGTGGGGTCACTTAGTTCCTTTTGATGCCTTATTTAGTGCCCATGGCTAGTTTTAAAATCATAACTTTGTACTTATCTGCCCTGCGAGGTTAGGCTGTCACTAGGTTTCTGGGTGACATGATGTTCCAATGACAGGCTGTGGCTTCTGTCTGACATTTTCACACTAATTCCTATGTGTCTACCAGGCCTAAAGGCTCTCAGCCTGTCGGCAGAGCACCCCTCTGGGTACTGGAAATACATTTCAGCTCCAAGGAAATATTGATTCTTGGCTTACTGATTTCCTAATTTCTCCTTCTGGTGTAGATAAGGATAAAAAGGACCACAAATTCCTATGATTTCATGACATTAACCTGGTATCTCATCTATTAAATGAGAGGGGTCAGATCAGAGGATCTCAAAGTACCTGTCCAGCTCCAGATTGCCAAGATATGGTTCAGATTAGAACTCAGCGGGGGGGAGAAAAAGAAGAAAATGTTTTCAAAATAGGCTTTGGCACTGGGAGGAAAAAAAGACATCTTGTTCTTTTCAGAAAGAAAGTATGACATTGAGACACAGATTAACTGTAAAAGAAGTAATTCTGCTATGGAAGAAGTTGTGTAATGTTTAACTTCGCTCCCTGGGTGATGATCTTTTAAATGATAAAGATTGCTATGTGTACGACTGAGAAAGGCATTTTGTCAACAGTACAGACAGAATAATGGGAGTTTAGGGAAAAGGAGTTTAACTATGTTGAATCTATCCTCTTTAGCTAATGTTATTGGAAAGAATAGGCCAATACAAAGATCACTTCGCTCCATCCATGGTTAGAGGTTAGTGTAATTATAATAACTCACAGACAGCACTTCACAGTTTTAAAGGCTCAGCGTATATGACGGCATTGAGAGATATCTTGATACAGTGAAAAGAGAATTGGATTTAGATTCAGAGGACCTTGGTTCAGAGTCTGACTCTAGCATTTATCACCTGAGTGACTTTACTTGGGGGAAGGGAAAGGAATAAGCATTTGTATAATACCTACTATTTGCTGGGTACTGTGTGCTCAGCTAGTTTCTCTCTCTCTCTGTCTCTCTGTCTCTCTCTCTCTAATACACAGAAACACACACATATACACGCATATATACATATATAAAATCTCATTTCATGCTGACAGCAACTCTGTGAGATAAATACTATTATTATCTCCATTTTACAGTTTAAGAAAACTGAGGTAAACAGTTTCAGTGACTTGCCCAGGATCCCATAGCTAGTAAGTATCTGAGGCCTAGATTTGAACTCAGGCATTCTTGACTCCAGGCCTGGAGCTCTATCCAGATAACTACTCACCTCATCTATTGGGAGCCTCACTTTGTACATCTATAAAATGAGAGAGTTGGGTGAGATGGCCTTGGAGGTATTTTCTTGCTCTAAATGTATTGTTCTATATCATTTTATGCCCATGAAAAAAGCCTCGTGAAGTAGATGCTGCAAGTGTTATGGCCCCTGTTTAATAGATGAAGGAAATGAGGCTCAGAAACATTCAAAGGTTCAAGGTTTAGTAGCTTAAAACTACCCAAAACTGTTTGGACACCTGAAACAGGAACCACACACCCAGAGAAGCACCTTTGGGCTTGAGATGTTCTCCTATTAATCAAATGAAAATGTCTACAATGAGTTGCAGAATCAAACATATGCTCCCTTGCCTTCACAATATATTGCAGGATTTCTTGGCTGAAGGTGCCTGACTGTAAATATTTATATAATGCTTGGGCTGTGAAGTCCTAAGGTGCCACTTTATGTAGATAAACAAGGAATAAAATGGGAGCTGCCAGGGACTCCCTAGTAACCCAGCCCTTTCCCCATCACTCCATCCACTTTCTATCTATGAGGGCAAGTCTAGAGCTTGTCTACACTTAGTATCTTGTCCAACCCCGAGTAATACCCTGTGAGAAGATGCTTAATAAATGTTTGTTGTTGTCATTCTGAAGACTCTTCTAAAAGTGCGTAACTGAGGGGGGAGGGGGACGAAGGGAGGGAGTAGAGGAAAGAGAACCTGGGCTAGATAGCAACAAATTAGAAAATTGGCAAACAACGCTTTACAAAACAGCCTTGGTAACAATCAGAGAAAATGGCATCCTGTTTTCTGTTGCACTTGACACTTTCACTGATTACCGCGCATTTCCCTCAAACAAATTGATCCTTTTAGACATTAAGAACTGAATAGTGGTCTAATGAGGCAATTGGTACAGATTTTCATTTCACAATGTTCAAAGAGTGAGCATTAAGTTCTCCTGAAGGGAAATGCACAATGCCAGATGGTTGCGTAAATCTTCATGTTAAAACATGTTATGAGGAGGAAGATGGAAACACTGTTCCATAACAGGGAAATGGAGTACAGTGGGAAGATCATTGGCCTTGGAATCAAAGGGACCTAGGTTTGGTTCCTGCTTCTGCCACTTACTGACTGTGTGACCTTGGCCGAGTCCGCTGATCTCTCTGCACCTCCATTTCCTCAGCAGTAAGACTGACCAGGTAGTTTCTGAGGACCACTCCTGCTCTAATTCTATGATTTCAAGTGTATCTTCAACCAAGAGGGTTAGTATCACTTAAGCTATGGCACCATGCCCCTGCTTGTATAGCTTGGCATACTGGAAAGGACTCTAGACTTCAAAACAGGAGACCAAAGATGCAAATATGATTCTCTTACTAACTCCTTGGGCAAGATGCAACTTTTCTGGGGTTCAGTAGAACTCAGCACTAACAGCACTCATACTGTGTCATTAAAGAGCTGTAGTATTAAATAGGCTTTCACTGTCATACAGTAACACACTACCCTCCTGGCCCTGCCTTCTACAGTGTGAAGAGGTGTTAGCTAAGCACTAGGTATTTTAATATTTACATGATTTTATAATATTCAAATGTTTAGATATATGAAATGAAACAGTGTGTCATAGAAGATGGAGCTCCAGATCCCTTGACAAGAAAACCTAGGAGTTCTGTGACCCTGGGCAAGTCACATCATCTCTTGGTGCTCTGGGTGTCAAGCATCACTGGGAGAGAGAGTTTTCTCTACCACTAAAATCACAGGTCTGGCCCAAATATATCTGCACATGTGTATGTGTGTGCATATCTATATCTATGTACACACATGTATGCAGGTGCAATGTGTATATACTTGTATCATATGCTTATGTGTGAATTTATGTAAATACATGTACACATAAACATGCATATATGTGTGCATTTTTGTGTGTAGTTGTTTTTCAGTTTTGTCCAACTCTTTGTGAATCCTTCTTGGGTTTTCTCAGTAAAAATGCTGGAGTAGTTTGCCATTTCCTTCTCCAATTCATTTTACAGGTGAGGAAACTGAGGCAAACAAGGTTAAATGAATTGCCTAGAGTCACAATAAATGTCTGAAGGCAGATTTGAACTCAGGAAGATGTTTTCCTGACACCAGACCCAGCACTCTTTCCACGGAACCACCTAGCTGACCCATATATGTGTGTGTTCTCTCTCTCTCTCTCTCTCTCTCTCTCTCTCTCTCTCTCTCTCTCTGGTTTTATCACTGTCTTCTTATTTTATTTTTTTTAGAAAATAAGATATGTTAAGTGGCCATTTGGATTCGCTCATTAATGAATGGATTTATCTAACAAAAAAACCTAGTCAAATCACTGTAATTATAGCAGAGAGCCTCAGGTCTGTAGCTCATCTGTCACCTAAACAGTTCTCTCACTGCTGATGAAAACAGGATTACTCTTCATGAAATTACTGACAGAAAATAATTAACAATTTTGATTTAGCTACTCAACTATAATGGCAATTGAAGGAGTAAAATTTGGTATAAATGATCAAAAAGTCTCATTTCAATCCCAAATGAAATGACCATAAATGATTTTAAAATATCTTGTCTCCAATTCAGAAGGAGCAGGATCATTTTAGTCAAAGGATGGAACAAACTTCTGAATTTTTTCTGAGAGAGTGAAGAGATTTAGGGGGGAATATTTCTAATTCTTTTATCTCTTCTGATCCACATATCCATCTTTTATCAGAATTTTTCTTTCTTTTCTGGCAAAAGCTGTGTTTAGATAAGCAAAATAAATGGGGAAGTGAAAACCTAAAGGATTCAAAACTTTGTAATCATCTTGTCCAATCCAGGTCTGTAAAAAGAATCCCCTCTATAAGAAAGCTAAATTGTCATCCAGTCCTCACTTAAAAGATTTCCAATGAAGGGGAGCCTTCTACTTCCTAAGGCAGCAAGTTTCTCCACTGGATCGTTTTAATCTTTCGAAAATCCTTCTTGTCATCAAGACTAAATTTGGCTCTCTGTTAGTTTGGCCCATTCCTCCTAGCTCTGCCCCTGGGGACAAGGAGATCAAATCCAATCCCTCTTCCATATGTCCTGATAGTCCTTCAGGAACTTGAAAATACCATGGTCAAGTGGAAAGGGCTGAATTTGAAATTAAAAAAAAAACAGGCATTGAGTCTCAGTTCCATTGTTTAACTCTCTTCTGACTTTGGGAACTCAATCAATAAGAAGTCACTTGTTAAATGCTTCCTATGTGCCACTCAATGCATCAAAAGCACAAAAGGTGGGGGGGCAGAGTCAAGATGGTGGAGTAGAAACAGGACTTCTGAGGGGCTCCAGCTTCCACCTCACCCAATTCATGTAAAAGGTGACCCTGAAGAAACTTTGGAGCTATAGAACCCACAAAATGACACAGAGAAGGTAACCGCCTGCTGAGGACAGCCCGGCAGGCAAGCAAGAATCAGCCAACACAGCACTCTGGGAGCCAACCCCAACCTGGATCGATCCCTAGTCCCGCTCGAGCCAGAGGTCTTAGCCCCAGGGCTCCTGATCAGCCACCAGCTGGAGGGAATTCAGATCACCAGCAGCTGTGGCCATTTCCAGAATTATCAACACATAGATGGTAAGGACAAAATGAGAGGTCAGTGCAGTGTGGACTTTGGTATCCAGTAGTTTGGGAGTGCAGTCTGGCCTTTATCCCCTGGAGGGAGAAGCCGCTGAGGCTCTGTGCCCGTGAAGCTGCCGCCACATGGCAGCTTCAGCTCCTGACCTGCAGATTGTAGGGGGACCAAGCGACCAGTCTGAGGGGTAATCACTCTTGCTTTAACCTGTTTTGATATGGATGGCAGTCTAGGGTGGAGATACTGTAGTGTGTGACCAGCTTGCCAGAACGTGTGGAGGCTTCAGAGAGGGCACCCAAGTACTACCCTCAGCTGCTGAGAAAATCCCAGTGATTGGGATGAAGGCCCCTGTCTGGTAGCAGACCCCTACTGTGGCAAAAAGCCCAAAAGTCAAGTAATTGAGTGGCAACATGAGCAGGCAAAGGAAGCAAAGCAAACAGAGCAACCCAACTTTATACTCCTTCTGGGGGGACAAAATGGATCAAAGCATGGATTAGGAGGAAGACAGTGAAGTCAGAACTCCTGCAACAAAAGCTTCCAAGAAAAATACGAGCTGGTTACAGGCCATAGAGGACCTTAAGAAGGATTTTGAAAACCAAATAACAGAAGTGGAGGAAAAATTGGGAAGAGAAATGAGAACGATTGCAAGAAAATTATGAAATGAGAGTCAACAACTTGACTGAAGAAATTAACACCTTAAAAATAGATTAACAAATGGCAAAAGAGGCTCAAAAAGCCAATGAGGAGAAGAATGCCTTAAAAAGCCAAATTTGCCAGATGGAAAAAGAATCTCAAAAGCTCACTGAAGAGAATCATTCCTTCAGAATTAGATTGGAGCAAATGGAAGCTAGTGAGTGTATGAGAAATCAAGATGCTCATACAGATCCAATCAAATGAAAGAATAGAAGGCAATGTAAAATATATCATTGGGAAAACCACTGACCTGGAAAATAGATCCAGGAGAGATATTTTAAAAATTATTGGACTACCTGAAAGCCATGACCAAAAAAACCTAAAAACCTTGAAATCATCCTTCAAGAAATTCTCAAGTAAAATTGCCCTGATGTTTTAGAACCAGAGGACAAAATAGAGTTTCAAAGAATCCACTAATCACATCTTGAAAAAGATCACAAAAAGAAAATTCCTAGGAATATTATAGCCAGGTTCCAGAATTCCCAGATCAAGGAGAGAATATTAGGACTAGCCAAGAAGAAACAATTTGAATATTGAGGAAACACAATCAGGATAACAAAGATCTGGCAGCTTCTACACTGAGGGATCGAAGGACTTGGAATATGATATTCTGGAGGTCAAAGGAGCTGAGATTAAAACCAATAATCACCTACCCAGCAAAACTGAGTATCATGTTTCAGGGGAAAATATGGTCATTCAGTGGAATAGAGAACTTTCAAGCATTCTTGATGAGAAAACCAGAGTTGAATATTAAATTTGACATTCAGATACAAGAAGCAAGAGAAGCATGAGAAGATAAACAGGGAAAAGAAATCATAAGGAACTTATCAAAGTTGAACTATTTACATTCATACATGGAAAAACAATAATTGTAACTGTAATAGTAATGGAATTTAAAGATCTCCCTGTATTGGATTTACTTTTGGATTGATTGTGTTAAACCCAGAGATTGTGAATCCCTCTTGTGGGATGGACTTGTTGACATGAAAAGAGAGGGCTGAACAGGGAGGAGCTGGTGACGTGAATTTAGAGAGGCAGAAGAATTTTTTGGAAGCAACATCGTGGAGGCAGAGAGAGATGGAGAGGATTGCTGAGGGCCAGTTTGAACTGTCCAGGACTTTTGAGAGCTACCACTCAGAGCTACCAAGGACTGAGGAGATATGGCTGTTATGCTGGTACTTTGTCTGTCTGTTTTGATGTTTTGCCAGATTCATCCACTGGTGAAGCACACTCCTGTTGTTGCAGAGGTCGTGGAACCTTGCTGTTGCTTAAGGGGTCCTGAGACTGTTCTACAGACAGAGAGCAAATTGCACCCACTGGTGAAGGCCAATGCTGTTGTTTCAGAGGTCCTGGAACCTTGCTGTTGGTTCAGAAGCCCTGAAGAAGGATTTTCTTGTTGTATGTTTACAGAAATCTTGGAAGAGGGTTTTGCTAATGTTTTCGGGGGTCCTAGGACTGTTCTTTGTATCCCCAGGAACAAAAATTGCTAAGAACTTGCCTCGGTTCAAGATGAAAAAAATACCTCTCTTTGGGTATTAAATGCTGTGCTTAAGCTTGTTGTAACTCTGGGGTGGATGGCCTATTCAGTTGTGATCCAAGGGTGAGAAACTTTTGAATTTTTTGTGCTCTGTGACTGACCAAATGAATGTACTTTGCTTATGATTGGAAACTAACCTTCATTTGAGAAGAGGGGCTTTGTGATTGACTAAATGAATGCAATGTCCAGGGGTGGAGTAGTAATTGGAGATTATTGAATTATACTTGGTGAATGATGTATTTTGAATTATGCTATATTTTGATTTTCTCTGTTCTTAATTTGTCACTGAATAAAATGGAGAGCAGCTGTGCTGGTATTTTGAATCTTGGGAAGTTGCCTTTGCTTGGCATTACATTAACTTATGAAACTTTCTGAGTATAAGAATAGTTGAAGGGAATAGAAATGTACATATACACACACATACACATATGTCTATATAGGAGGGTATATGGGCATATGAATACATATGTGAATGTGTGTATATATGTGTACAGGTATACATAGACAGAGGGCACAGGACCAATTTAACAGGAAGGGATGATACTTAAAAGGTGAAATTAAGAGGTGAGAGAGGAATATAATGAGAGGAGATGGGGAGAGACAGAATGGGCTAACCTATCTCATATAGAAGAGGCAAGGGAAAATGGTTACAATGGAGGGAAAGAACAAGAAGGCAAAAGGGAATGGGTCAACCTTATTCTCATTGAATTTGGCTTAGGGAAGGAATGACATACACACTAAATAGGGTATCTCACCCTCCAGGAGAGTAGGGGGGAAGGGGATGAGAGGGGGGATGATAGAAGGGAGGGTAGTCTAGCAGGGAGGGAAGTTGGAAGCACACACTTTTGAAAAGGTACAGGATCAAAAGTAGAGAATAGAACAAGTGGGAGGTGGGATAGCAGGGAGGGAAATATAGTCAGTCTTTTACAATATATCTACTATGGTAATGTTTTACATAGCTACACATGTACAACCTATATTGAACTGCTTATCTTTCCAATAAGGGTGGGTGACAAGGGAGGAAGGGAATGAATCTGGAATTCAAAGTTTTAAAATCAAATATTAAAATGTGTATATATACATATATATATATATATATTATTAATATTATTTTACATGTAACTGGGATAAATGGGATACAGGCACTGGGGCATAGAGATCCACCGTGCCCTACTGGAAAGTCAAAGGGGGGTATGGGAGAAGATATGGGAGAGAGCATATTGGAGGAGGGGATATCCAGTGGGATTGCTATTTTGGGGTGGTGGGTAGGGGGAAAACGGGGAGAAAATTTGTAACTCAAAATCTTGCAGAAATGAATGATTTAAACTATAAGTTAATAAAGCATTTGAATAATAAAATTTTTAAAAAGCACAAATGGTTCCTTATTTCATGAAGCTTAAGTTCTGAGTGTGTCATAGCCTCTTCATCTGTACAATGATGGGAGTAGATTAGATGACTCTAAATCTATGCCCTTCTGGAAGATCTTATTTAAAATCTTCTGGTTCTAAATCTGTGACCGTCCGGGTTCCTTTAAGTATTCCTCATGTGCTATAAACTACAGGCCCTTCATCATCCTGGATGCTGTCTTCTGGATACTCTCCAACTTAAGGGTGACAATCAGCATTGAACATAATACTCCAGATGCAGTCTTTCCTAGGTAGTATAAAGAGGATTATCTTCTCCTTATTTCTGGAACCTTTCTCTCCTTTAATGCAGTCTATAACCACATTATCTATCGTAGCTGCCATATTATGCTACTAATTCATATCAAGCTTAAAGAACATTAAAACCTTTAGATCTCCTTTCATATGGATTCCTATTTAAATGTCATTCCTATCTTATATTTGTAAAGTTGATTTTTTTAACCCAGGTATAAGACTTTACTTTCTTTTTATCTGACTTAAGATTTTATTGACCCCTCTGTGAATCCTGCAGTTGCACCTGTTGATTATCTAATTACTCCCATAATCTTCATTTTAAAATGGATTCCCAGGCCATGTCTTTCTCCTATGTTTTTATCCTCTCTGCCTTTACTCCCAGAATTTTGCTACAGTGCCTCCACTCTGGTTATCTCCATCTCTCCTGGTTTTCCAGTTTCCTTTTATGTGTTGTCTTCTTCCCCTAGAATATAAGTTTCTTAACTGCAGAGAACATCTTTCTGCTTATATTTGTACTCCCAGAACTTAGGTTAGTGCCTAGCACATAATAAATGTTTAATAAAGCTTGTTGACTTGACTTGATCTAAAGAAAATTCTACTTCTGCCACTCCTAGTATTCAGGTAATCAGAATATATTGCAATGTCCCACCTCTGACACCTACTGTCTAGGTGCCCCTAGACAAACTACTTAACCCCTCGGTGCTCTAGACCAGAGGTGTCTAACTCATGGCTCACAGGCCATAGCCTGGAAAGCTATCAAGTATAGGCTAAAACATATTAAAATGTGATTGGGAAATATTTAATAAAGAAACAAAAATACAATACAATATAAACATGGATAATATTCATTTGTGGTTTTCTAAGGCAATATACAGTCAGTAGGGATTTGGGTTTGCTCGAGGTGACTCTCCAAGAGTATAGCAGTTTTGGTAGAAAGTGCTGACCTACAATGTAAAGAGAAATTTCTTGATGTAGGAATTCCTTATATCAGTGAAACCACCAAGTCCACTCCCCATTCCTATCCTATGATCAGAAAATCATAGATTTAGAACTGGAAGGGTCATTGGAAGACATCCACTCTATTATGAACTACTGGACAGTCTCTGGAAGTGCAACAAGCTTACAGAGTGTTTCTTCATCTGCAAAACAGGGATGATAACTGCACCATCCACCTCATATCCTTGTAAAAACAAAATGAAATAATGGCTATAAAATGCCTAAAACTTGTAAAGTTCCATACAAATTCATTATTCATTCACTCACCACCCATTAGTCATCACCCACTTTGAGGTCCTATGTTAGGCACTGAAATAGGTACCAAGATGGTTAAGACCTGGACCCTGCTTTCTGCATTACAAATCAATTTTATCAGCATCCTCAAAGCACACAGACTAAGCTTCACTACCATCAGCACCCTTTTTTTTCTATTAGCCCTTTGAATCATATGACGTCAAAGATGGAAATGTCTTTAAAAGTCACCAAATAAAATCCCTATGTTTTATAAATGTGGAAACTGAAACCTATTGGGATGAAGTAACTTGCCTGAGATCACAGAGGTACAGAACCCAGGTAACCTGGCTCCCAGTTGAGGACCACTTTTACTACATCATTTAAAGGATCAAAAATTGAAGGCCTGGGGGACCCAACAAGGCCATTGAATCCAATGCGTACATTTTCTTCAGAGATGTCAAGTGACTCATCTAGAATCACTCAGAAGAATTAGGATTTGAACCCATACTCTTTGATGACAGTCTAGAGTCCTTTTCATTGTACCATGCTGCTGCTTCAATTTGAGACCATAATTATAAAGCTACTGAGGTCAATACCAACTATACTGTGCCATCTCTCCTATTTCATCCTTCTCATCCCAACATCACCGCTAGCCCTGAAAGTTTTACTCCAAAGCTAGCTATTCCTTCCACAATGTTCTCTCAAATAATCGCTCTGTAGAGAACAAACTTGCTTTCATCTCAAAACCTTTCCATTCCTGCCTCTTCTACCGTGTTTCCCCGATAATAAGACCTATCCCAAAAATAAGCCCTCCCCTTACTGTGTAAGATTCCTCTAAAATAAGCCCTCCCCCGAAAATAAGCCCTATTAAGATTGCTACTGTAGTGAAGGTGATCCCCTGCACTACACGCTACATTGCGGTACCCTCTGTATGCACCATCCCCCCCCCCCCTGTGAAATGCACACTGCGCTCTGAGCTGCATCCAGTCAGAGCTGCAGCGGTGAGCGCGTCATCCTGTTCTTCTCAAGTGATTTGCTTATTGAATAAAGGTACATTTTTTTGTTCACATTTACCTGTTTATTAAAATTGCTGTCAGTGTTCATTAAAAAAAGCCCTCCCCTGAAAATAAGCCCTGTGGTGTTTTTCTGTCCAAAAAATTTAATAAGACAGTGTCTTATTATCGGGGAAACACGGTATCTTCTTTCACTCCTATAAACCTAGCTCCCTACTGATGGCAAAGTTTCTTTGACTGCCCTTTCCAGTACAATTTGCATTTTCATTCACATCCAACTGACTCATTGGTCAAGGCAGAGAAGATATAATCTTCCTTATTCCCCACTGTCACTGGAAGCTCTCCCTCTGCTGTTATCACTCAGCAACTTCTTCTCCTTTGAGGTTCATTTAATCCATATTTAGCATTCAACCAAGATTTTGATAACTGTTATTAAGAGAACTCTGGGTCACTCTCTTTCTTTCTTCAACAATTCAGAATCTTTCCTCTCCAATTCCTGCCCTCATGCTAGAAAACTTCAACATATGTATTCTATCTGCAAACACCCTAACCTCCCCGTCCATCAACTCACTCATTTTCCTTTACCTATTCTTCCACCCTACCATAGCTACTGGCATGATTTTTGAAATATATTGTTTAATACATAATTACAAGTGATAGAATTCCAATATAGAGTCACAGGTTAAGTGGTCTTAATGATCATAAACATATAAGCAATGATGGATAGCCTATACTTTTCCACTGTCCTGACTCATTTTGACTCTATGTCAACCATTTAAATGATTGACATTCCTGATTGGATGAGGTTCCCAGTAGACTTCCCAGGCTTTGTGATAACATCTATTTCTGAGATCCCCAATTATGGATTCAGATCCTCACTAATTTCAGATCCTGATAAGAAACTCCCCCACCCAAGTCTGGAATCAATAAATACCCCCAGAGAATTTCTCTACCACATCTGGGTCTCATTAGGCATGCCCCTGCCCACATCTAGCCTTTATTATCCATTCTGAACAAAGTCAATATGTAAGCCATAAAACTCCCTCATTCAGACTCACTTCTGAGCATCTACTCCCACTGACATCTTTGCCACTGTAAACATCTCTTTCATATGAGTGACCAAATCTCTGTCTAGCTGTGTTGCCATATAGTGATTGTGTATATGTGTCTTTGTTTTTGAATATTTATTCAGCAACACAATAACAAAGCTCATGGTTATATGAACTTCCCAAGTACCAACTTTCTGCAAACCCTCAAACGCAGGTCCTCGCTCTAACCTGAGCCAAGAGACCAAACAGAGTAGCTCTGCACTGAGATGGTCATACCCTTGAACTTGGAATCACCCTCAAGTGTTCTACTTCCCTGTTTATGAATTCTGAAATTCCCTTCTCTGATCATAATCTGTCATCATTACACCTTTCCCTCTGTCTTGCAACCTTAAACTTTGTTTTGTGTCCTACCAAGATCTCCATTCCCTTGATCCTTCAGTTTTATTACCAGATCATCACTCCATACACTGGCTACACTCTCTTCCCTTCACCCATCCTCACCTCTTGGGGAATCGGTTCAACTCTACCCTGTCCTCCTCTCTCAAGTCCCTTGTCCTTTATTGTATTGTGAACTTGCCGGGCCACGCCTTAGTCTTGGATCCCTCCCACCATAGCATGTCTTTGCTCCTACACACACACTGCTTAAGAAAGCTGGAGTAAATCATGAAACCATGATGACTGAGTCCATTACAAATTTATGTAACATAACCTCAACTGTGCGGTCACCTTGACTCAAAGCCAAGCATTATTTTTGACTCTTCTCCAATGGACTCACTATCCCATTCACCACAGCAGGTTTTCCAAAACTTCACAGCCCTCCCCATATCCTCCATGGCCCCCATTTCCTCTAGCTCTCTCAGTTGAGAACCTTGACTCATATTTCACTAAAAAAAAATGAAGCTATTTCCTGAGAGCTCTTTCTTCTCCCATGTTCCTCATCTCACATCACTAAGATAAATTTTGCTATCTCCTCCTCCACCCTTTTCTCGCATAAAAGATGGCCTTTCTCCTTGCCAAAACAAAGCCCTCTCCATACCCAAGTGCTTCCATTCCATCCCCTCTTTGGCAGAAGATTGTGCCTTCTATTATCGCCCTCCCTCCTTCTCTGTCCCCCCTAGCTACTTCCCTATAGTCTACAAACATGTCTATGTCCTATTCATCCTAAAAAAATAACTCCTTTCACTCAGTCCATTCATCACCCCCTCCAAGAATCATTCCATATCTATCCTCCCTTTTGTGTCTAAACTGCTTGAGTATGCCACCTTCCTGACTGCAACCCCACACTCTATTTGTTTGAGATAGATAGGCAGACTAAAGGCTCCAGTGAAGAGAATGCTAGACCCGAAATCAGGAATGGAAGATTAAAATCCAGCCTCAGCCACACATAAGGTGAGTGACCCTGATTGAGTCACTTGACTTCTATCTGCCCCAATTTCTCCATCTGTAAAAAAGCAATAATAGCATCTACCTTCCAGCATTTCTATGAAGGTCAAATGAAATAATATTTGTAAAAGTACTTTGCAAATCTTAGTGCTGTATAAATGCTATTTGTTATTACATTAATTAATCAAGTCAACAAACATTTATTAAACTCCTATTGTATGCCAGATAATATACTAGGTTCTGGGATATAAAGAAAAAAAATGAGACTGTCCCATCCTTGAAGAAACTTGCATTCTATCAGGAAGACCATAAGCATATGTGTGTATACGTACATACAGAAAGAACTACATGATAGATACATGATATGGAGCCATGTAAATGTGGCTATAGATACAGACAGACAGATTTTAGATATAGCTATAGATCTCTATAACATGCATAATACAGATCTATACTTTCTGTCTCTGCCTCTTTGCCTCTGTCTGTCTCTCTATGTATGTATACATATACATGTATGCATGTACACATATGCATGTGAACACACATACATGTGTGCGTATATGTATATATATTGTGTGTGTATGTGTGTATATATATATATATATATACAAGGGCATTTTTTTAGGTGGGAATAAGGAAAGCCTGCATGGAAATGGCATTTGAGCTGAACTTCAATGAAACTAGAGATAGTTTTATAGGGTTCCATTGGAAACAAAATAAATTCTAAATGCACATTAAAGACCTTTGGGGTTGCATATGGCACTTTAATGGAAATATGTTGTCTTAACTAGAGTTCCATCAAAGAAAGGACTTTGAAGGCAGAAATTAGGTATTACACATTCTTGTAGTCTTCACGTTGTCTAATACACAATGTCTTTTATCCGTTCATTCAACAAGTATCAAGCCCTCACTATGTTCCAAGAGTTGCACTGGCCACTAGATAATCTAGAACCCCAACCCTCAAGGAGTTCTAGCTCTCTCTCTCTCCTGGGAAGTGGATGCATGCATACTGGTAACAACTAGGGAAAGCAGGCATCACCACAGGCAGGAGACAGCATGAGCTGAGCCTAGAAGGAGGCTTGGGAATTCAAAGAAATGGATGTAGAGTTGACATATACATGGTGCCACCTAGTGGCCATTTCCTCCAAAAAGCATTTCCTGGTCTCTCCAGGTGGAAGGGATCTTTCTTATTGTAATTTTCATGGCACACTGTTTGTACTTCTTTTGCGGCATTTTCTATGCCTTGCCTTGAATTGTCATTTTCACGCACATAGCCTATAGCTCCTTGAGTATAGGTACGATGTTTTATTCCTGGGATCCTCGAGCCTAGAGCAATGATCTAGTACAGCGTAAGGGAGGAAAAGGGCCATGTTTTGAACCCTGGGATTTTGATTCCGAAGTCAGTGCTTTCTTCATACCTCTCACAGCTCCTGCTACAGGTGTTTATACAGGATAGAGGCTTCATAAATTTTTATCCAATGGACATTGTGGAGGATAATCACATGATACCATTAAGGAATGTTGGCTGTGCAAGGAAATAATTAATTCCAAACAAATACTGAGCATCCTTTAATGTGCAACCCCAATGGGAGATACAAAGAAGTCTGGTCCACAATGAGTTGATGGTCTCCCTATCAAGATCCACCCACTCATTCATTCAGTAGTTGGTCTATTATTTCCTTCATTCAGTGAGAGAAAATGGAAATTTAAAAAGAAAATCCACAGGGCACTAAGTATATAGGAAGTGCCAAATATGTAGGAAAGACCTTAAATTTGTCAGAGACCAAAAGAGGAGAAATCAATGTGCTGAACTTCTGCAGGTTTCAAAGAGAAAGTGGAACTTGAGGAGGACTTTAAAAGATGTATAGCATTTTCATATGCAGAGCTGGTAGTGTCCAAGTCATAGTCTGAGATCACCTCATGAAGAAGGCCTCAAAATCCAGAATCAGAATAAGCATCAAAGAGAAAAACTAAGATGGAGCTGAAGTCTCATGATACAACTGTCTCTGGTAGAAGTGACCCTTGCATGGGATTCCTACAGGCTCCAGGAAGGAGGATGGAATGGTTCCCCAAGAGCAGATGGTAGGGCCCCTACCTTGAAGGAATAGGTCAATGATAGCTCTGGGCTTGGTTCCAATATCATAGCAACAGCAGCAGCAAGAGGAGAATTTGGCCCAATTATTGGCTAAGGTGAGATTATGAAAAGTGAAGTGGGAGAAAGAAACACTAAGATAACAAATAGGGAGTTAAGAAAGAAGAAAAGTTGTAGGCCAAACAGAGCAAACATAAATTGTCTATGAATGAAAGGGAAAAAATCTCATATTATTTTAGTATGCTAAAGCATGTACTCTTTAAGTAGGAGGACCATTCTCTGTTGTTAGATGGGAAACCTAAAATCTACCACAGAGAGAACAAATTTTCAAGTAAGGTCATTCTACTATTCTGTGGGAGGAATGATACTCAGAAAGCTCTTGATCAGCCATTTCAAAGAATACAGATTATCAGAGATGGGAGGAGCCTTGGTGATCATCTGGAACAATCCCCTCATTTTACAGATGACAAAGTGAATCCAGAATGGGGAAGTGATTCATCCAAGGTCAAAGGGATGATTCATGGCTAATTCTCTTCCAGGAAAAAATGTTCTTCTTATCATCATTCTTGATGCCCAACAATCCATTTGTTCTATGACTTTGTACTGGCTATCTCCTGTGACTAGAATGTTCTCCCTCCTTACCTCTACCTCTTAGAAACTGTAGTTTTCTACAAGGTTAAATTCGAGTTATCAATTCCTTTATGAAATCTTTTCTGATTCCCCCAAATACAAAAGTCTCTCCTCCCTACCGCCTTGATATATTTTGTATGTATCTATATCTGCTGTCTTCCGCTATAAAATCTAAGCTCCTTTGGGGCTAGTAGCATTTCATTTTTGTCTTTGTGCATACCAGGTATGGCTTTTTATTTAATCTTTATTTATTTAATCCCAATATACAGCACAGTGCCTGGCATAGAGTGGGGGCTTAATAAATGTGTGCTGACTGATGAACTGATTTTCTAGTCCAGTTCCTTTTTTACAATATTTTGTTGCTTTTATGTATAACATTAGGTATCAAGGAATACAAGTATATTTATAATAACATACACAGAATCTAAATAATATCCCTTCATTCTAGGCTGTCTAGAAATATGCCACAAGGAATTAAATTAATCCAGGTATGTTAGGCAAAAATATGGGATATTGACTTAGCAGTTGACCAGGTAAAATAATTTTCAGGTAGGGAAGAATATTTTTTTTTAAGCATTGAGAACCAAACTCTCTCAGAGATGGGTAGTTGGTAGATGGCAAAGTATCAGAAAATATATTCCAAACTATAAAAAAAATTCAGGAAGAAGATTAAGGATAAAATATAACAAAATGCTGCATTGCCTATAACTCCCTGAGCTGTTTGGAAGCAAACTATTATTTGAGATACCAGATGCTATTTTCTCAGCGAAGAGGACCAAACAGTCATGCAGGTGTCAATGTGATTTTGCACAGCAGAATTCTAATGTTTAGAAGGTTTGGATTTTTAGAAACATTTGGGAGGTTTCCTGTCATAGTGATCTGAAACATGGACAGCAAAGTGATTCTGGAAAACAGAAATCAGCTGGCACGGTAATGTTTTGGGTGGAAATAATGGGATCCCAGAGAGAATTTAGTTAAGTGCATTTTTAAAAATGATTAGTAATTTCATTATTCCCATCAAAGAGACTTTTGCAGAACATAAGTTGGATTAAATATTTGGGATAAGAATGTGCATTGTGCAGCAAACAAAGAAGCATTAACAATGATGCTGTGTCTGATAGATGGCTTATTCTCTCTTCTGAGGAAAGAGTCCAAACTTATTTGACAATTTCAAGGACTTGTCTTCCTATGTCAGCTATGGTCTCCAAATGGAGTATATTGGACTCAATCAATCCATAAGCAACCATTAAGTCCCTACTATATGTCACTAGGCTAGTCAGTGGAAAAAGTCTCTGCCCTAAAGGAACATTAGGGAAGATACTTTTTTTTTAATTAATAAATAAATAAATGGTGGAGCTGGAAGGGGCCTCAGAAATCATCTAATTCTACTTGACTCTTATTTTGCTGGGAAAAAACTTAGGCTCATCAAGATAGAGTATCTCTCTCTGGGTCACACAGCTAGTATCTGATTTGGAACTAGAAGGATTTGTACATTCAGAGTGCCCTTTCACCCATCATACTACCATTTAAGGCAATTTGAAACTGAGGCTTCCCTGTATTCCTGAGAATGGGCTATGTTTTTAAATAGGATACTAAAGAGACTAAATTAATTATAAGCATATGTCATTTAAAAACAATATATACCTGATTTGCTTTAATAAATTTTTAGAAAATAAAATGAATCCTATGCTAATTTTCATTCAGGGAAGCTTTTGAAAAATAAAGATTTGCTTTGTCAGGTTACATTTTGATATATCTGGTTTTCTTAAGGAACAATGTCAACATACTAGTCTCCATACTAAGGGATCAATTTTGTCATTTATAAAATTTACAGAGACAGAAAGGCATGGTGGATAGAGCACTGACCTTAGTGACTTAGAAGACTTCTCTGATATTTACCAATCACTATTTCTGTGCCTTTTTATTGGCTGTTCTCCATATTTGCTATGCTCTTCCTCCTTGCATCCATCTCTTAGAATAATTACTTTCCTTTTAAAACTCATGCCAACATCTACATGAAAGCTTCTCTGATTCTCCCAAGCCACACCAAAATTACTCCCCCCAAATTATCTGATACTTATGCAGATACACACACATACAGTATATTTATGTAGACACACGTATACACAAATATGTTCCATCATGGAAGATCTGGAAGACAACGTGTATGGGTATATGTATACAGATATGCAAATACTCATATATATTGTCTTACATGGTAGAATGTAAACACCCTGAGGGATCCTTTCTTTCATTTTTGTATCCTCAGTGAATATTCATCACTGCATTTCTTTGCTGTAGCAAAGAACCAAAAGCCAAGTTGATGCCCATTTCTTGGGGAATGTCTAAACAAATTAGGATATATGTATGTGATGAAATATTACCGTGCCATAAGAAATGACATGAAAACTACAAGAAGCCATGTGAAAATGTTCAATTGATGTGATTTAAAATAAACAATATTAGGAAAACATGATACACAATGAAATAGAACAACATAAATGGAATGAATAACGACAAAATCTAAACTGGATGACAAAATCATTATGATGATCTGGTTGACCTTGAAGAAGAGATGTGCCTCCCTCCCTTTGCACAGATGTGCAACTATGGATGTGGAATACTGCAAGTATGATTAGACTTGATTGATTTGTTTGTTAGGTTTTCCTAACTGCTTTCTACCACCACCACCCCTTTGCATTTAATTTTTTTGTTGGTGGATAGAGCTCTTATTTTATTATGAATTATGTTGAGGAGAAAAAAGATCAACAAATTTAAAAATAATATGAAGAGATGGTTAAATGGAAACATTGATGATATTTGTACTACTTAGCTCAAATGTTGGCGTGGCGATCAAATGGAAGACGGTAAATGAAATACTGAGGCTTTAGCACAGAATTAGAAAACACCAGAGCTTGACTGGGCCCTAAGTGATGATCTAATCTAAATTCTTTATTTGAAAAATGAAGACACTGAGGCTCAGATAAAGTAATTTGTTGCAAGGCTATTTTTGTTAGAACAAAATGAGGAAATTTAGGGTTGTTTTTTTTTCTCCTAGACTAATTCTCTTTCACCCATGGTGCCACTTTACCAAACTCATATAGAAATGGATTTAGTAGTTTATAACTGGGAAGAGTTCAGGACCCAGACACGAATTCAGTGCTATTCTCCCTGCAGACCCTTAACCTCTGAATTAATCGAAAGTATGAAAAATCATTGACAGTTACTCCTATAAACAACTATAGAGCACAAGCAAAGTTATTTGGCACAAGACTGAGCAAAGAATTAGAACCAGGCATTACAGTATTTGTATTCCTGGGAGTGGATCACTTTTTCTCTTGGTGTTACAGATTCCTTAACTATAAAACAGGAATGAGACTCATGCACAGCTACAAGACATGTTGGCTGGAATGACAAATTAATGAATGCAAAGCACTTGGAGAATAGAAAATTCTAAGTGTTATAATTATGGATCATATTAATGGCATTTATACGGTGACAGTGACTGTATTAACCAGAGCACTGAAGTAATGCAACGACAAAGAAAGCTACCAACACATCACCTCATTATTCAAGGGTGCCCAACTCCAACTAATGCTTAATTACAAGAGGCATTTAGAAGCTTAGAGTAGAATAAGACATGACGTTCTTCTGAGGCACTGAATTGATTTCTCGGATTGCAAAACCCCAGCCACTGAAAAATCTGAAAACATTGATTCAGTCAGAAAGAAACTAGAGGCCACTCGAGAGTTGTGTTATGGGAATAAGTACAGAATAAATGAAATTGTGCAGGCTGCTGGTTACAGATCTAACTCTGAAATGTATGTCAAGCTTCACTGACGTTTTTTTTTTCCCACTAGCCAATCTTTTCTTAAGAGTTCCAATATTGAGATCGACCTTTTCTTCTTCAGTTCTTAATTTCACGAATCTATTACTAAATGTTTTTTGTGATTAGCTATGGTTTTTCCATAGTATGTGCTGCTATGAAAGTCTGAATTTTTATTTCTGTTTGGTTTCTTTCTAAATTTATAGGCTAGGACATTCATCTTAACTAGTACTGACAGAAATGATGAAACCAGGGATCAGTAGCAAGCTTTCAACAAAGGAAGGTATAGGGCCAAACATTTGTTAAGCCACCTGCTAAGACCTAAACACCATGCTAAGCAAGGAGAATAAAAAGGAAAAACAAAACAAAACAAAACATCCCTCCCCTCATAGAGCCCACATTCTTCTGACCAAGAGAGAGCTACACATGGAACACAAAACAATAGCTAGCATTTGCATATAATTTTAAGATTTGTAAAGCACTTTACATATATTATTTCATTTGATCTTTGTGACAATTTTGTGAGATAGGTGTTTTCGTTCTCATTTTACAAAAGAGGAAAGTGAAGTTGACAAAGGTTAATGGACTTGCCCAGAGTCATACAGTTACTAAATTGTCTGAAACAGGATTTGAAATCAGACTTTTTTTAGTCCAAGTAAAAGCTAATTTAGGAGGGAAGGAATTAGCATCTTAGAGGATCATGCAGGAATCAAGATTGTTCAGTTGTTTCTGTCATGTCCAACTCATTGTGACCCCATTTGGGGCTTTCTTGGCAAAGATACCATAGTAGTTTGCCATTTCCTCTCTCCACTATTAATACAATAGAGTTTGAGTAGCAAGTGAGCTAATTAACAACTGAAAAGAGCAGAGAAAATTTCCAATAAGGGTGGAACCAAAAATAAGCCTTGAAGAATTATAAGAATGGTTTCTAAGAGATAGAGATGAGAAGAGAATACATTCTAGGCATGGAAATTGGCCTTGTAAGTGAGAGATAAAGGTGAGAGCTAGAGAATGGAGACAGAATGAGTCTGGGAAAAGAGCCATCCAGAGAGGACAAAGGATTGGTGATGAGTCAATAAAGAAGATTAAGATACAGTTTTTAGGCAGAAGGTGGTCAATATTTTCAAATACCACTGGAAGGTTCAAAGATGAAGGCTAAGAGAAACCCTCAGATTTAGCAGTTAAGAAATCTTTGGTTAAAATCCTTTAGTAAATCTTTAGCTAAAATTCCTTGGAGGGAGAAGTTTCAAGTGAGCAGTATAATCCACAGACAACTTTCAAGGGACTGAGAATTGCATGAGTGAGGTGGAAGAAGCAGTAGCAAGTGTAGACCATTCTTTCTAGGAATGTAGAAAGGATGACATGGTCAAGTGAAAGTCTTTCAGTTATTACGTCAAAACTGAGCACATCATAGAAGACAGAAAGCATTCATTGACTGAACCAATAAACACATATTTTCCCAGAGAATAGAGTAGGGCAGGAAGAACAATTCAAGGTCTATTTTGCTCCTGGCTTCTTCATGGACAAAAATGATCTTCAAATGAGTAATAGCAGAACAAGTCTGGTTAATTATCCAGAATGATCTTTAAATACTGAAACAACTTGAAGACATGAATAAAAACCACCATCTCATCTTTTAAATTATGAAGAACAAAAGTTGAAGATGGGCAAATGTAGTCATGGTTTTTTTTAAAGGGCAATAAGGTAGATCATGGAAAATATAGACTAGTAAATTTGGCATTGATCCCTGAAACATCTCTAAAAAACAACTTTTTTAAAGTGCTGCTTATGGGGCAGCTAGGCAGTGCAGTGAATAGAGCACTGGCCCTGGAGTCAGGAGGACCTGAGTTCAAATGCAGCCTCAGACACTTAACATTTACTAGCCATGTGACCTTGGGCAAATCACTTAACCTCAATTGTCCTTCCAAAAAAAGTGCTGCTTATGAGAACCTGAAACAGAAAGTAGTGATTACCATGAGTTAGCATGGGTTCACTAAGAGTGAATAAAACACCACAAATAAACTTCACTTCTCCTTCTGTTAGATCGGTAACACTGATAGATCAGAGGTATAGCAAAGAAAGGGTGTATTTTGATTCCCACATGATCCTTTGAATAATGAATAGCTAGGTGGCACAGTGGATAGAATGCTGGGCCTGGAGTCAGAAAGACTCATCTTCCTGAATTCAAATCTGACCTCAGACACAAATTAGCTGTGTGAGACTGGGAAAGTCATTTAACCCTGTTTGCCTCAGTTTCCTCATCTATAGAAAGAGTTGAAGAAAATTACTCTGGAATCTTTGCTAAGAAGGCTCCAAATGGGGTCACAGAAAGAACTGAACGATCTTGATTCCTGCATGATCCTCTAAGATGCTAATTAATTCCCTCCTAATTTAGTTTGTTATCTATGTGTGTATTTATAAATTTCAATAAATATTTGTCAAAATTTCTTATTATATCTTTGTTCAAAAGGTGGAGAACTAAGGGCTGACTAAAAATAAAATGAGATAAAGTAAGAAAAAGTGAGGCAAGGGTATTGATTTATAGATTGATGTCAATCTAGAGGGAAGTTTCTGGTGGTATGCTTGAGAATTCTGTCTGTGACTTAGTTCTGCTCAACATTTTTATCATCAACTTGAATAAAAAAAATAGACAAGTTCATCAAACCTATGAATTATATGAGACTGGGAGACATAGATAATACATTTTATGACAGAAAAAAAGATTAAAACAAGTAGAATTTAATAGAAACAGTTAAAATGATGTCCTTAGATCCAATAAATAAACTACAAAGGCAGAAGTCAGTGGTGATCTGGATTAACAACATTTTATAAGAAAGAAAATTAGGAGTTTTAGTTGACTGTATGTTTAATATCAGCCAAGAGTATGATTTTACAATCCAAAAAAATAATTCAATCTCAGGCTGTGTAAAAAGTACTGTAACATCCAGGTTAAGGTAGCACTGGTCTGATCGTATCTGGAGTATTATGGTCATTTTCTAGGTACCATATTTTAAGATGAATATATAAAGAAAATTGTATCTCCTTTCAAATAACTTACTTCTTACTGATAGGGGATATGACATGAATACATATTAAATATAAATCAAAGTAGAGAATGATGGGGCAAAAGAGGAATAAATAAAGTGCAATATGAAAATTTAAGAATGGAGAAAAAAACCAACCATTGGGGTAATCAGGGAAGATTTCACAGAGAAAATGTCAGTGGGTTGAGGTTTTAAAAAATGTTAAAGAATTTAAAAAGTGGAAGTAAAAAATGGATTCCATTTATAAAGGATTATATCATTAACAAATTAAAAGAAAAGAAGATTTTTTTTCATATCTATTGATAGGGTAAGAAATGAAGACCAAAGAAGGGATGGAGAGGATCACAGAAGAAAAAATGGACAATTTCAGTTATATAAAATTAAAAATATTCACACCAACCAAAACATTGCATTTAAAATTACAAGGGAAAAAAATAAACTGGTTTTAAAATATGCTATAAATTTCTCTGATAAAAGTCTCATTTCCAGTATAAACAAAGAATCTGAATTTATAAGTGTAAGAGCCATATCCAAATTGATAAATGGTCAAAGAATATAAATAGGCTTTTTTTAGAGGAAGAAATCCTAATTTTTAATGACCATATCAGTAAACACTCCAAATCATCAATATTTACAGAAATTCAAATCAAGATAACTCTGAAGTTCTATCTCATATCATATTGGCAAAGATAAAAGGGAAAATGACAAATGTTGGATGGAGTGTGGGAAAAGAGGCATAGTAAAATACACTACTGATGGGTCTGTAAATTGATCCAGCCATTCTGGAAAACGATTTGGAACTATACCCCTAAAGTCACTGGACTATGGATACTCCTTGACCTAGTCATTTCATTACTAGGCCTGTGACCTTCAAACAAATCAAAGAAAAAGGAAAATGATCCATATGCTAAAAAATTATAGCAGCGCTTTTTGTAAAAGCAAAGTAGGAACTAAAAGATTACCCATTAGTTGATGGATGACTGAACAAATGATAGCACATAAAAGTAATGAAACACTATTGTGCCATAAAAAATCATAGAAGGGGGCGGCCAGGTGGCTCAGTGAGTAAGAGCACCGGCTCCAGTGTCGGGATGACCTGGATCGAATCCCGGGCTCAGATACTCAGCACCATACCCAGAAATAACTGGCCGTGTAAACTTGAGCAAGTTACTTAACCCCGATTGCTTAAAAAAAAACAAAAAAAAAATGATAGAAGGATGGCACGTGAATTTGACAGAATATTATTGAACCATAAAAAATGATGAAAATGGTTTTAAAGAAACCTTAGAAACTTGAAGTAATTACTTCAGAGTAAATTAAGCAGAACCAGGAGGACAAGTTATAAAATAACAATAACATAAAGACAAACAATACTGAGAGACTTAAGAACTCTGATCAATGCAATGATCAACCATAATTACTGAGCACCAATGGGGAAACATGCCACTCATATCAAAACAGAGATAATGGATATAAAATTCAGAATGAGGCATGTGCTTTGGGCATGGCCAATGTAGGAAATCTGCTTTGTTTCATTATGCATTTTGTTACAAGGGTTTTCCTTTTTATTCTTTTTCAATGGAGGGCATAGTTAGGGAGGAAGAGAAAATAAATGCTTGTTTATTGAAAATAAAATTGAAAGGTAGCAAAAGTAAAAACTGAATTAAAAAGGGAGATGGAATCTGTTTTAGACATTGCATCTACTGTTTCAAATGCAGAAGCAGGATGAAACATCAAATTCAGGGGATGGCTAATAATCCATTTTAACTAAAACACACAATATATGTGGGGCAGTATGAAATGAAACAGGAAATATAAGCTGAAGATAGAAAATGGAAGGTCTTGAATGGCAGGAATGAGGAATATATTGATGAAGATCCATGTAGTAGAGAATCTACATGTCATTTGTCCACTCACATAATTAGTTGAAAGTATTAGGATTGTTTAGCCTGGATAAGGGAAGACTTGGGTGAAGGGAGCAGCTATCACTTACAAAAAATATTAAGTTGCTCAGTCTGAATCCAGAAGATGAGAACAGGGACAATAGGTGGAAGCTGAAAATAATTAAATTTGGGTAGAAAATAAGGAGAAATTTTCTAACATTGAAAACAAACCAATAGTGGAATGGAATACATTGGGAAGCAGTGGCTTCTCTCTCAATAGCAGGTGTCCATGTGAAGATCACTAGATCACCATTTACTTTTTTTTTGGTATATAGAAGAGGGAATTATTATCCATTGAGTTGAACTAGTTAGTCTATCAAGTGCATTCTAACTCTGAAATTCTATAATTCTGTCTAAGAGGTAGTAGGATTTAATGGGGGAAAAAAACTATCAGAAGTCAGAAGAAGCCTGGGCTCAAATCCTGGCTCCAACATTTTCTACATCTCAATAAAGATTAATAAAATGATAATAATAATAATAGTCAGCATTCATATAGCATATACTACGTTCCAGGTACAATGCTAAATACTTTACAAATATTATCTCATTTGATCCTCACAGAAATCCTAAAAGGCATGTACTATTATCAGCCCCATTTTACACTTGTGGAAACTGAGGCAAATGGAGGTTAAATTTAAAAATTTGTCAGATTTTTCAGTCCCTTTATAGAGAGGATATAATTTACATTACAAATTTGTGAAGTTGGCTAGGAAGTGTTGTAGATGCCTGAGCTTTGATAAGGTAAGGAAAAAAAAACTAACCTGTTAGAGCCAGGGACCCAGGTACACAGTAATTAGTGGGAAGGAAGAAGAGGAAAAAAGGCATAATATGGAATTGGCCGGAAAGTGATTAAACACTTTTCCAATTAAATCACAGGTCTAATATCTATCTATAAGGTGTTCAAGAAATTTAAGTCAGGATTATCATGCAGTCTTCATTCTCAGTTCTGTCTGTAGTTATACAAGTACCCATTCTTGTCAAGTACATAAGGTGACTTGGAAACTAGTCAGAACAATCTACCTTTCCAATAACCGCTAGATGTCAGAGGAAAATGCTCAATGACAAGCAGAATATGAATCAAGGCTTTGCTTAAATAAAAGCAATGTCTTTACAATGGCAAAAGTATTGGAAGAAGGATGAAAAATGAAATCAATGAAAAAAAAATTAATGAAAAAAAATGAACTCGCTAATTCAATCCAAAGGATCAATCTGATTACCTCCAGTAAAGACAGCCAATTCTGTGGTAAAAGAACAAGATTGGAAATACATGAAGATGGTCTACATTATTTCTGATTAAAAAAAAAGCTTGCACTGAATTTGAATGAGACAGATATTGGGACTCTCCTAAGTCTCTTTCTTTAATGCTCAAATCTAATAGACAAAAAGGTCTAAGAGCATCAAATCTTAAGTTGAATAGGACTCTAACTTTCTGACAGAACATTGCTAAGGAAGGGATGGTAATGGATTATTTGGATTTAGCATATTATACATTAGGTTAATAGTCAATGATTCAGAAAAAATGGGAATCTAACCACATTTTATATTCAGAAACCAAATGCATCAGCTTTGGGAGATGTCTTATTTCCTACTATTAAAAAGAGTAATCTTCACTTAATAGGAAGTTGGAAGTCCAGGATCTATTAGAGTCAATTATTGAAAAGCCAAGGAAAATTCTATCATTTTTGGAAGTTCACAGGCATCTCTCTCTCTCTCTCTCTCTCTCTCTCTCTCTCTCTCTCTCTCTCTCTCTCTCTCTCTCTCTCTCTCTCTCTCTCTCACACACACACACATACACACACACACTCCTATAATATAATAATAGTGGTGGTTATTGTTGGTAATTCTAATAACAATGAAAATAACAACTCTCACCACCACCACTTAGCCACATAATGTCATGAAAATTTAGATTCCAAGTTCTCATAAAAGTTGTCTTATGGATCACCAAGTTATTTTTTGAAGGTACCTGAGTTTCTTAAATGTTATTATGCACTGTTACATATTTACAAAGTATTTTTCTGGTGACAGAGTTCTCTTCTACATTATCTCATCTGATCCTTATAAAAATCCTATGAGGCAGATAATAGAAGAATTATTATCACCATTTCACAGATGAGAGAATTGAGTTTCTTAGACGCAAAGTTAACCAAGCTCACATAGCCAATAAGTGGCAGAGATTAAGGAATCACACAAGTCTGCTGATTCTTAACTCCGTCTTCCTTCCATGCTGCTGATCATTCTGCAAATGGCTCAAGATGAAAAAGGATCTTATTTCATTTCTTGTTCCTTTTCTTTGCCAATGTGAGAACCAGGATTGTAGACTATTGACGCTACATCTACATGATGTCAATCATTTGGGATGAAAAGTGAAAAAAAAAATGAATACTGTAATTGTTACAAAATGCCCTTGATATTCAACACACAGAAAAGTGAGCACATTTTTAACATTTGGATTTTTTTTTCCTACCACAGTGCCTTGCAAATAGGAGATATTTAAGAAATAGATTGGATTGGGTTCTACAACATCTGGCAAAGTGATATGCTACAGTAGCTATTTAATAAATGTTTGCTGAATGAATGATTAGGTTAATATGTAATTGGGAGAAAAGGAGAAGAGGTGGAATTATTATTACATAGAAACACAAATCCTAGAAGCTGACAGGTCTATCCATGCATAAAACCTTTAACACACACACACACACACACAGAGGCTGTCACGAGTAAACAACTTCTGTTCTTGTCTCTAGTCCCCAGTTATTTCCCCTGTTGTTGGTGAGTATGCCCATCAGCATTCTTCAAAAGAAGGGTAACAAAAGAGGTAAAGAGAAAAATTCCATCTCTTAGCATCTTTCTTATCTCACTCATATGAGGTTACATGCTAATGAATAAATTTCTGATCTAACACACTAGAAAGAATACTTCGGAAAAGTCTCAATAGATGCATTGATAATCAATCATCCCTACTCGATTTCTCTCTCAAATACCAATTGTTCATAAAGAAAATATAATTTCTGGCTTTCAGTTATCAAAAACATGATTGATGAGCCTGAGAAATGTCATTTGCAATCTTATGACTGCAATATTTTAAACCAAAAATGTGTCATTTCATTCTTTTTAAATAATAGGTTTTCTGAAGGGCAATGCTTTATCCTCCACTTTCTAGAGGATTCTTTGCAAAGCTCTGGTTTCTTCCTAATCAAGAATTGCTAGGATTGAACAAAATAGATTTATTTCAATACTTGCTATAGTCTTGTGCCTTATTTCAGAAAATGGGGAAAAATAAATTTCTTTTTCACTTTAAGAAACCATCATTCTTTTAGATAAAGTCAAAGCAACTATTCCAGTAATGAGAACTTGCTGACCAATCTCTGAATTTTCCACAAGAAGTTTAGAAGTACAGTGGTGAGAGGGAGGGAGGGAAGGAGCAGGAGAAGGGGAAAGAGAGAAAGAAGGGGAGAGAGATAGGGGGGGCGGGGAAGAGATATCCCTGGGTTTAACCCTAGTAAAATCCCATCTGGAGTAATTGTGTCCAGTTTGGGGCACTTCATTTTCATAATACATTGGCAAGTTGATGGCTCTGGATGAGAAAGTGAGACTGGTGATCTTACACAGCCCTCCCTTCAAAGTCAACTGCAAGCCATGTCATCACTTCCCTGATGCCATGGTCCTCTTCGAAAACAAAGGAAAGACACAACCTGAGAGTAGACTGAGCTGCCTGAATGGGGACTCATCTAATTGGGTTCGTTCGTTCGTTCGTTCGTTCGTTCCTTCCTTCCTTCCTTCCTTCCTTCCTTCCTTCCTTCCTTCCTTCCTTCCTTCCTTCCT